>NW_027204093.1:0-465000 GCF_024711535.1 Dipodomys merriami
GTTCTTTGATTTTTTTGTGGGGGATGGGAAGATCCTGTATCTTCCTTGTGTTCTTAACCTGTCTCTTGTTGGAGACTCTAGTCTACTTGTGTTTGATTTTCCTGTGGCTTGAATGGTTTCTTAAGTCAGTTTGAGCAGGCAGAAAAATCACAGGAGACGATTCTTGACCACAGGTGAAGCTCTGGGTAGGTTCGTAACAATCAGACCTCATTCTTCTCACAGGACAATTGTGAGGAAACAAGGGATTTATACAGAGGGATCTCTGGAGCATGGCTAGGAACAGAGGGAGTAGTCTTCAGATAAGGTTCTCGGCAATTCTGTGAGGAAATGACAGGAAGATAGCAGGAAAGGGCTCAGGCGGGGCCTGTTATTAATTGTGCAACAGATGTGGGATTATGAAACAAACATGGCTCTCTCTCATCATTACCCTATCCCCATGAGGAAGCGGATCATTCACTGTGTTGAGTTTTGCAGCTGGAGATTCCAAGGCAGAGAGAAGCCAGGTGACCTACTTATGACTTCAACTTCAAAGGAAGCTCTGCCTGACTTTGCTACCATGCTCCGTAGGACAATGGGTGCTATTCAGTCTGCTTCTTGTGGTAGGAAGTCCACTTCTTGTCAGTCGTGGAGCTAGAACTCTAGGCATGGGCGATGTTCCCAAAAGCCTCAGCAAAAGGCTAGTGTTCTACCACTTGAACCCACAACACTACTTTTGATTTTCTGGTGGTTCTTTGGAGATAAGATTCTCACAGACGTTCCTGCCTGGGCTGGTTATGAACCATGATCCTCATATCTCAGGTTCCTGTGTAGTTAGGATTAGAATTCTGAGCCACTGGCACCAGACTTAATTGTAATTCTGACTTTTCTCTCTCTCTCTTTCACAAGAACTGGTCACATGGGTGCTGGAGGAGGGGGCCCAGCATCCCCATGTGGCTGGAACCCAAGGTTGGTCCTCTCATTCTGGAGGTTGGCTGTGGGTCAGGAGCTCTCGCCTCAGCTTGTTGAAACAGCTCCATGAGATATGCCCTTCTGTTATCTGGCTAGACCGTAACAGTTATTCATTGTCCATCCAGCCTTACTAGACTTATTGTATTGTATTGCTTTCTACATCATTTTCTAGCACCTGGCCAAAATTATGATACATAGTTACAGAATGAAAATGTAATGCAATCTTAAGAAAGTTATTTAGGGCTCTGTTAATGTGGCTTCATGGTACGGTGATTTCCTAGCATCCATGAAACCCTGGGTTCAATTCCTTAGTTACACACACACACACACAAAACCACTGGAAGTGGTGTTGTGCCTCAAATGATAGAGAGCTAGCATTGAGCAAGAAAAAAAAAAGCTCAGGAATATTCCCTACCCCTGAGTTTATGCCCCTCGACTGGCAAAAAGAACAAAAACAAATCAAATCAAAACAAAACAAAAACATTCAGTTAGTAAATGCAAAATAAATAAACCACACTTGGAATATATAATTGCTCCTTCCATACTGACACCTGACAACAGTTCCTAATTCATGTACTTTACTTATATTAGGATACTGTGTTGAAAAAAGTCTTGTTCATTAAGTCACAGCAATTAATGCCAGGGATGTGCTTAGATGTCAGGTAACGTTTAATTCTGGAAATTCAACCATTCCTGGATTTGTGTCGTCACTGCTAATCACAAAGAGAATGGTAGGCTATGTGTGATTTTGAAATCTTTTTGGTCAATTATGGCACCAAAAATGCAGAGGCTAATTAATAGTTGTGAAAGAAAATAAGGAATATGTAACTCCAGATAGAAGGAATAAATGATAGTAATTAAGGTATACCAGAAACTGTTCTTGAGAACCATTTTTGGTTATTGTAGAACTAGTTGTCAGCTAGGCTGTTCCTCATTGCCTTTAGCATTCTAAATCTCTTAGGCTAGCTCTTAATCTCTGTGTGATAAATGTATCTCCTTCTATGCTATTCTTTCATACCTTATCTCCTTTGCTTTCTAAAAATCTTATTCTTTCTATATTTCTCTATGAACATTTCCTGATACTAAATACACCTATACAGATGGCAGAGGATGCTAATGAAAGGGTCCCAAAAATCATCAGTCATTAACGTAACAAAATGGAAAAGAGGACATATTTATTGCTACTTCAATTTTTCTGAAATGCTGCAATATCATTTGGTTAAAATTTCCATTCTTTGTCTACACAGTGTCATTCAGTACACATAAATGCAAATATGAGCAGGAGTTGGTTTACTCCTGTAATCCTAGCTACTCAGGAGGTTGAGACCAGAAGATTTTGGTTCAAAGCCAGCCTGGTCAGGAAAGTCCACGAGACCCTAACCTTCAATTAACCACCAGAAACCCGGAGGTGGTGCTCTAGCTTAGCACCCAGGATCCGAGTTCAAGCCCCACAACCAACAAAAAAGGTGAAATATAACTTTAAGTTTCCCCAAAAGGAATGACAAGTTCAATAATCTTCCCAAACAAAAAAATTCCAAAATGATTCAGTGCACCTACTTTTGCTGAGTTATGTTTTGGATTCTTTTCTGGACATATGCTCTAAAAACAAATCATTTAACTAGGGATACAGGTGGACCCATTTCAACAATGAGATGTACAAGTCGTTATGTTGAAAAACGAACTTTACAACGTTGGTGGGCGGGAGGATCGGGTATGGGGAGGGGGGAATATGGGAAGGGATGGGAAGGGGAAACAAAGAGGAGGCAACAATGATTGATAAGAAATGTACTCGTTATCTTGCCCATGTAATTGTAACTCCTCTGTACGGTATGCTCACAATAATAAAGAAAAAAATTGTAAAATATTAGCTTTACAATAAACATCTAATATTTCTCATTTGAAAAGAGAAGTCTATACAGTTGATGTCACTTGGCTTTCTTACTACCTTAGTTTAAAGCCAAACCAGGTAGGAGATTCTGTCAAACTCTTATTTGTAATTACACAGCAAAAAAGCCAGAAGTGGAATTTTGGTTCAAGCAGTAGAGTACTAGCTTTGGGGGTAGGTGAGCAGGAAAGAAAACTGTTCAGGGACAGGGTTCAGCCTCTAGGTTCAAGCCCCAGAACCAACACAAGCTAAACACAAAAGCAAACAAAAAACCAGATATTTCATTGGGACCCTCCTTAAAGGAGTATTGGTCTGAGAAGTGGCTCCTTTTGCTGATCATATACACTGGATGCTTTTTTTGGAATCCTTACTGCTCTGGAGAACTCAGGACTAAACTAAAGTAATTCATAACTGACTTCTGCAACAAAAGAATCATCTCAGGGGTGAAATATCCATGCAAAAAACACTATAGCAGTAGAATTTTTGGGGGGTCCAGTCTTGGGCCTGAACTCTGGGCCTGGGCGCTTTACCTCAGCTCTTCAACTCAAGGCTAGCGCTCTACCACTTGAGCCACAGCACCACTTCTGGCTTATTTTTGCTTATGTGGTGCTGAGGAACCTAACCCAGGGCCTCAGGCATGCAAGGCAAGTGCTCTACCACAGAGCCAACTTCCCAGCCCCAGCAGAAGAACATATTTAAAACAACGTTATTTCTTTTTGTTCTATGCTGGCCATCAAATGGCACATTTTATCTTTTTGTAATACTCTCAACTACAAGTTTACAGAAAAATTATATATAAGTAAAAACACACTAGAAAAAGTCAGGGACAGAGTTTCCTTCAAGCCTCGGATTCTCTTCTTTTACAGTAAAAAGGAAAGCACAAGTTAACTTGAACTTTGTCAATCCTCTATGTTCCATTCCTCTACTGGGATCAGTTTCCATATCCAGTAACAGTTACTTCCAGGAACAATCTATGGTGCTGCTTGAGGTATAATGAATGATTTCTGGCTTCACCGAAATAACACAAGAACACATTTGGACCTGATGTAACACGTGTTTCAGAGACAACTTAGTAAAGAGAAAATATAAAATTTATATTTTTTATAAATACATTATGCATGAGTATATTGAATTCAAACTTTGTAAATTCTCTGTAAATTGAGGCGAATTTTAAAGAGGAAGAAGGTTCCTAGATCATTTTTTGTGAGTATATGTGCTGCACATTATTTCCCAAGTGTACATGAATTTGTTAACTCGTGTTAACTATAGCAATAATAAGAGAAAGAGAAATTCTGTGTTTAAGTATAAGGGTTCAATACACTATAGAAGACTCTACAAATAAGACCACATTGAAACAATAAAGCCAAGTCCAGTATGTAGATTTATGAGAGTGATATAGAGAAAGCATTACTCCTACGTGGAACACGAAGTATGAGGCCACTCCCTTCCTAATCACGCTTGCTAATGACACAACTTTGTAGAAATTAGAATGGAAGAATAATTCTGTTTCCAATGCAAGTCAGATATAAGAGCATGGATTTAATAAGGAAAAAATTCCATCTTGAGAGAGTAGGGATTATACTAGCCATCAACTGGTGGATAAGATCACATTTTTTTCTTTCCTTTACTTATATATTTTTTGTTGGTGGTGGTCTTGGCACTTGAATTCTGGGCCTGGGCACTGTCCCTCTGCTATTCCGCTCAAGGCTAATGCTCTACCACTATAGCCACAGTGAGGCTTCCAGTTTTCTTGCAGTAAATTGGAGAAAAGAGTCTCCTGGACTTTCCTACCTGGGCTGGATTTGAACCCCAATACTCAGATCTCACCACCACCCAGCTTAGGATCACATTTCTAACAGTGTACATTCAGCATATGTATTGTGTATATTCATCTATCTTTATATGAATTCTTGAGTTAAAAATCTGGGCTACAGCTTAGACTTTACACTCACAAAAATGTTTGTAGTTTAAAAGTTGTTTCTACTGGATAAATGAAACCTAAGTATGTAAAGGAGTCTGGGAAGTTCAAATTGCATCCAGCCTGGGCAGAACAGTGTTTGAGACACTATCTATAATTAACCAGCCAAAAGCTAGATTGGAAGAATGGCTCAGGTGATGGAATAACAGTCATGAGCAAGAATGATGAATAAGAGCTTGAGGCTTTTGCATACATACATATAAACATACACATACACACAGAGGCACTTATATGTGCACACACACATACATAAATGAAGCAACTCTCAGAATACGTAGAAAAGTTAGAAAACAATAGAAAGTATGTCCTGAGTGAGACTAGAATCAAGTGATAATTTTTAAAATTAGAAAATCCTAAAGTGAACTTTCTTCAAAAAAGTTTGAGAATATTACATAAGTAGGGACCAGAGATAGTAAGAGAGTCAAGTAATCAATATTAAAGGGATAGGATCCATGGAGGAATGAATCAGAGACCCGGCAGGTGCATTTGAAAATGTTCATACCCTGTGTCAAATGTTAGAACATCTTTGAAAATAGTGCATGAACAGTCTGAAAAGTCTAGTGGATAATATCACTGGTGAAGTTCAGAATTGATAGTCTGTATCTAGATTAAATAAACCAAGAAGGGGCTGGGAAGGTGGCTCAGTGGTAGAGTGCTTGCCTCGCATGCATGAAGCCCTGGGTTTGATTCCTCAGCACCACATAAGCAAAAAGAAAAAAGCCAGAAGTGGCTCTGTGGCTCAAGTGGTAGAGCACTAGCCTTGAGCTGAAGAGCTGAGGGACAGCATCAAGGCCCAAATTTCAGGCCCCATTACCGGACCCAAAAATAAATAAACAAACAAACAGATAAATAAATAAACCAAGAAACTATGGTGGGGCAATGTGATACAAGCCTTGAATTCTAGCACTCAAACTGACAGGAGATTAGAGACTGGAATTACTACTGATACCTTCCCTGGACCAGGTAGTATAATTTTGTCTTAATAAAACAAACCAAACAAGAATGGAATACACAGTTGGAAATTTGGACTAATTTTTTCATTATGTTTTGAAAAGCCAAGTTTTCTATTGAAATACAACTGGTATAGAATCCCCAATTGTGTTTTATTTTTTTTAACTCTTTTAAAAAAAATTTTTTTTGGTTCCGGTTGTGGGGCCTGAACTCTGGGCCTGGGCACTGTGCCTCATCTCTTCAGCTCAAGGCTAGCGCTCTACCACTTGAGCAACAGCGCCACTTCCAGCATTTTTTCTTTTTGCTTATGTTGTGCTGAGGAATTGAACCCAGGGCCTCATGCATTCGAGGCAAGTGCTCTACCACTAAGCCACCTTCCCAGCCCCACCTCAGTTGTGTTTTAAATGCGCTCTTCATTACAGAACATTCCTAGATGCAAATTGGTTCATGATTCCCATCCAAAATTTGCAAAAGTAAGTAATCATCATTCTGTTAGATTCCAAGGAAAGGATGAAGGATTACAAAAGCTTAAGCCTGGAGCAATAGCAAAGATCACCTAATGTAGGTCTTTATAGATCTTGCTAAATTGGAGTTTAGACTTCAAAAAATATTTTGGTTTCGTTTGTAATTTCATATTCTATAGGATACTACAAAATTCTTTTTAGGTAGAGGGTTTAATTGACAAATTTACAGATGTTTCTTTCATTCTATTTACCTAGCATATTGTTTCAAGTGAGTTATAAGGAGAAGTCAGTTAATAAATAATTCTAACTGTTCATGTAGAAAATGATAATGTGAATAATTTAGACCGAGTTGCCAAGAAATTGATGATATTAATTTATAAATTTAGAAAAAGCAATTTTTGAGGCTTTAATATAACATAGTATGAAGAGAATAATTGTGTGACATCTTCTTTCTTCTACCTGTATGTAACACAGGAAGCAATTTCCTTAATTACGTGCCTCTGTATACAGTGAGAAAAATGCTAGGATTTGGGTTTGTTTTTATTTTTTTTGTTTTATTGCTTTGTCATAGGGCTTGAACTCTGGACCTGGACACTGTCTCTGAGCCTGTTAAGCTCAAGGCTTGTGCCTTACCACTTCAACCTCAGTACCACTTGTGTCTGGCTTTTGCTGAGAAGTTTATTGGAGATAAGAATCTAGGGATCCTTCCTGCCTGGTTGGGCTTTGAACTGTAATCTTCCAATCTTAGCATCCTGAATATCTATGATAGTAAAAAAGTATAAATATAAATAATATTTGCAAGAATACCAGTGGAGGAAAAATGATGCAACCCAGTATGTTGTGGTGTTCTTTCCAGAACACGGAGGGCATCACATTAGCAAGGTGTAATATTTTCCCCATAAAGATAAGCGATTTGTGATGTGAATTAAGGGAATTTTGAGGTTCACCCTACAAGTTGGAAACTGTTGGTCTAGGATGACTTTATGGCATAAATTTGGGATTGATGGTCATAGAAATAATAGCTTAATCTGATAAATTGCTTACTCTTGAAGAATTAATTATAACCGATGCTTTATAGTTTTATCCTATACCAGAATGTGGCTATTTTTCTGTTCACTTCTCAATCGGTAACACCCCATTGGAAAATGCATCTATTGCAGAATTACATAACATGCAAACAGGTACTATTTTGAATCTCTCAGGTATGGAATGTTGAGAATTTGAAAGTGAGTAGTTATTAGTCATAGGAATTTTGAAGAACACACATATTTTGTCCTCTTAACAACTAATTTACTTTTAAAAGTTATGGGTTTCTATAGAATTAAATGGTTTTCGGTTTTAGTATGAGAAAGTACTAATTTATTCTTTTTTGAAAATATTGGCAAGTATATTGTGAAAAGATTATCTAGTTGGTTAACATTCAAGTTGATGGCCCTCTGATAAAGAAGGGGTAATTAATTCAAATTATATGCCAAATAGTACTGAATTTTTAAAAAGTTACTACATAAAGAATAATATTTACTATACCAATACAATGAAATTTTATTTCATACAGCTTATTTTTTAAATTTAATTTTAATGTGAAAGTGATGTGCAGTGGGTTAGCAATTGTAAGGCAGTGAATGCATAACTTTTCAAACTTGTTATGCCCTCTCTCATTTTTTCTCACATTTTTCCTTCACACCCAAACCCCTCACAAGTTGTAATGTACATTTCCAACATATTGTCTTCTGAGTATTTCTAATGCATTGGTTTGCTTTTTGTCCTTTATCTTGCCATTTTGTTGTTTCTCTTCCCTTCCCTAATTAAGGTAAATGTATACACAAAATGTACCAAAATCAAACACAGTAGGAGTTATACCATAGGGGAAAAACCCAAGGAAAATAGAAATCACATAGTACATTAAAAACAACAACTGCAAATAAATATCTCTTTCCATATCTTGGAGTTCATTTTGCTCAGCATCAGCTTATATGTTCATATATATGCATAACAAAGCCACTGGAAAATAATGGTTTTATGGATACTATATCTTGAAAACAACATGTTAACTGTTTTTGATGGTAAACGTGGAATTAGGATTGGTAAATTTGCGATTCTGATAAAAGAATTTCAAAAGTGTTTTAAAATTAAGACAGGTAAATTTTAATTTTTCTAACTTTTAACTTAGCCCATTAAGAAATTTTAAAATTGCCTGGGAAAATAGGCTTTCATGCAAAGAAATCCATGGAGACTTAGCTGAGAGGGAGCAATGTGGGTAAGGTGGCTCATTTTCACAGTAAACAAACAAACCTCACAAACCTTGCTGTAAATCCTGTAGGTTCCCATGAGAATTGTCCTTACCCAGGAAATATACACTTACTGTGTGAAACAAGGTTGTAGTGGAATTTAAATTCAAAGTTTTTTTTAAAAATATAAGACATCAAAATTTGTGAATTGACCTTTAATTACTAAACAGTAATTCTCTTAAAAAGATTATTTGGGTCAAAATATTTAGGGAGAAAGTGTCCTCCACAATGAAAGAACGTATTGAGTTTACACTTCTCTGTTTTAATACTTTCCACAATGTCTGCATGTGAAGCACTGAAACACAGAAAAAAATCTGATTGGATACTTCAAACCAGTGATTTCACATTTCTAAGTAGCTCAAAAATATAATATCCTTATTAACATGAGATAGTGAATACTTCTTTTATTACATAAGCCAAAAAGTTTGGGGATCAGAAAAGAATTGAGCAAATAGAAAAGGTAAGAAAACATGTTATTAGAAGCCCTAGCTAAGCGTTTTGGTTTCAGCAGTGGAGGGGGCCAAAACTTTTTTATATAGTGATATAGATTGTGTTAATGTTTTTGCTACCTAACGTGATTTTACTGAGCTTATTTGGCTGAGTATAATGCAGAACAAATTGAATGAAGACATGAAAATAAATTCCACCTCCAAATAAAAGAGTTTTCAAAGAGAAACCATGAAGATGTAGCATTGGGGACGCATTATAGTGCTTCAGCTTCACTAGAATTGAAGCCAGGAACCTGTGATTAATTGGAAATCAGGCAAGAGCTAAGAAGAGGACATAGAAGTAGGACATAGAAGTATTGTCCTTTGTAACAGACAATATCATCCAAGGAATTGGTGATTTAACTCTCTTCTTCTCCATACATCTTGTTGAGCAAATACAAGACCAAGAGGAAAATAACCTATTGAAATAATTTTGCAAAGAATAACTTCATTGTTCCTGATATTGTATCTAAGGAGATTCTTAAGAGAGAAGATAAAAGTTTTATGAGAGAAGATAAAAGTGGAGTATTCTTAGGTTTCCAAGCATCTTGTTAGCAAAATATCTTTGAGGTTACAAGTGATTGAACCAAAATGTGTTGGAATATTTATTTTTGTCGGCACTTTAGACACAAGAAGATTTCAAGGTAAAAGGAAAAAGAAAAAATTATAGCTAAATATTTGTGATTATAGGTTCTTTGACTGGATTTTTGGAGACAAAGTTTTGCATTAGCGTTGGTCCTCATTAACATAGTTGTTGGATTTTCGTGGCAACCAAATGAAAAGGGGAAGTTTAATGGACTCGCTTGAATAAGTAAACAGCATGATAGAAAATAATGGCAAATAATATTTAATGAATTATTTTGAACAATTACTTTGTGAGAACAAAGAAGGAAAGATATAATTCAAAATCACTTGACGTTATTAAAAGTATGAAAATGGAGTAGTGAGGAGATTGAGAGAAAACAGAGAGGACTGTTTTCTCTCCAGTGGAGGAATAGGTTTTTGATCTTGTTTCTTCCATTCTGTCTTCACAAGCTATCAAGTGTGACTCAGGACTGGAGTATCCAGTTCAGACAAAGAGCACTCGCAGAAGAAAATATTTGCAGAAGATATAGGTGATTTATAACCTTAGACAATCTTTTTAAATCTAGTCAAAATCCTTCCCTACCCCAAACTGCCCTCTTTGAACAGTTTGTTTGCTTTTCCAAAGACTGCCCTTCATTAACTGCTTAAAATTTTGAGAGGTCATATTCATACTCTCTAGAGATTGCTGTTTGGTTGTCATTTTTGTGTGTTTTTGTTTGTTGTTTTTTTTAACTGAATTTCAAAAGGTTGTGCAAGTGTTTTACAATTAAATATGTCCATCAAATTGTCTAATGCTCCTGGATCAGAATCACTCCTTCTATCAATGTCAACCAACTCTTTCTCCAAGATTGAGTTCAGGTTTAGCACTTCCTTCATTACATATGTACATTGAGTATACTAGCTGTACTTGCCCCTTGTTCCATTTTTCATTCATTCTATTTTTTTACTATTGTTCCTCTCTGGTTTCAATTTCCTGATAGTCATTCTGTTAAAGTGCCTGTTAATACTTTGAAAAGTTTATATACATTCCATGGAGTTTCACTCCCACATATACTTGAACTGATGTCAGCTTATATTTCCATAATTCATTCATCTGCAATAGCAATTTGCAGACTGGAGATGTGAAGCACTTAGACATGATTTTATTCGCGTTCATTTGGAAGATTAATCTTTAGTCAACAAGAAAATTTAAAAATGGCTTAGAATTTATTTCTAACTACCAGTTATTATAAATGGCTTTGTACAATGGTGTATGATTATTTTATTTTACATAGGATAATTTCTTCTACTACCTATAAGTTTTGGAAAAAGAAGAAAACTAAAATTTACTACTTAGAGGAATATGACAGAAATAAAAGACAGATTTTATTTTTGTCACATCTCTCATCAGTACCCATATTCAAAACTTAAAGTCATATTTCTTACTATGTTAGACAGATAGGGAAAATATAAAACAACACATGATAAGGCAACTATTAGTCACTTTTTAAAATGTACTTTCTTATGTGATAAAAATTTACTTTATTAGCTAATATTTGGGTTTGAAATATGGGAGGCTGATCTATTTAACACATTTCTGGAAGGCACCTACTGAACAACACAAATGGTGGGGAGTACTATTTCTACATTTTGATGAATGGTTGAACTTGTTTGCTATTGGTGCTGGGTACGTAAATCAACTCTATTGTAACTAGCTCCCTACACTTGAAAACCTTGTAATGTCACTATCATCTACTTGTAAAGTGTTATTTTGGCAAATGTGATTTTAAATAGTTTATTTGAAAATGAATATACTTTCAGGAGATTAAATATAGGTTATCTTTGGTTTGAGAATGACAACATTTTTTTATACTACAGAACCTAGTTTTACTGAAGTACCAGTGTTTTGAAGCACTAAGGATATTATCAATTAATGTTTTTCTAAATTATATTTGACCTCTAAATCAAGTATTCCTAGTTTGGTAGGCCACTTATGGATCTAACATTACAGAAACTATTTTTTGGCTGCACTGAAATCTTTCATTAATCATTAGGAGAGGGGTATTAAAAATAATCTTGTTCATTTGTAATTTTGTTCACTCATATGGGCTGGTCATCTGTAAATTGAAAGTTTGAATTACAGTACTTTCTCTCTGATTTTGTGGTCTCATCTTTCATTTTAACTTGCCTTCCATTTCACAATTAAATTCTGCTACTTCTTGTAAGGAATTGGGGTCCTGAAATATTATAGGAAATGAGAAATTGAGATGTCTTCAATTATTTTCTGTTGGCATGTTGCATGGGCCTATGTGAGAAGTCTTGCCCTTGTTTTCTGATGATACAGATAACTGGGAACTGGTATCCTCGGATCCGTGGGTCCTTCAAAAGAATAATAGCTTTTAGACATCATATCAGCAAAATTTGGGTATAATCAGTAAGAACGTTTCAGAAATATGGAGAAAAACACTTTGGGACCAGCGAGTTAAAACAATAAACAGAGCATCAGAGTAAAATCCGTTATAGATTAGCAGAAAACAATACTGTTATTTTACCATGTGAATTCAGAAGATCACGAACACTTAGAACGTATCACAAGTTTATACCGAAGATATTGCATTAATACTTTTTATATTCTAATATATATCCTAAATCTAATTATTTATATTCCATTCTATTTATTGGAATAAATGTCAATATATTTGTCAAATTATCAATTCTAGTAAGATTCACTGTGTGAAATTTAAAATCAGCACATATTTTATATTTATAAATATAAAATATATAAGTATATATAATATAAAAATTGTTTTGCATTGTTGTGTTGTGGTTAGGGAATCAAAGGCAACTCTGTTTTAAAGTATTATTCCATTATCTCTACCTCAGTGTTTGGTAGAGTTAGACTTCAAGCTTTACCATTTGTAGATTTACAGCCTAGAGGCAAGAGGAAACACTGTGATTAAAACATTACCAATTTAAGGCCTAATATCGAGGAGAAACATATGGACTTTTCCAGGAGCTATGGAAATATTTGGTGATAGAGAGTCAGTAGTGTAAGTTCCTGCTTGGTTGGATGATAGACAGGCCAGGACAGTAGGTAATCATGCGTATGAAAATTTTTTCACCTTCTTGGCTTTAGCTACTTTTGAAATGATAGGTATAATAAACAATTATATTTTGATAAAATACCTTCCATTCTGAACAATTTGGTCTGAACTGTTAATCTCTCTATGATCCCTTGTAACTAAGATTAGTTTTGTTCCAGTAAGACAATCTATGCTGTCAGGGTAAGATATTCTGGTTGGTCTGTTCCTACAAGGAAGAAGGGTAAAGGTTCAGGTAGACATTTGTCCCAGCAAGACCTCATTTGGGAAAGTTTAAGCTGCGGAAGTTTAGAAGTAGCTCTCAAGCAAGGCTTAGTTTGAACCCATTAGCTCTACAAAGCTAACTCAGTTGATAAATAAGTACTTGAAAAGCCATCACCTTTGGTCTTAGCTTTAAAGGCTTCAAAGTATGATCAAATTTAAAATGAAAACGACAAAATAGTCATTGACAAAAAAATTGTAAATATGAGCAATCGACCAAATGATATAAGCTTTTCCACTATACACAGAATTTTAGAGAAACAAGATCAATTGCATTTTAAGGAACAATAAGGGTTCCTTGTTACAAATAGGCAACCATGGATATATGCCTGTATAAAGATTGCATCATTAAGTACTTAAATTTAGAGGGTACTACATGCTTCAGCAGCAGGTCTACCCAAATTACAATACCACAGAGATTAACATGGCACTTGCACAAGGATGATATGAAAATTTGTGAAGTATTCCATATTTTTCATTCTTCTGATGCAAGAAATATAAAAACAGTTATTAAAAAGTTGATTACAAAAATACAAGTGTAACAATACATGCAATTCATAGAATTAAAGGTTAGTTTGACATCAGTGTATTAAATCTTCACCTTAGAAAGGCCTTTACATAGCATAATCTTTACAAAACTTGAAATTAGATAACATTGTCATGTTATCCCAAAGAAATAAAATAATATAAGGACCTAGGAAAAAAAGGAATCTTAAACTTCTTCTATATGGAATGCAATCTGAAAGGACACATTTATTAATGAAACTATACATTATATAAAAATGTAGAATTCAAAGTATTATATATAGGAGCGAATGAAATAGATTATGGATATTGTACAAACATAGATATACTTTTTTCCTAAAAGCACCAGGAACATCTTTAGTTCCTATACTATTCATTTCAACAGATAAGTTAAAATTATTTCTGATTAAAAAATCACAAACTCTGCAGAAATCATTATAGATGTATACAAAAAATTCTTGAATATATTTTGACATCAGAGTCAGGCAATTCACTTGGAAGAATACCATGGAATCCATGAATTTTTAAAGTAAGATATTGCTGTTGCTTTGTATTGTGAAAAAAATGGTAGGGCCACAAAGGATGGACTGGCATTTTTGAAATTTAATAAACTTAACCAAAACATTAGGACTTATGAAAACAATTTGTACAGCCTTCCACAACTTCAAAGAGGTAGTGATACATACTTATCCTTTTGGCAATATTAAATGCAGTTTCTTCCAAGCTGTTCTTCAAACTTGGTTTGATATAATGGTTCAACAGAGTACCTATTCGATTTCTATTCCCAGCAGCAACATGCAAGGCGGACAAGAGGCCTTTAGTTTGGGGATTGGTATCTGCCACTCTGGTATTATTCCACATATAAGCGCTGTGCAGGGGTGTCAGCCATTTAGAGTTATTGCATGAATATCTGCCTTGAGCTACCAACTCATGGACAATGTCTAAATGTCCACTCTAGGCTTCCATATGAAGAGGGGTATACTCATACTCATCCCTAGTATTCATTTGGGTGGCCTTTTTGGAAAGTAGTCTTCACACCATAGTAAGCGGATTAATTTTGGCATCCCAAAGAAGAAATTTGCTTGGATCCTACTCCATTTTTTTCTTGAAATTGATACAATTCCTCACTCTTTCATCTTGTTCCTTGTCTGAACATGAGGACCTTTGGTGTCTTCATGTGCAGCTTATTCTAGGAATGAGAAAATAGGAAACAATGCCTTCTTTGTAAATGATTTGAGAAATATCATGTTATAGTGTAAGAGAACTCACTATTCAACATATGGGCTTTAAGAGTTTTCTAGTAGCTTTCTAATGTTGGTATCCAACATTAGAAAAAATGTATAATGCAGTAGTAAAATAGAAGTCCTTGGTATGACTACCTAAATTCTTGTTTTTTTAAAGACACTTGTTTTCATCTAAAAATAGGCCTGTCTATTTCCTTCAAGTGATTTTGATGATTGAAGATGCTTAATGAGAAGTCAAAATGTATTAGTAGTCCTTTACTATCAATGAAATTTCACTTTTTCTTCTTGGAAAATATAATGATCAAAGCAATAGTTCAGAATCAGCAAGCAATAGTTCAGAATCATGCTTCAAGTGCAAGTGAATCACCAGTAAGTAATCCTTGATTCCATTTTCCACAAAGTTTTGTCACAGATACAATCTCCCTGCCTTCTGTAGCTGCTTTCCTAGCCTGGACCTATTCCTTCATTGTACAGGAAAATTTTGGATACTGGTGGAGATGCCACTATTATTTCCCAAAAATATTGGCCACCAAGTTGGCCCCTTACCTCGTCCCTAACTGACCTTAAAGGCATAGGGCAGTCAAAAAACCCTTTGGTAAGCTCCAGGGTTCTTAATTGGACTGACAAAGAGGGCAATAAGGGAACTGTTACTCCTTTTGTTGTTCCTGACCTCCCTGTTAACCTATGGGGCCGGGATATCTTGACCCAGATGAAAGTTATCCTTGCTAGTCCCAATTCTGTGGTTACACATCAAATGCTCCATATGGAATTTGTCCCTGGTACGGGTCTTGGAAAATCAGGAGAAGGAATCGTTGAGCCCATCCAAGCTACCCAAAAAACAGATAAACATGGGCTTGGGTATTCGGATTTTTAGTATCGGCCCCTGACCCTCCTGTGCCCCATGCAGATAAAATCATTTGGGTGGATCAGTGGCCCTTTACCCAAGAAAAATTGGAGGCAGCCTCCATGTTAGTACAGGAACAGTTGGTGGCAGGCCATATAGAGCCATCTACTTCACCATGGAATACTCCTATTTTTGTTATAAAGAAAAAATCAGGCAAATGGCGCCTTTTACAAGATCTACGCACCGTTAATAAAGCTATGCGTCCAATGGGAGCACTACAGCCAGGCATTCCCACACCGGTGGCTATTCCTAGGGACTATTACAAAATGGTTATTGATTTAAAAGATTGTTTTTTTTTAACCATTCCCCTACATCCTGAGGACATACCCTATTTTGCCTTTAGCCTTCCTCGCATTAACTTTCAAGGCCCCATGCAAAGATTTCAATGGAAGGTACTTCCCCAATAGCCCTAGCCTTTGTCAAAAATATGTTGCCCAGGCAGTGGACCCTGTGAGAAAACGATGGCAGCGCGTCTATATATTACATTATATGGATGACATGTTGCTTGCTGCACCTGACACCCACGAACTTAGAAACTGCTATTTAGACCTTTATAAAGCCCTTACTGCCCTGGGACTACAGGTTGCCCCCGATAAAGTTCAAACACAGGATCCCTATACTTATTTGGGTCTAGAACTCCAAAATAATCAAATTCGGGTTCCTCAAATTCAACTTCGTTTAGACCATCTTCACACCCTTAATGATCTTCAAAAGTTGCTTGGAGATATTCAATGGCTTAGGCCATACCTAAGGTTGCCCACCAGCGTGCTTTTGCCTCTTAATGAGATTTTAAAAGGGGATTCTGACCCCTCCTCTCCTCTCAAGCTTACTCCCAATGCACGAAATGCCTTAAGCCAAGTTACTGAGGCCATCGCCCAGCATTTTGTTACACAGATTTCCTATAATCTTCCTCTGGTCTTAATTATTTTACATACCCCTCATACACCCACAGGATTGTTTTGGCAACAGATTCCCCACTCCAATAATAAGGCCAGCCCCCTGCTTTTGGTCCATTTACCCACCACATCCCCCAAGGTTATTGCTGTTTACCCTGCCCAGGTAGCCTCTATCATTATCAAAGTTCACTTGCTCTCTCGACAATATGTCGGCAAGGACCCTGATACAATTTTAATTCCATACACCAAAGACCAGAGTCAATTTTTACTTCAGACTGGGGATGAATGGGGCATCGCCCTGTCAGGATTTTTAGGACTAATTGACAATCATCTCCCCAATGATCCCCTTTTACACTTCGCCCAGCTATATCCATTTGTTTTTCCCAATGTTACTCAAAAGACTCCCATTCCTCAAGCCCTCACTGTCTTTACAGATGGCTCAAGCAATGGCCGTGCAGCCTTCATTGTTAACAACCATACCACCACCTTTGATGCCCCTTATCAATCAGCCTAGCTTGTGGAGTTATTCGCTATAACACAGGTTTTTATGACGTTTTTTGATAAGCCTATTAATATTTATACAGATAGTGCTTACATTGCTCATTCTGTTCTCTTGCTAGAAATTTTACCCGCTATTAAAGTTTCCTCCAATGCAGCATTTTTATTTACTCAGCTTCAACAGCTAATTCAGGCCAGGAGACATCCATTTTTTCTGGGACACATTAGGGCACATTCTGATCTCCCTGGCCCTCTTACACAGGGTTTACATAATCTTCACCATCTAAATTCCCAGAGTCTTCGATTGCTTTGTAAAATTACTAGAGAGCAAGCACGGGAGATAGTAAAGGCATGCCCTGCCTGTGTTGTCTCCCTTCCTGTACAACATCTGGGTGTTAACCCCCGTGGACTGCTACCTAATCAAATCTGGCAAATGGATGTTACCCATTTTCCTGAATTTGGAAAAACAAGATATATACATGTCTCCATAGACACATTTAGCGGGTTTGTTTTTGCTTCACCACACTCAGGAGAAACTGCCAAAAATGTTCTCTCTCACCTTGTTTTAGCCTTTTCTGTAATGGGAAAACCAGCCCACATAAAGACAGACAATGGCCCTGCCTATACCAGTGCCAAGTTTAAACAGTTTTGTCCTATTTTTCAGATTTATCATACTACTGGGATTCACTATAACCCCCAAGGTCAGGGCATCGTAGAATGAGCCCACCACACCCTAACAACCTGGCTTACTCACCTCAAAGCCTCTGCCTTTTCATTTTCCACTCCTAGGGATCGCCTTAGTCACACATTGTTCTCCCTTAATTTTCTAACTCTGGACAATGAAGGCCACTCGGCAGCTGACAGGCATTGGCACCCATCTTCCAGTTCTGCCTGCCCGTCTGTCATGTGGCGAGACCCCCTTACAGGCAAATGGAAGGGCCCAGATCCTGTTCTTATCTGGGGGTGAGGTTCACCCTGTATTTTAGATCAAGAACAAGCAGCCCCAAGGTGGCTGCCAGAACGCTTGATAAAACAGGTTAATGGCTTACCACAACCCAGGGGAAACCTTCCCCCTGAGGATGATGCCTTTTCTCTTGCAGATGCAGCTAGAACTCCAGACATGGACCATCCTGTTTAAATTTATTAAATAATAGATTAATCTCTTGGTTTCTAAGCCCATACAGGTTCATCACCATCGCCTTGATATGGCAGACGCAGCATTGAGATCTAGAAATTAGTGTTTTTGCCATGAGCTTGTTCCAGTGGGAAACAGCCCCCCTTCTTTTTCTTATTTAGAAAACTCTTCTTATTCATAACTCCTGACCATTCAACAGGCAAGGCCTATTGCCATAAATAGGTTCGCCCCTCCTCCTATAGGCCCCTCCACTTGGGGGAGGATGCACCTATGGGAGGAAGAAAAAATGCTCTAATCAAGGGTGCAGGTAAGACTGCAGGGGGATGGATCCGCAAGATCCCAAAACCAAGACCCCTGAGTGGCAAGCTCTGGTGCATGATGGTTGGCATGCATACCCACAAGCCATCTCCTCAAAAAACATGCCAAGGCCTGTAAAATTCCCCTCCCCGAGTGAGGACGCTTGCTCAGAGCAGAGAAAAACCCTGCCCCTTAGAGGAACAGAGCCTCTGTCACCCCCTCAAAAAGAGCACCAACAATTGATGGTCAATTTTCTAAATAAGAAAGGGGGAGATGTTGTGAGCCCTGCAGGGAGTCTATTTGCATGATAGGCTTGACTATCTCACTGGAACATCAGGAGGCTGTTCACAGAATCTGGTCTTTTCATCCTGCCCCATACAAATACCAGTAGCTGCTTACAACCACCTTTTCACCCCCCTGTAGCTGCTAACGACCACCTTTTCACTGCCCTAAGCAAGCATCCTGCAGCTGCTATGCCCAATGAAAAAGCTTCCTTATTCTAAGCATATAAATACCCCTATGTAAAAAATAAAATTTGGCAGCTTGATCAGAATCCTTGTCTTGCTGTCCTTCGTGTCTCTTGTCCCTTCATTCCTTCTCCCTTAGGTTCACTGCCCTCGTTGAAGTCCTGCGGGTCGGGACAATTCATCTTCCATTCAACAAGTAGTAATGTGTAACAATTCCCTTTGTTTTGCTCCTTATTAAATTTGTTTCCATTTTATTTCATAAGGAAGGATGATTTCATAAATCTATTGTAGATGCAAAAATATGTCAATTTATTTCTAACTGTATGCAATGATTTATACATACACATATATTACACAGGTTACAATGATAATTTATAAGTTCTGTTGAAAAGACCCTAGACCCCAGAATATGTTCATCCATTGAGCTCTTTAAGAAAAACCACTGCCCCTTCCCCTACATAGCTAAGAGAGCAAAGCAGGACGCAGGCAAGTCATTAACCACTGAGTCACCGCCTGCAGACCCCAGCATGACTCTAACACATGCCCTAAAACCAGGCATTCCTGGAAAATAGCCGACCCTCCCGTCCCTTCCTGTAAAACTTAGTCATAATGGCAGGGTAGGTCAGGAGGTAATAAATCACTTGTCAAAATTAGGGAACGAACAGTTTCGGTGCATGACGACCAGCACAGACTTGTCAGGGCAAGTACCGACACGTCAGCTTTCCCCCAACCCCACCTGCCCCATCTGGCCAGCTTAACCTGACCAATCCCCACCCTGAGCGTAATTTGAAATTAACCAATCAATACTCTGTAACCAAGCATCTCGCTTCTGTAACCTTGCTTCTGCTGTCCATAAAAAGAGGGTGCTTTCAAGCACTCGGGGCGCAAGTCTCCCGATAGACTTTGTCGCCCCGGGTACCCGTGTAACCGGTTTCCAGACACTCAACCCGAACCTTGTGGATCTCGAGGTTGAGTGCACCTGGGAGCCGAGGCATGCCCGAATAAACCTCTTGCTGTTTGCATCCGCACAAGTGGTCTCGTTGTTCCTTGGGGAAGGGTCTCTTTAGATCGAAGGACACCCCACGCCGGGGGTCTTTCATTCTGGGGGCTCGTCCGGGATAGAGACCCCCACCCAGGGACCACCGACCCATTTTCGGGAGGTAAGCTGGCCAGCGTCTGTGTATTGTCTGTGCATTGTCTGTGTGTTGTCTGTAAGCTGTCTGAAGTCTTGTGTGGGCAATTTTTGTGCGCTTGCGAATCTGGTGAGTTCGGCCGTTCTCGTCCGTATCTGGCGGACCCGTGGAGGAGCTGACGAGCTCGTACTCCCGACCGCAGCCCCCAGGAGACGTCTTGGGGGCGTCCGGGGTCTGAAAAAGTGACCCGTCCGGAGCCTGAAAGAGTGGCTCGTCCGGGGCCTGAAAGAGTGTCCCGTCCGGGGTCTGAAAAAGTGACCCGTCCGGAGCCTGAAAGAGTGGCTCGTCCGGGGCCTGAAAGAGTGGCCCGTCCAGGGTCTGAAAAAGTGACCCGTCCGGAGCCTGAAAGAGTGGCTCATCTGGGGCCTGAAAGAGTGGCTCGTCCGGGGCCTGAAAAAGTGGCCCGCCTGTTTTCTGGAACTCCGTCCTTTTTAGACGCGTGATTGCTTGGGAGACGAGTCTCCGTCTGGTTTTTGCCTTCGGTTGATCGCCGAAACCGCGCAGCGAAAAAGTAACGTGACCAGTTATAATTGTAATGTTGTTTGTTGTAGAGTTTTGGTTGCTTGCATTGCTTCTGCCCTTGTGGTTTGTTTTTCTGTTGATCTGCTGTCTTTGCCTTCGCTGTGGAAAATTTGGGAGAGTGTCTTACTGTGAATAGTCTTGTGTTATTCCTTAAGTTAAACCTTAAGTTAAAACTACACAGGTCTCTATCAGGTTTTGCTTTCAGTTTATTAACAACAGCGCGCAGCGAAGCCAAGTGTTGTCTGTATTGTTGTTTGTATTGTTGTCTGTATTGTTTTTGTGTTCGTTAACAGTTTTAAAATGGGACAAACTGTCGCGACACCACTTAACCTTACTTTACAGAACTGGAGGGATGTGCAAACATCAGCTCACAATCTTTCAGTAGAAGAAAAAAAAAAAAGAAAATGGATAACTTTTTGTTCATCAGAATGGCCCACTTTCAACTGTGGCTGGCCACGTGAAGGAACCTTTAACCTAACCATTGCCTTACAGATCAAGGCCAAAGTTATGGACCCGGGACCACACGGACACCCAGACCAGGTCCCTTATATTGTTACTTGGGAAGCTCTTATTTTAGAACCTCCCCCGTGGATGAAACCCTTCTTATCTACCCCGGCCCCCCAAATCCCTACCCCCTTAACCCTTCCATCTGCCCCTCAGCTCTCTCCCCCACTCCTTCCCTCTCCAATTTCCCAACCTCAGCTCTCTCTCCTTCCCGGGAGTTTAGCCATGGTCGGCCACTCCCATCTGAAGTCGCTTTTTCTGTTTGGCGCCTGTCTGTTTTTGTGTTTCTGTTTAGTGTTAATTGTTTCTGTTGTCTGTTTTGTTGTCCTTAAAGGGATGGGGCATCAACTAACAACCCCCTTAAGTCTGACTATAGATCACTGGAAGTCACAGCCTGAGCCGAGATTGTCAGGTTTTGGGAACTTGCTTGTTTGTCAATTATGAAATTGCCACTGACCATCTGCAGGTGGCCTCAGTTAGATCTCAGCCTCGGGCCTTGGCTCGGGGGGTCTGAGCGTGGGGGAGAACCTGTCAGTCTGAGGGAACAGCCGCTAGGGACTTCCTTCCCTTGCCCCAAGATGACTGGGAATTCGCCTCTGCCTTGGAAGACCCCCGGGTCAACGTCTGCAGGACTCTAAGAGAAAAATCCTCCGGAGGTGAGTAGGGGGGTTGAGTCCCCTGGTAAGTGAATGGTGGTGAGATGTCGCCCTATTCACTGAGACTTGATTCTGTCTTTGTGGCCACATGTTTGTCTTGTTAACTTTAGTGTGTTTGTTTTATGGGGTAGGAAAGTTCTGGGTGAGTGTGGCAGGCTCACCCAGCAGACTCTGGATTCAGCTTGCTGAGTGGGAACAGCACAGAGTTCCGGTAGGGATAAACTGGGGCCCATTAGTCCCCAACTCAGCCTTCAGTTCTTGTCTAGTTCTGTTTTTAGAATTGGTACCAGTTTTAAATGTGGATCCTTGGTTTTTGTGTTTATCTGTGTTTTTGTTATTTATTTATTTAAACATCTCTGAGGGAATAAAAGTTCCAGCTGGGCCTAGTCACAGACCTGCTATGCCCACCCTCCCCGCGAGGCATGAAGGGTTACTGGGCTAGTTTGGTTCCCTTCAAGCCTCAGGCTGCACCTTCTCCCAGTGGAGGCTGCTGGAGGACAGGTGAGGGCGTAGAAGGCTGTGTACCTGGATTGGACTTTTCAGCTAGTTCTGTCTAAAATTGGGTTAAAAAAAAAAATCAGGCCAGTTTAGTCTTAGGTGACTCCCTCCCTCAGCCCTCCTCCAACTCAGAAGAGATTCATAAGCCTTGCTAACAAGCAAGCTCTGTGAAAATGAAGCACAACAAAGGTACCTAGTTCTAAAAGAAATACTGTCTTAAATTTTTTTGTTTAAAACCTTTAGAAAGTGTATGTACAACTGATTTTGATTTTTGCGCGCTTTAAGATCTGTGTGTTTTGTGTGTGTCTGTGAACGTGTTCAAAGATAAAAAAAATTGTCAGCATGCTGTAACAATTGGGTGATTTAAATTTAAATTTCAAAAGGTTATGAGGTTTGGACATTACCAAAAATTTTTAAAAATCTTCACATTGTTTTAAATGGCTTTTTAAAAGGTTCTTTAACTTGCAAATTAGAAAATCTGGTATTTTAAAAACTAATATTTTAAAATGCATAAGTCTGTTTATACTGTAATCAAGTTATCTGGCTTAACAAAAATGCATTGGCTGTTTGGGGTCTAATTCCCTTGGCTAAAATTTGGGGATAAATATTAGAAATTTAAATGTAAAGGTTAGTTTAACACTGTCAAAGATGTTACCTGTTCTATCTAAAACTGTATTTCATTTGAGAACCAAGAGAAGAGACGGGGAAAAACTTAGAAACCAACAGAAGACCTATCTTTAGGGGTGAAGGGTGAACAAGCAGAAGTGCAGTTCAGCTGGTCATGCAGTGGGACAGGCCCTGGGAGGAGTCCAAGCATGATGAGGCAAACTGGCACAAACGCAGTTCATCTAACCCTAAAGAGTCAGATTGGGTGTGTGCCTGCCTATTCCATAGGAGGGGCCAAGTGGCCCATCGTTGTTCTGTCTCTTTTCCCTGCAGATAGGCACTGAAAACATGATGGTTAAAATGAATGATGTGATGATCTGATTAGTATTGCTAAAACTTTCCCTTGGATGTGTTAACATTAAAATTAGGAAGGCCTTAAAAAGAGGGTAAAAAGTTATTTGTATAATGTGGCTTACTTTCAATTATGTTCTACAATTAGGATGTTTTTAAAAGTTGTGAAGATGTTAAATCTAGCTTTGTGGTATAGTAAAGGTGACTGTAATTCTTGCATTAAGGAAAATTGGCATTTGAGTTTTAAAAAAATCTTAATGTGTGTCTGTTTTAAAACAAGCAGCCAAGAGACAATGAGTGACACTTGGCCTCAAGATTTCAAGGGATCTTTTCAAAATGCAAATGAAAACTAAATTATAAAATATTAAAGGTGATTAATAAGAGGTTTTTAAAAAATTAGAAATAAATTTTGGATATAAAGTTTAAAGGTAAAGCTGTTTTTAACATTGGCTTCAATGTGCACAGAGAAAGAAAAAATTAGGATTACCAAAATAATTGCTATTCTAGTTTGCTATTATAGGTTTTTTAAGTTTCCAGCAAGCCCAAAGCAAAGCACAGAGGATTCTTACAAGTTGTCAGATGTAACTTTGACTCTTAATAAGTTTCAGGTAAGAGCATGCTTAAAAGCTACTTCTATGTTGACCACCTTGTTGCTTTTAATTGGAGTAAAATGGCCTTTTGTAAGACTCATTGATCTGCAAACCGGTTCAAAGCCAGCCCGGGCACAAAAAGGTCCCTGTGAGACTGTCACCTCTACTCAGCCAAGTGCTGAAAGAGCAAGCAGAAATGCTTTGGGACTCACAGTGGCAGAGTACTAGCCCTGGACTGAAGAGTTAAGGGACAGCATTCAAGCCCCGAGTCTGGGACTCAAAGTGGCAGAGTGCTAGCCTTGAGCTGTAGAGCTGAGGGACAGTGCTCAGGCCCTGAGTTCAAGTCCAGCAACCAGCTAAGGAAAATGCCAATGAGGCATTTATCCCAATGTAGAGAAGACACTCCTGGGACAAAAGCAATGGTGGAGCATCCAGAGGCAGTAAGCCACTGCTTGGATGGCAGAAATGTCAGATCCTAGAGTCATTTGTGTGTGGCCCTTCAAAACTGGTCAGAGCCGGGAGGTCATAGGAAGATAGTTTGGAAGCATGCCTAATGTTCATGACTACCTTGTAAGGGACAGGAACTTGCCAGTCCTCTGTGATAGTAAAAAACTAATGTTATAAAATGTGGGGGGTAGTTTAAATCTTAACCCCTTTATGTGCCAAAAGCTCTAATTGGCAGTAATATTGAGCTGACACCAGTTACATGAAATTCATCTTCTCAGGAAAAAGTTTGTAAACCCGAGAGTGTGTTTCTATTGATATCTGTCTAAAGGCCTGCAACGGTAACTCAGGCATTGTGTTAGGGTTACTAAAGATCACATTCCTAAGTCATCCAGAAAGATGATTTTACAAACCAGAGTGCTAAACAAGCTATACTGCTATAGCTGGAGAAAAGGTCTGTGCAGTTGTCAAAAGTTAAATATTGTTCTTAATGACTTCTAACCCTGATGGCCTCTTTGTAAAATAGGCTAAGGTTATAGGCTCCTGGCTAGGTAAGATCAACGCCCCTAAAGTCAGCTTGAAGAAGTTACAGAAGATGGACCTTCGCCCTTCTACCCCCATTTTAAGATCAAGAGTCCAGAGTCAGTTTTGGAAAAATGAGGCAAAATAGATAAAATAATTTTTAATAAGGGCATAAAAAATAGTGTTAACTGTTGTAGGTGTGCAAGGTGTGGAGACTGCATTTGTCAGAGATGGTTACAAGACTAAGCCTTCTGTGTCTATTTACAAAAATATCTGGTTAGTAAAAAGTTGTGATTTTGGTAAATTGTCCTGAGCTATTGTTTAAAAGATCTTAAAAACCAGCAGGATCAAAGCCTGCCAAGCGTAGGCAATGTATCTTTAACCAGTCTGTGTAGGAATTTACAGCCCAGCATGAGGTGTGACAACAGTCCCTTGGAGCCACTGAGAGACCCTGCTGTTCCGGTTGCTGCTGCTGCTGCTGTACACCTTAATGGGTAAAGTTCAACGACGGCCTGACAGTCACTTGGAGGAACTCCTGCTTGATTCCATCACCTAAGTCTGCTTCATGGTTGACTGCTGCTAAATCTAAGATCTTGTGGGACATTCTTTTGGGTGATATCCAGAAACCCTCTCTTCCCACAGTGGATATTGGGGACAAGGATATCACTGGCTTGCTTGTCTTAGGCACTTCAGTGCATAGTAACTGGAAATCCACTCTATGTTCACAGCCTAGTTTGACTCTGATATGGTAATAACCTGAGTGTGTTATCAATAGAGGTAATACTCTTAGCCTTAAAATCTAGCAAGCTTCTGCATCACGGTGGTGCCTTAAGGCTGTTCTAAGATAAAGGTTCCGCAAGCCAAAGGAAAATTGGGCAGTTTTAAACTACAGCCACAAAGATGGTCAAGAGATTGTAAAAAAAGAGGGTGGTAATGAAAGCCTTGGGAAAGAAATTGTAAAGAAAGAAGGAAGTAAAGAAAGCCTTGGAAAGAGAATTGGGGAAATTTAAAAAGTAAGGATTGTCTTTAAGACAAACCTCAGAAAGTTTAAGTAGGTCGCAAATGGTATAAGTATGTCTTAAAATTGGAGCTTACAAGTACAGCTGGTATATCAGGCGACCAGCTGGTGACCATCCAAGAACGAAGCCTTGCAGCAAGATTGTATAACCTTTTACTGATAAAAGTTTGTTTTCCTCTACATTAGTCTGTCTGGGCGCTGACAAACTCCGTAAAATCGCACTCAGCACTCAGCATTCCAAAATCGAAGGGGGTTAGACTTGCTTTTTCTAAAGGAAGGGGGCCTATGTGCAGCCTTAAAGGAAGAATGTTGTTTTTATGCTAACAAAACAGGAGTGGTAATCAGGACCCTAGACAAACTCGAAGAAAGATTAAACAATAGACAGCGAGAATTTGAGTCTCAACAAACTTGGTATGAAGGGTTGTGGACTCCATGGTTTACTACCCTAATATCATCCTTAATGGGACCCCTAATACTCCTCATGTTAATCCTTACTGTGGGCCCCTGCATCGTAAATCGCCTAATACAATTTGTAAGGACCCCCTATCGGTCGTGCAGGCCCTAGTATTAACCCAACAATATCATCAACTTAAATTAACGGAGGAATCTCCAGTTGAATGAAGGATTTCATTCAGGCAAAAAGAAAATGGGGGAATGAAAAGACCCCAGACCCCAGAATATGTTCATCCATTGAGCTCTTTAAGAAAAACCACTGCCCCTTCCCCTACATAGCTAAGAGAGCAAAGCAGGACGCAGGCAAGTCATTAACCACTGAGTCACCGCCTGCAGACCCCAGCATGACTCTAACACATGCCCTAAAACCAGGCATTCCTGGAAAATAGCCGACCCTCCCGTCCCTTCCTGTAAAACTTAGCCATAATGGCAGGGTAGGTCAGGAGGTAATAAATCACTTGTCAAAATTAGGGAACGAACAGTTTCGGTGCATGACGACCAGCACAGACTTGTCAGGGCAAGTACCGACACGTCAGCTTTCCCCCAACCCCACCTGCCCCATCTGGCCAGCTTAACCTGACCAATCCCCACCCTGAGCGTAATTTGAAATTAACCAATCAATACTCTGTAACCAAGCATCTCACTTCTGTAACCTTGCTTCTGCTGTCCATAAAAAGAGGGTGCTTTCAAGCACTCGGGGCGCAAGTCTCCCGATAGACTTTGTCGCCCCGGGTACCCGTGTAACCGGTTTCCAGACACTCAACCCGAACCTTGTGGATCTCGAGGTTGAGTGCACCTGGGAGCCGAGGCATGCCCGAATAAACCTCTTGCTGTTTGCATCCGCACAAGTGGTCTCGTTGTTCCTTGGGGAAGGGTCTCTTTAGATCGAAGGACACCCCACGCCGGGGGTCTTTCACTGTTACTATACAATTTACTGAATTATTAAAAACGTCGAATGCTCATGCCTGGAATCCTGGTTACTCAGGAGGATAAGATCTGACGATCATGTTTTGAAGCCATCCTGCGCAGGAAAGTCCATGCGCCTCTTATCTCCAAACAACCAACAGAAAATCAGAATTGGAACTGTGGCTCAAAGTATTAGAGTGGTAACCTTGAGAGAAAAAGCTCAAGGACATCACCCAGGCTTTTAGTTCAAGAACTACAATCTACCCAAAAAAATCTAATTTACACCTCTGTAAGTAGAGTATTTCCATCACCCAAATGTACATCCATGCTCATTTGCAAGGTAACTCTGTTTTATCTCAAGTACCACTAAATATTATCACTAAAGTAGCATTACAACGTGGGTTCATTCTATCTCTCTAATGGATTTTTCTCCACTCAAATACTCAAGTATTACAATTGTTCTAATTATTTAAATCATAGCTTTTTTTTTACCCCTAATACTAGAGTTTGATTGAGTGTTTTGTGCATCTTAAATGGATGTTCTTACCACTTTGTCATGCCGCCAGCCCTAAGTTATCCTGATTATTTTTCAGCTAGAAACTGGCTTCCTAGTTGTGTATTAACTTGGTCTCAGTGCACTTGATGTTATTCTTCCTGGAATTTAGAATAACAGGTGCATGGCAATGTGTACAGAACTTTCTGTTCAGTCTGGGCTTTAGCCACTATCCTCCCAACAGTGCACTCCCATGTAGTCACAAATTTCATAAGCTTGTCATAGCTGATTTTTTTAAATCTTTCATTTCCTGCAGGTTCTTGAGTACTGAATTAATTTTTGTTTTCTTGGGTTGTTTTGTTTCATTTGAATCTATGTGTTGAGTTGTTCCTCACTTTTCCTTTTGTTTCTTTCCCTCAAGTTCTTACCTAAAGTGCTAAGAAACCAATTCTTCTTTTTCAAGATAGTCAGTGTGAACATTATTTATTCCAAAGCAATTTCAGTATCTATGAATGGTATACACATGCTAAGCGCAGACTTTGGCATACACAGATAGATCATGAAATATATGAAGAAAATAAAACTACAGATGAATACCAGGAGGAGAATAAGCTATTATTAATTGTTTGACAGAGGTTTCTCTTCTAGTGAAAGAAATATATTGCTTGATGCAGGATTTCAAAAAATCATTTTGCTAGGAGGAACCTAAACAATCATCTAATACTATAGACTTGAGAGTGATGAATTGACTTCCTGAATAATTTACTTTTGGGACAAATAAAAGCAGGCTTCCAAAAAGAGAGTAGATTTTAGAGAAACATGATGAATTTTATGTAAATAGGTCCTTAGCTGATTTTGTTAATTTGTGAACTAATAGAGGGAAATAAAGTACAGCAAGGTAAAAAAAAATAAATAACTTCACATTGAAATATTCATTTGTGTTTGTATATGTGTGCATGCATGTACGAGTACGCACACGAACATGTGCATATGCTCATGCATGCATTCATCATTCTTGAGGCTTGATAGTCCCTGGGAACTATTCCTCAACTTCCGTGCCCAAGGATAGTGGTCTACTACTTCAGCCACTGCTACAATTCTGTTGTGTTTTTTTTAATAGATAATCGCTTGTATTTTCATGATTGAACCGTGGTCTTCAGATCTCAGACTCCCGAGTAGCTAGCTAAGCTTATTCAGCCTCTGAGTAGCTAGTTATAATTCTACCTATCCTCTGTGCTTCACTGCTCCTGAGGCATTCACAAGCCTAAGTCATATATATGTCTACTTGCTTTAAAAATATTCTTAGTGTTTGGCACCAGGGTATCACATGTGTACTCTTAACTACTTAGGAGACTTGAGGACAGAACCCAGGCCAAAATTTAGTGGACTTATTTCTCAATCTATAGCTGGGTGAATTGGATCATTTCCACCATCCTGCACTATCTAGAAACTAAGATTGGAAGGACTGAGGATCCAGGCCAGGCAAGGTAGCAAGCTAGAAAAGTTGGTGTGCAACTCTGATGCCATTGATGATGGGAAGGCTAAAAGGACAGATCAGGTGCATGTTCTTGTGGAAAGGGAACCACTATCCTAAAATTAACCACATATATGATGCCAGCCTGCAAGAACAATATACCCAAAGTTGAAATCCCCACATTTTCCACAACCAAAATAAGTATATACATTAACATCCAAAAACTTAATAAATCTGTTCTTTGTTCTAATTTCAGCTTTGTCTGATTATCATATGATGTGACAGAATAATTTCTTCATTAAACTTATGACAATTTAAAAAGACCTTGAAAATTCTTTCTCACTTATTAAGTGCAAATGAATGGAAATTGCCTCATTTCTTACATATTTGATTACCACTATAAATTTGTCATATGATTATTATTAATAGTAATATATTCTGATTTATTACTTTACTTTGTAACAGTTTTTAAACTTTTTGCTTCTCTGCTGAAGTTGAAGCATTTAAATAGTATCATCAAAATATATTCCTTGGATATTTAGGGGAGTTTTTTACAATGTTTTTAACCAATGGCTTCTAAGAATTCTTAATTGGTATATTATTTGGTTTATTTTTAATTTCAAATTAATTTTATTGTAATGATAATGTACACAGGGGTTACAGTTACATAAATGAGGTAATGAGTACATTTCTTCGGGAAGGAACATTGTTATATATTCCAACGATATTTTTGTACACTCAAAACAAGAACTATTGATGCTTTTGCTGTTGCTATTGATCAATGGGTACTTTTGCTTTTTTTGTTCAAGCATTTTTTATTATAAAATTGATATACAGAGCGTTTACACTTAATTAAGTCAACTGAAGAGTATACTTCATTTTCTTTTCTTTTTTTTTTGGGGGGGGGTCCGGTTGTGGGGCCTGAAGTCTGGGCCTGAGCCCTGTCCCTCAGCTCTTCAGCTCAAGGCTAGCGCTTGAGCCACTTGAGCCAAAGCACCACTTCCGGCTTTTTTTCTTTTTGCTTTTGTGGTGCTGAGGAATCGAACCCAGGGCGTCATGCTTGCAAGGCAAGTGCTCTACAACTGAGCTACCTTCCCAGCCCCTACTTCATTTTATTTTCTAAATTTCAAATTTTGAGCTTAAATGTTTCCTTTTGTGTCTTTTTTTTTTTTTTTTTTGTCGGTCATGGGGCTTGAACTCTGGGCCTGGGCGCTGTCCCTCAGCTCTTCAGCTCAAGGCGAGCGCTCTACCACTTGAGCTACAGCGCCACTTCCGGTTTTCTGGTGGTTTATTGGAGATAGGAGTCTCACGGTCTCTCCTGCCCAGGCTGGATTTGAACCGCGATCCTTAGATCTCAGCCTCCTGAGTAGCTAGGATTACAGGCGTGAGCCACCAGTGCCCGGCTCCTTTTGTTTCTTTAGAGTAATTCTTTTTTCAAAGTTTAAGATCAGTTAATTTAATTTTGCATGATTTTTACACATGTAAATTATTCAGACACATATATTTTGCTTTTATAGTATTTAACATGTGGCTATTTAAAAATTAATTTCTTAATTTTATATGGTTAGTGAATCTAAATACATTTATTTTTTTATAGTATAAAAATATTTGTCCAGGTAACAAATACTTACAGTATTTTTAAGAAGCACATACTTTACTAAGAAATGCTTCATTACTTGGTCACTTTTTGGAAGTACTTTTACTTGAACTAAAAAAAGAACTTTGAGCTCGGCATGGTGATTTGTGACATCCATTTTCTAGCTATGGTGGGAAGTGTAAATAGAGTTTGTAATTCGGGAGAGACTGTGAAACTATGAGACCTTAGTGTAAAACTATTCAGAGTGAAATGATTATGGATATAGCCATCCCTAGCGTTATATACAGTACCTCGCTATCATATTCTAAATCTTGAGTTCAAACACCAGTAATATCAATCATTTATTAAAATAAAAGGACACATGTTTCAAAATGTTTATTATTTAAAACTTACTTGCGAAAGTTCTCATGTCTTCTATTAATTTTCAATTTACTTAATCTATTAAAATCCAAGTATATTGTGACTATTTTCTTTCTACTAAACTTTTAAATACTACGAGCAATATTATTATTTCATATATTAACATACTTTTACTGTTTGTGATAATTTCATCTGTTTAATATGATAATATCAATATTGCAAATGTGTGTATGTGGTGTGTGTGTGTGTGTGTGTGTGTGTTTATGTGGTTTTTGTGTGTGTGTGTGTGTGTGTGCTTTGTGTGTACTTTGTAATGCTTGGGAGTTCACACCATTGCTTCACATATGCAAAGCCAATGGTTTACCACTGAGCTATACTGTGTAGTTATAATCCAAATAGTGTTTTAAACCATGACTTTCATTCCTATTATGCTTTTTCAAAATTATATATGATAACATGTGATCCATATTCTATCCACGCTAGCAATTTTTATTGTAATTTAGAATATTTCCACTTCCAAACTCTTGTGTTTGTTATTGATAAAGGTTTTACTTTGCTTCTTTTCTCTCTTCATTCCTTTTCCCTTTAGAGTTTAACTATTCTCTCTCTTATTTCTTTGAAAATTATCATATTCCTATTACAACATGTATATACAACGCTTTAATTTCTAATTTAATTTTTCCCATTTCCACTGATTTTAGTACCAGCTATTAGATGGATTAAAAACAAACTTCTCTCAGGACACTTTATTTTTCTCCTTCTCTTCTCTGAAGTCTTTCTGGTTTTTGAAACATAATAGCAATCACATATAGCTCCTATGTGGTCCATCATTCTTACTCCTCTCACTTTCCTCTGTTGTTTTTGTACAACTCAAGTTGTTATCATTCAGCTTTGTTATGCTTCAGTGTTATCTAAATCTTAACTAATTCCTGAGGTAATTTTAGTTGTTTCAAGTATTCTCTGAAGACATTTTTCTATATATAATATCTGGGGTCTTGTGTTTTTTGAAGGTACAAAATATGAGTGACTATCAAACATCTAGATATCTCTGTAGAATATTGGTCCACCTGCTCATTAAACTCCTATGTAAATTCAAGGAATACAGGTCAGTCAGAACAATCTTGTAAAATGGTGTAGCTTTATCCTTCATACTAGCTTTGAATCTTTCTATCATGTTTAGTAGTGAAGACAACATAGTTCTACTACAAGAGCAGACACATAGAAGAATGTAACAGATTTGTTAAAAATAAATTCTCAGTTGTATGGTCAATAGATTTTGAAAACTATCCTATGACTTCATGAAATAAAAATAGAATCTTAAATGGGTGTATTGGCACTATTTTCTTTTGGGATTTACAGAATGATCTTAGACTACTACCTCAATCCATTTTTTTGTTTCTTTTTTTTTTTTTTTTTGTCACTCATGGGGCTGGAACTCTGGGCTCAGGCTCTGGACTTTCCTGCCCAGGCTGGCTTTAAACCGTGGTCCTTAGATCTCAGACTCCTGCCTAGCTAGGATTACAGGAGGGACCTACAGGCGCCTGGCCTACCTCAATCCTTATACAAAAATTTATAATAAAAAAGATTATCAAACTAAATGTGAAATGTAAAAACCTATAAGAGATAAACGTAAAAATTCATGACATTGTATGAGTAAAGATTTCTAATGGAAATCATTAGTGGCTAAAGAAAGGCAAGAATATACTGGATTATATCAAGTGATAGCATTTCATAATTCAAGGGACACTATACTCATAATTCAAAGGACACTATAACCGAAGTGAAACTTATCCAACAGATAGAGGGAACATATTTGCTAATGCTACAATGTGAATGCTACAATGATTCTGAATCTTAAGTATTTTTATATCTTCTAATTCCATATAATTTTTCCTGAATGGGATATTTCTTTAAAGACCATGTGTAAATTAATAGTCAATAGGAGGAGCATATGAAATAAGTTACTCTTTAGTATCTAAGAAAAAAGACAAAGAAAACTCACTAGTATGACCCTAACATAAAAAGGTGACACAAAATAAAGTAATGCATTTGTGGAGAAATTGATAAACTCCTCATAATGATCGATTTTTATAATACTTTTAGCAAGCAAGTTTTCAAGTCGTAAAGGTCAAAAAGAATTGTATATTCATTACACTTCTATGCATTAAAGAGAAGTAAAAAACGTGTTTCGAAAGGGAATTGTAGTTCATTGACAGTGCACTTGAAAATATGTGTGAGACTCTGGAAAAAATCCCCAAAAATCAAATTTTAAAGGACACACTATAGAGGATGTACGCTGGACAAATTCCTGTAAGTGAATTTTATATCTATTTTAATGTCTGTTCTAAAATTTATAGCATTTCTATTTGAAGAAATGCAAGTTCGTGAAAATTAGGCTTTGAAAACCTATGAAGGTACAATTCACTTCCAAAGCACTAAAATGTATACAATAAAAGGAGATAATATATTGCAAGTTAATTACATGTGATCCTAAGCAGGATGCCAGTGGCTCACACCTGTAATCCTAGCTAATCAGGAGGCTGAGATCTGAGGATTGCAGTTCAAATCCAGCATGAGTAGGAAAGTTTCTGAGGCACTTATCTCGAATTAACCACCAGAAAACTAGAAGTGGTACTGTGGCTCAAGAGGTACAGCACAAGCTTTGAGCTGAAGACTAGATGGACAGTGCCCAGGCATGGAGTTCAAGCCCCACTACCATCAAAAGAAAAAGAAAAGAAAAAGAAAAAGAAAAAGAAAAAGAAATATGATCTTAGCCAACAGTTCATTGCTAGAATAATTTCTGCTCTCTCAACATGGCCTTTTTTTTCCCCAGTTTAGTCCATGGTCTTATATATGACTTGCTTGGAACCAGAATTATTCTTCCATTCTAGTTTTTACAAATTTGCATGATTAGCTACCATGATTTAGAGCTAGTAGAAGAAAGACAGTGGCCTCATCCTTCATGTTCCATTTAGGAGTAATGCTTTCTCTATGTCACTCACATAGGTCTAAATACTGGCCTTGGCTTTATTGTTTCAAAGTTGTCTTATTTGCAGAGTCTTCTATAGTTTATTGAACCATTATACTTAAACACAGAACTTCTCTTTCTCCTATTCCTATTGTTTCTCCTACTGTTAATTTATGTACACTTGGGTAATAATGCACAACACAAACACTGACCAAAAATGTTTCTGAGAACCTACTTCCCACTTAAAATTGGTCTTAATTTACAGAACATTTAGGAAATTTGAACTTAATGTACTCCAGGATAATTTTTTCATGTTTTTTTTTAATTGTGAAAATGGTAGACAGAGGGATTAGAGTTACATAAGTAAGTTAGTGAGTACATTATCTAACGAACATTGTTACCTCCTCTTTTGTTTTTCCCTGCCATCCCTTTTCTCACCACCGCCCCAATTCTCACCTTTCATTCCCAACTAGTAAAGTTCATTTTCAACATAGTGTCTTGTTCATCTCATTGTAACAATGGGTCATACTGTGTACTTCTTTCAGCATTTTATTTCCCTTCCCCTCCCCATATTAGAAATTTGTATATGCAAGTTGGAGCTCACAGACCTCAAATACAGTGGAAATGGGTTATACCGTGGAGGAAGAAAATAGAAGAGAAACAAAAAAATCACATAATATATGGTAGATTGGTAGTTGGAGTGGCTTTGCTAGGACATGTTAGCTTGGTGAGGAGAGGAAGAAGTCTCGAGTCCCACCCAAACAGAAAATGAAAAATGAGATAACCAATGGCTGAAGAATTTCAAGAACAAAGGCAGGGACTGATAGTTAACCTCTAGGGGCAGTGAGGGCAGCAAGGCTGGGCCTGTGGTTGTCATGCCTCTCTCGATGCCCTTGGAAGTGAGGGCCAGCTCTGCTGTGGGCTAGGCCTGGCTCTTGCCTTAAGCAGGCACCAGGCAGGAATTGTCAGCACAGCTTCAGGCTGCCCCAAGGAGGTGGCCTGTTGTGGGTGCTGTAGCCTGGGCAGGTGCTAGGAGGATATACTCAGCAGGGCAGAGGAAACAAGGCTGGTAGGCTCCGCTCCAGCCCAGCCAAGCTCAGGGCCACTTGGGAAGTTCCAGCTCTGGATCAGGACCAGGAACTGCTCCCCAGACAAGTAGGACCTCTGGGGACCTGTGCAGTGGCCGCCACGTGTGGGTTGTGAACCTCCTTAGAATGGCCGAGGAGTCTCAATGGAGACGTGCATTTGCTTCTGTGCCTCTCCCATCTTCAGGATTCCTGCTCTCCTCCTGCCTCCTGCCATGTGCAACTACAGGAGTCAATTTCTCCAATCCACTGAGAGGCCATCCCGGAGATGTTCACAGGACTTTCCAGGCTGCTTCACCATGCATGCAGGGCTCACAGGGTGCCATCCTCCAGGCAAAGTTTACCACCATTTCAGCTTGGCCACCCCTGCCTAGAGGACCACAAACTGCATTGTTACACATAAATCCTGGGGTACACAAGGCCATCCTGCAGTCTAAGGCATCCTTTCCTTCCACCTGCACAGATGTGGAGCAGCTGTGGAGCCAACTGCAACATCATGATTGATTATCTGAAAAGAAGAGGAAAAAAGCTTCATTGTTCCAGATACAGCTGCCCCTGTGGTTCTCTGTGCACACTAGCCTTGTGCTTAGATAAGGATCCCCAAAGCCCACCATGGAGCCAGTTCTTATGTGACCACATTAGAGTCATTTATTGCAAGGTCGAGCCTGGACTCACGACTGTCACCATTGCAGTGGGTCAGAGTTGAGATCCCCGACCCTTCTGTTAACTGGGTAATCTTATAACAATCTTATTGGCTAGCGAGTGCAGGCTAAGCAATAATCAATACTTTGTGGAGGAGAAGGGGAAAAAAAACAAATCGTTTAAATAGGGGTACAGGTGGACCCATTGCAACAATGAGATATACAAGTTCTTATGGAGAAAAATGAACTTTACAACTTTGGTGAGGGGAAGGGGGGAGGAAGATTCGATGGGGGGTCGGGGGGACAATGGGAAGGGATGGGAGGGGGAAACAAAGGAGGAGGCAAAAATTGCTTGATACGAAATGTACTCATTATCTTGCCCATGTAACTGTAGCTCCTCTGTACAGTATTTCCACAATAAAAAAGTAAAAAAAAATAAAAAATTAAAAATAATCTGTAACTTTAGGTACTTCTTGTCATCCACTGATGGCTATTGCTAGGGGAGTTATGGGCAGAACTTTATTGTGACATTTCACGGTTTTTCCAGGAACCTGAGTTTTAACTTTCAGTAAATGACTAATTTCAATGGGTACTTTCAGTAAAGGCCTTCACAATGGATAGTTCCTGAGTATTCAGTGTCTAAGTCCAGAATGCCTGTGCTTTGGCAAAGATCTCTCACTAGCGGTGTGTGTGTGTGTGTGTGTGTGTGTGTGTGTGTGTGTGTGTGTGTGTGTCTGTGTGTGTGTGTGTGTCTGTGTGTGTGTCTGTGTGTGTGTCTTTGTGTGTTGTGTGAGAGAGTCAGACACAGCTGAGGTTTGGGGTAAAATTCTCCTTCCCTTCAGCATTGAGTTTTGGTATCTATTGTTTGTCCCACCTCCCCAATTTTGAGTTCTAAAGTTGTCCTTCTAAATACTTTTATCCTTTGATCTTCTTGATATTCAGATTCCTAAGGTCTGCTTGTGAACTTCAACATTTGCTTCATTAAGGTGATGCCTTTCTTCCATCTTTTATGAAGCCCGTTGCTCTCTTTAAATGCAGTGTATACTGTGTTAGTGGTTTTACTTAGCCCAGACTGTGGTGGCCCAGGCTCTGACTGTTAATTCTGAGATTAGTTTAGGCCAATATGAGATACTATATTTCAGTATATCAATGAAAGAAGTTCAGCATCTTTATTGAAACAATTTCCTGGCTGTAAATACAAACAAAAACATCCAGTGATATAAATGTACAATCTGTTGTTTTTAGTTAATTGTGCACCACTGTAATGAAAAAAAAAAAAACTTTTTACTAACTGAAATGTGTATTTGTAATGGGAAAAAATCAAATGTTATAAATCTTAAAAATTGATCAAATACCAAAGAAAAAGAAAGACACTAATCAGGAATGAAGTACAAATGTAAGTGTTTAATAAATAAATGAAATTTTTGAGATTCATATCTACATAACAAATACGAAGGAAAATAAAGAGGAAAGTCACTGAGATCCTATCTTACACACCAGAATAGCTACCACCACTCAAATAAATAAACTGCTGGAGAGGTAAATAAATCAGGAAGTATATTTGGTTTTGTGCCATTGTAAACTAGTGCAACCCATAGGGATATCTTAATGGAAGTTTACACAATACCAAAAAGACAGATATGTTGATGACCTTTACTGCAATTGGATACATATTGAAGGAATATGAATCAACATGAACATACATGTTCATGGCATTAATATTCTATATCAACCAAGCTGTGTAATCAACCTAGATGCACCAGAAAGAGGGAATGAAGAAAATGTGCTATTCATAGCTATAAACATGTTCTGGTATATGAGAAGTGAATGTTTCTACTGTATCATTGCTAAATATTTTGAATATATACCTAATCCTAATTTCACTAATTTTTGTGGCATTGTGTTTTTGCTTTAATGAGGAACATCCATATTGATTTTCAGACCAATTACAATAGGTTGAAGATTTCCTATAATATGTAGATATTAGATCAAAGTTTAAATATATCAATGAACACATAGAGGACCATCATATATAGTTTATAATTTGAAGCAATTTTAAGAAGGCAACAGTTGGGGGAAAAGATGATGTTAGAAACTTAAAATATACACAGACATGGGAAAATACCAAAAAATGTGCAACTAATTACTGCTAATAGTAGAATATTTTTCTCAAGTATTAACAATGAAACTATTAAAATAATACTTAATAACATCAAATAAATATGCCATAGAAGAAAATGTACCATAGATATATGTTTCCCCATAATTTGTTTTACTTTATAACAAATGGATTAGAAGATGCTAACACATTCAAGTGTCATTGATTGAATGCAGCAAAGGAAAGTAAGAGAGAAGTAGAGAGTAAGAACAACCTGGGGTATGGATAAAGATACTCAGTAGAACTTTGTAAGGAAAGAATGTGCTCTGTTTTCCTGATCAAAATAGAGCTAGGACAGCTAACTTTTGACAGAACACTTATAATGTAGAGTAGTGCAGTTAGTAATTTAGGTAGTAATTTATTACATTTATTCCCTACTCTTATGATGTGATTCCCTAATGATGTGAGTGATACTAGATTTTCTTTTTTTGGGGGAGCGGTGTCCGGTCCTGGGGCCTGAACTCTGGCCTGGGCACTGTCCCTCAGCTCTTCAGCTCAAAGCTAGCGCTCTACCACTTGAGCCACAGCACCAGTTCCAGCTTTATTCTTTTTGCTTATGTGGTGCAGAGGAATCGAACCCAGGGCCTCAGGCATGCAAGGCAAGCGCTCTACCACTGAGCAACCTTCCCAGCCCCCTGATTCTATATTTTCTGAGCCTTTTTTTTCACCCAAAATCTCTAAATTCCTCACCCTGCCAATGGTTCTTCTGCTTCTCTCATTTCTCCTTGTTTCTGAACTAAACTCCTGTAACCTTTTGGTTCATGAGAAAGAGCTGGAGAAATAGGAGGATGGCTTGGAGTCAGAGCTTGGAGGATCTGGTAAAGGACTTTCACCTGGGTCTCAGAATCAGATATTAATTGACCTCTTTGGAAATGGAGATACTCACTCACTCAGGCAGAATCTGTCATTCCTTGACTTTCTCTGAAGAAAGGGCACAATACTATGGCACAATTCAGAGAATGAGCTTTCCCATTGTCAGAAGGAACAGGTTGAAAACTAAAAGTGGCTTCAGGTCCCGAAGGGCCAGTCAGAAGCCAAGAGATCACACTTTCCTCCTCATTAGGGACCTTCTGGTAGGAATAGAGTCTGAGCAAAGTCTGACATAAACTGAGACTGGGCCTAAGGTGGAAACAAAAGAATGACCCTCTCTTTGATTACAAGGGAGTTATATAGTGAGACATGACAACTTCCTTCATATAAGAAAATTAAAGTTATCTCACTGCCACTTTGCAGGAGATCAGTTTCCCCAAAGTAGAAGTTGTTAAATGTTGTGACTGCCAGTTTGCTCTGTAGGCTGTTGTCACTCTCACCCCTTCTCATGTCAGGAATGCATTGCTTCTTTCAGGCACTCTACTACCTGTACTGACTCCTAGGCAGGAATACTGTAGGCTGTTCTTTGGCTAACCTCTTGCATTTAAAGTAGATTAGGCACAGGCTCTGCTCATGCCAAGAGGTAGATGCAAGAGGTGAATAAAAGCTCAGATTTGTACAGAACCATGATCATATTGAAAAAAATTAAATTAAATTAATAGTTGAATAATTTAGGGTTTATAGCCACAAAATTTGGGTAATTATTAGTAATACATCTAGAATCATGGATTAGGAAGAGAACTGTGAAGTAGGTTCAGGATACAATGGAAAAGACACACCATAGCCATAACAGGAGATGAGAGTATGAAGGAACTATTGGCATAGGTCCATTCATTATCTTAGGAGTGACCTTGGATAAGAGGCTTTTAGAATAATATCTAAGAGGGACTTGCTGGGCACTGGTGGCTCACACCTGTAATCCTAGCTACCTGGGAGGCTGAGATCTGAGTATTATGATTCAAAGCATTCCCAGGCAGAAAAAGCCAGAAGTGGTGCTGTGGTTCAAGTGGTAGAGCACGAGCCTTGAGCTCAGGGACAATGCCTAGGGTTCGATTCTTCAGTGCCACATAAGCAAAAAAAAAGCCAGAAGTGCTTTTATGGGTGAGTGGTAGGGAACTAGCCTTGAATTGAAGAGGTGAGGGACAGTGCTCAGGCCCAGAGTTCAGGCTCTTTGTCCACCTAAATAAAAACAAAAAAATAAAATAAAAAAACTTCCAAACTTATTTTTTCTCATAATTGAAGAGAGGCTCCTCTTACAGAAATTCTCCTTATCTAGCTCAAGGTCATCAAAACTTCAGTAGACTTTTCCTGTTGAGATGTAATGCACCTAACTCTAATGAACCTAATCATGGCTGGGAAAGTATGGTCATAGATACGTTTGTTGTATTTTTCCTTATGAATATATAATACTCAGTTATTATATATAATATATATTATAATATAGAATACATTATACATTGTATAAATAGATTAAATAGATCATAACATGTATTATGTATTAACAGACTTCCTCATTTTAGATGTAGGAACAGGCAACATATTGAAAGAAAAATGTTTGAATCTCTGAGTTATTTCTCTACCACAGGACAATACCAGGTTTCATTCTTATTACCCAAAGAGCAACATAGGAAAACGATGCCCATGGATGTGGTTCTCTGGATTTTGGATATATATATAATGAATAATATTGAATATGTAAAACTATAACAACAGATAAATAAGTGAATACCTATGTGCACACACTCCCAGTCACATTCATGTATAAGACTTTCTTTTCTATGCTCTTATTCACCTACACAGAGAGTACATGAGTTGCCCTTGAATTGTCCTGGAAGTTCTTTATTGGGATACTGTAACTTCACATCCTTTGTTCCCTAAGTAGTCAGATGCTATGTATTCAATAACAAAACTGTTACAAGCAAAAGTATCCACGCTGACACACAGAGGAACTTGGATTTCAGAAATGCCACAAATAAGTGGGAGGTACAGCAGTACTTTTCAAAATTGAATAGACTACATATTTATTAGAAAGCTTATGAGAAAAAATCATCAGCGTAGGATGATACACTTGAAGAAAACTACAGTTTAAATTACATATAGCCGGGGGCTGCAATAGACAATAAATAAGAATTTTAAAAAAAATAAATTACATATGACATCAAATTACAAAGTTCCGGGGCATTTCCCTACTCTTGAAAACTAGAGTAAAACATATTAAAAGTAAATAAATGAAAAGACAAATGTTTTATACCAAATTTCAAAACATACTATATGTTATACAAAGGAAATGCGATAAACATGCATTTTACAGTCTATTAAAATAATGTGGCATGAAGAATCTGATTAACTGATTCATAAAAGTCAATACAATGCAGTTAAAACATCCGATATCTCAAGTGTTAACTTAGCAGAATACTTTCCATCTATGGTGTCTATTTTGCATATCATCCAGCCCTATCCATCCCACAATGGCAGAAGGCTTTTCCTGAGAAAGTCCAGAGACCTGTCTACTGTGAGTGCTCAATGTAAACCTGTTCCAATTCTCTTTTATTTGGGCATGTGATAGACTGACTATCTGTTAACTTGCCAAAGGCACAATTTGGACAGGCTTCCAGTAGTGATATTTTAGCTCTCAGAAAAAAAGGGAAATTGAAGACAGAGGGAAAGTCTACCAGATCCCTGAAAGATTTCTATCATTGTGCTAAACCTGTAGCTTTCTACTGACAGTTGAACAAACTGCAGTAATTGCCACTCCAACCATAGGTCCAAAAAGTGGCTTTCCAAATATTGGCCTATTTTCACTTTGGTAAATCAAGACACACTATTGTGGCCCCGTTTTACTTAAACTATCAGCTATGGTTGGCCCAAAGGATAGTTGAACTTAAGAATTTCTTAAATTTTAGGTCATCACACAATCACTTCATAGCCCTTAAACATTAAAAATACCTACCCATATAAGTCTGCATTACATACTTATTACTGTTTTTCTTCATTTGTCATGATTTACATATTTGTGTATCCCGGGGCTTAGCTCTGTAATATTCCTTCTCATGTTTTTTACCACTGAGTACAGTAATTATTTCTGTATTTTTCTCCATCTCTGTTTACATTAATTCAAGTCCTTAATAGCATCCTGTCTACTGACAACTCGTAACTACTGATTTTAACAAACACAAAATGTCCCAAGTGAGCTTTGATCTCTATCTACAAACCAATACCTCATTACTATTTGATTAAGTGATAACTCTTCCAGCTGTCTTCTCAAAATACCTTGGAGTCATTTCAGACTTACAAACTTTTTCACACCTCATATTTATTCTATGACCAGGTTTCGACAAATTAACTCACTGTATATTTTAGGAAGAATATATATATATGTGTATACACACACACACACACACACACACACACACACACACACACATATATGGTATATGAGTGCTAGTACAATGACTAAAATTTGCAGCCTAGGTTCTTTTATTTTTATTTTTTGGGGGGGTTCCGGTCGTGGGGCCTGCACTCTGGGCATGGGTGCTGTCCCTCAGCTCTTCAGCTCAAGGATAGTGCTCTACCACTTGAGCCACAGCACACTTTCAACTTTTTTCTTTTTGCTTATGTGGTGCTGAGGAATTGATCCCAGGACTTCATGCATTCAAAGCAAGCGCTCTATCACTGAGCCACCTTCCCAGGTCCTTACTTTTCTTTTTGGTTCAGTCTTTATTTGGTATAAAGATCACCTACAATATCATTACCCACACCCTTTTAATTTAAAAATATGTATATTCTGTAGCAATGTTATTGCCATTATAACCATAATTAGGAAGATAAAATAGGTTCATCTGCTCCATACATCTTGAAAGGTAATGAGGGTGAAACTTACAGAATATCCTCAGATATGCCTGGTGGAAACCTGGATTTGAATTATGGTTCTACAGCTGATCCGTATTGGGTACTTGGGAAATTTGTTTGGTCTTGTTGCCTACTTCTGTTTTTAATAAAATACTTAATTCATTTCCTAACTGGAAGAACTATCTTGAGCACTAAAATTACCCTAATGCAGGTGCAGTGCTTGGAATGGTGTCTGCACATTGTGTAGTAGGTCCCAAAGAAGTCAGTTTCTATCAACATTGTCAGAGCATCCTTCCTGAAGGCCTTAATATATACCCAACTGATGTTAATATCTGTGAAAACTTATCTTTACTAAAAAGGTCTTGTCTTCATATGAAACAATTAAAGTAATGTTGGGGCTGTCCTGTGGCTTTTATTCTGAAGGAGGTTTGCCTAAATTTTATTCTTACTCTATTAGTAGTAGCAGTAGCATTCTTTAGTGCTACCCTTCATTTTTCTAGTTCTGTGTTCCATTTGGAATACTATTGTAACTTAGTTTATAATCTTTGTTATTAGAATAAATAAACTACAACTGCTGAAGTTTTAAATAAAGAGACAATTGTAGGTGTGCATTACATTTTATGTGCTTAATACTTTCCTGAAATTATTCCTTTTAGGTTATATATCCCTAACAAACTATTTTTAAGATTTCTTATATGATTTATGGATTTATTTTATGATTCTTATATGATTTCTTAGAGATCCATAAATAAAACATCTCAGAACAGGACAAAAGAAGGTAAGAAGTTATAAAAATACTATTATGGGGGCTGGGAAGGTGGCTCAGTGGTAGAGTGCTTGCCTTGCATGCATGAGGCCCTGGGTTCGATTCTTCAGCACCACATAAGCAAAAAGAAAAAAGCCGGAAGGGGTGCTGTGGCTCAATGGTAGAGCGCTAGCCTTGAGCTGAAGAGCTGAGGGACAGTGCCCAGGCCCAGAGTTCAGGCCCCACGACCGGACCCAAAAAAATATACTATTATGGTGTCTTAATGCTAAGTGTAAAGAACATGTAACAAAACAGTTGGAAGATTCATTTGCTCTTTTTTCTATTCTCTCACCCTTCATTGTAGAAACTTTCTCACTATGAAGTGCCAAGTCGTCTGGACATTTCAAGCATTGTCTCAGTGACAGAAGTGATGGGATTAGGACATGTGCTCCTATGACTTGCTTTTAGGAAGTTCACAATAAAGCAATACCAGTACATTTTAAGAAACTTTTCTGAGAGATGTGCATTGACTTCCTCAATTGCCAAAATTAAATTCATATATCAAAACATCAAATTACTTACATTGTAATATATGCAGTTCAACTGGCATTACTAACACTTCCATAAATCAAATGCAAACTAAAAGCTCTATATCAAAAACCAACATCTAAGGCAGTGTTGAAAATACAAGAAGAAATACAATAAATCTAATAAAGTGAGATCTTTAACACTGGCAAGAGCAATGATAGCTGAATTTTTAACCAAGCTTGGAAAGTTCAGGTGTCCACTAATTATTTTATTAGTGTTGCGGAGTTGACCTTGGTATTAAGATTAGAGGTAAAATTCAAAGACAGCTAAGGTTGCTGCAGTATTGTAGGTCTATACAGTGTGACCCTCCCTGATAATGGTAAAGCACAGAGTAGAAGCTAAGTCAATAAAATGTATAGGAAAGATTTTCCACTGAGAATAATTGCAGGTGGTGATCATCACTCTTGCATTGAAAATGTACAGCCCATCATTCTACTTTAAACTCTAGAATATTTCTGATCTGAAGACAATTATAACACACCAATGTGCTGTGAGTGCTGAGCAGTTTAGGTGTGTATTACTGTAATATATGTAAAATCTTTAGAGGTATGGAGTGACCTGACCTTCAAACTTCATTCTGTGTTGTTAAGTTTCATGGAAAAATGTTCACAATTATGCAATTCACACTCATCTAAGTCTGAATCAGGCAACTGAGATAAGACATTTGAGTCAAGCGGAAAACGTCAGATAATGTGATGTTAGGAAAATTAACCCTTAAATATGTATTTTAATGTTTTCGTTTCTTTCATGCATGTGTTTCTAACGCATTTATAAGATTATTTCTTTGTTGCTTTGTATGTCCCTCCCCCACAGTGTAACCCCCGCTTTCACTATATTTGATGTCAGTATAATATGTGGAGTAGATGGGGACAAACAAGTTGTTTAAGGATTCAGGTGGACCTGTTGCAACAATGAGAAGTACAAAATGTCATGTCAAAACCAACTTTACAATGTCGGTGTGGGGGGGGAGGGGGGTATAATTGGGTGGGGGGAGGGGGGAGGCTGGGAAGGGAGGTGAAGGGTAAACAAAGGAGGAGGCTGCAATGCTTGGTAAGAAATGTATGCAATATCCTGCCCATGTAATTGTAGCCCCTCTGTACAGTATGTTCTCAAATAAAATAAAATTAAATTAAATTAAAAAAAATAACAAACAAACAAAAAAAGACATTTGGGTCATCACTCCAGTGACGTGGTTTGTGACGTATGAAATAAATAACATTATTTCACAATGTATATGTGTTTCTGAAAATTTATGCAATACCAAATACCAAATGTACAAAAGGGACAATTGTCCATCTCTTATATATATCCGAAGTAAAGATACACTTGAACTATACTTTCTTGTTAGAGGATCACAGAATGACTGCTGATATTTGGTTTCTTTCCAGGTGCTCCTATACATTTGTGAATCTTCTCTGAGGAAGTGTTTTCCATATTTTGTTTTGAGGTGTTCCGAATATCAGTACTGTCACTAACCACAACCATGAAACAGCAAAGATGATGGGATACCTGGCCAAAGAACTGAGAAATCACAGGAAGTTATAGGAAAGAAGACACCAGAGGACCCAAAGCCTCATTGCCAGCTTCTGGATCGCCAAATCCTGTTTAAAATGCTTTATATTCATTCTACTACAGGGGTGGGGTAATGAGAGGCTACAGGTATGTCCACAAACTGAGGCATCAATCTAGTTTGTGGTTACAACCATTAACTGAGGTATTGTTTGTATACATAGTGATAATTGAATCCCTTATTTTTAAGGAGCAGAAGGGAGCAATAATCATTACAACCATAGCACAGACATCCATCTTGTTTCCAAAGTCTTAAACTTTTACTTTCCAACAGCTCTAACTTAAATACTTTTGAGGTAATAACCCATACCCCTGTCTTCCCTTAACTGTTTGACCTTTCCAGAGCACAAGCTCACAGCCTTTTGATTGCTGTTTGAGATGGCTTCCCAATATATCCCTTTCCAGGTATAACAGTTTGACTCTAGAATCCCTCACAAGTACTATTACAGATGGGTTATTTTGAAAGGGATATTTTTTTCTAGGATAGGTTCACTTTTTAAAATTTTATTTTATTTAAAGGTACTATACAGAGTGGTTATAGTTACATGAGTAAGGTACATTCCTTGATGAATATTGTTACCCACTCCATTGTTGTTCTCTTATCCTTTCCCACCCTCAACCATACCCCCCCACCCCAAAGTTGTAAAGTCCATTGCTGGTATATTGTCTTGTGAATATCATTGTTGTAATGGGTCACTTCTTTCATCATTATGTTATTTCCCTTTCCTTCTCCAAATCAGATAATGTATATACAAGATGGAAGGTACCAGAATCAAGACAGAGATGTCCAGAGATAAATCAAAGACAAATGAAATAAAATAAGATCTAGTTACACTTCTTTACCGACATCAAGGTTATCTGAAAAAAAAGTAATTGTTGTTTCCATGTCTTGGAGTCCATTTCAATTAGCATCATTTTGTATGGTCAAATGTACATAGCTCTAGAGCCAGCAATCCCATTCATGGGCATTTGTGGAAATTATCTCTAGATAGCTAATGGATGAAAAATGGATTGAAAATAGCAAAGGAAAACAAATCAACATTCAGCTATTATGATTTTATAATTCTAATATGAAAGAACTGAAGCTTTTGTTTAATGAAGAAGAAAGTTTAGCCTGTAATTTCAATGCAAGGTATCAGTTGTAATGAGTCTAAAGTCTTTCCCTCAAAGATATCCAAGAGTAATATACTCATCCTCTGAAGAGTAAATAAGTAATTATTTATTTAGCTTTGCTTAATATTAATTTACATGTAGAAAATAAGTTAAAATATCTTCTCAGGCTGGGAAGATGGCTCAGTGGTAGTGTTTGCATGCAAGAGTCCCTGGGTTCAATTCTTCAGTACCACATAAGCAAAAGAAAAAACCCAGAAGTGACACTGTGGCTCAAGTGGTAGAGCGCTAAACTTGAGCTGAAGAGCTGAAGGACAACCACCATGTCCATAGTTCAAGCCCCACGACCGGACTCCAAAAAATAAAACACTAAAACTACCAGCACAAGTATGTTTTTGGCAGCATTATTACCATATCTAAGATATGGAACCAGTCCAGATGCCCCTCAGTAGATGAATGGATCAGGAAAATGTGGTATATATACACAATGGAGTTTCATGCTTCTATGAGAAAGAATTACATAGCCCCTTTCTTAAGAAAATGGAAAGACTTGGAAAAAATCATTATGTGAAGAAAGCTAGACTCAAAAAACATAGGCTCTATGGTTTACCTCATTTTTATTAATTAATATATGCTTAGGATAGTCCTAGCAGATAGTTTCATTTTTTACACTCTTAATATTTGCTGTTTGTGTGTGTGTGTGTGTGTGTGTGTGTGTGTGTGTGTGTGTGTGCGTGCGCGCGTGTGTGCAGTAATGAAACTGACTCAGAGCCTCAAAATCTTGCTTGTTTTTTTCACTCATGACTGACTGAATCTGTACTATTTTAACCAAGGTTTCACTATGTGTTTGATTGAACAATTGAACATAAATATCTCGTGGATTGCTACACCAGCCATCTGTGAACCATGGTCTTACAATCTCAGCCTCATGAGATGAGATACTGGCATCTAGCTCTATTGCCAAGTGTCATTTTTCATTTTGTTTTCTTTTGTTTTTGTTGTTTTTGTGCATCCAAAATCTGTATGGGAAACAAATCATTTATAATCAGGACTATTCACATAAAATTGTGTGTTGTTTAAAGATTACCTTAATAATGTAATCCTTTTGCATCCACATTATGTGATTTGATTTTTTGAACTCTATTGTTGCAGTCAAGTCAATTATATATAATTTGAATCTTCTTGTCTTGGTTTTAGAGGGTGTTAGGTGTTTAAAAACAGAATTTATCAAGGTTTAACTCTACACTACTGAAGCAGGACCTTTATTATTACTCAATGTCCTGTAAATCATAAGTTTATTGTAGGGAGCCGAGGCGAGACTCCACCCACTCCCTTGCAGTTTTGAGGATTACCACTCCAGACAGTGCTTGGCGGGACGCCTGGGCTGTGCGCGTGCGCGAGCCCGGTAGTGTCCCCAGCCAATCCCATGACACCTGGTGACAGTAAAAGGCAGGCGACCAACAAAAGAAAAGACCCGTGTTCGAATTCCCTATATAAGCGGCTGTATTTCGGGTGCACGCTCTCTCGCGCCCAAGCTCTCCTACAACTAAAAGGCTCTCCAATAAAGCGTGATCTGAGAAGACTCCTGGAGTGGTGGTCGTTTTTCCTCGCTGGTCGAGTAGGCGGTCGCTACAACTGGTGCCGAAACCCGGGAACGAACCTGGGACGGGACCCGCGCGAGAGGCCGAATTGGAGCCAGAACTCAACACGCGGAGAGGAGACGTCGGTAAATATCCCCCGGTATGCTGTTCACTGTAGATTTAGATATTTATTGGTTGCTTGCATTGCTTCTTCCCTTGTGGCTTGTCTTTTTGATGGTGCGCACTTGCCTCGAGGAGGGAGGGTTTGATTTAATCCAGGAAGGACGCAAAGTACTAACGCAGCATCAGGATAGTCTATCAGAGTCAGTATACAGTAATGGGGAGGAAAAGAGGCCTAAAAGAAAAAGGGAAAAAAGACAGAAGGATCCTAAAGAATTGAAGCGAGAGGGGCTGCAGCCCTCACAAAAGGAGAAGGGTTTTAGGGAGGGGGTCTCATGGAGACCTCCGTGCCCTTCTTTAAAAGCAAACCGGTTCTCAGCCCTACATGTGGAAGGGCGGGACCAAGAATATAGTAATCTTGTGAGTGACTCAGAGGAAGAAATGTTAGAGGAGGAGGGAGAACAGCTCGATCCAGCTGATAGTGAAGACTTAGAAGAGGCTGCGGCGGAGCACGTGGCAGACAGATATGGAGGGTGGCGCCCCCTAGGGGTGGGAGTACCGCAGCAGCCAGGAAGAGGAAACGGAGCTGCCCCTCACCCGTCGGCCCCCCCCGCCGTGCCCGCCGGCAGGGAAGAGTCACTTTATAAAAGGCAGCACCTGGTCGCCGTTAGCGGCCGCTTTTCCAGTCTTTGAAAATCCAATTACTAATGAGAGAATTCTTGAGCCGGTTTCCCACTCCCAGTTAAAAGATTTAGTTGAGGCAGTCAGGACTTATGGGGTGACGGCCAATTATACCACTGCCTTGCTTCAAAGGCTAACTATTAATGCTATCATTCTGTGGGAGCAAAAACTGTTCAATATTTTCCTGAATTAGTGGCTAAACAGGCAATTTTGATCTGAGAAAAATAAAAATAAAAATAAAAAAATAAAAATAAAAAAAAATTTAAAAAAAACAGGCAATTTTGGGTATGAAGTATTGTTTAATGCACTTTGCAAAAATTCCAGATAAATTAATTATTCCATACACCCGTGAGCAAGTTGAAATTTTAGCAGCCACAATGGATATGTGGGCAATTCTTGTTTGCTCATTTCCAAATGTAATTGATAATCATTATCCTAAGCATCCTCTGCTTGCCATAGTTAACAAAAATTTAGTGTATTTTCCTGTTGTCACTTCAAAGGAGCCCTTGGTTGATGCTCTAACCATCTTTATGGATGGATCAAAATCTGGACAAGGTGCCTTTTTTGTTCAAGGACACAAACAGCCGGTAGTTTTTAATTTTCGGCCGAATGTCCCACAGGCTGTTGAATGTTTAATTGTGCTTGAAGTTTTTAAAAGATTTGATCAACCTTTTAACTTATTTTCTGATTCATTATATGTTGTAAATGCCATTGCTTCTCTTGAAGTTGCTGCTTCAATTAAGCAGGCCAGTACAATTTCTAATGTTTTGTTACAGATTCAATCCCTTATCTTAAACAGAAAACATCCTTTTTATATTGGACATATTCGTGCCCACTCTATGTTGCCGGGCCCGATGGCAAAGTGTAATGATTTGGTGGACCAGGCAACTCGGGCTATGGCTCTGGTCGCTGCTGATCCTGTAGAATTGGCAAAAGACTTTCATAGATTGTATCATGTACCTGCTAATACCCTTAGGAAAAGATATAATTTGTCCAGGCATGTGGCAAGAGATATTGTTAAAGCCTGTAAATCTTGTGTTACCTTTCTTCATCCTCCCCATGTGGGGGTAAACCCCAGGGGGTTGAGACCAAACGCCCTATGGCAAATGGATGTTACTCATCTGACGGAATTTGGTAAGTTGAAATATTTACATGTGTCTGTGGACACCTTTTCTGGTGTCATTCATGCCACACCTTTGGCAGGAGAAAAGGTGTCTCACGTCAGAATACACTGCTTAGAAGCTTGGGCAGCTTGGGGAAAGCCCCTTAGACTCTAGACGCATAATGGCCCTGCTTATACTTCCCATGGTTTTCGCGCCTTTTGCGCACAAATGCAGGTTGCCCACACCACCGGATTGCCCTACAATCCTCAAGGACAAGGTATAGTGGAAAGAGCTAATAGAAGCATAAAAGAAATGCTTCAAAAACAAAAAGGGGGAGTTGCTGAGTCCGCGTCCCCCAGGGAAAGACTTTCTCTTGCGCTCTTTACCCTTAATTTTTTAATTCTAAATGACAACGATCAGTCTGCCGCAGATCGGCATATGACAAGAGACTCCATGGATACTAAAGACATGGTTATGTGGAAGGATGTTATTAATAATAAATGGTATGGACCGGATCCGGTAATAACGAGATCCAGGGGAGCTGTTTGTGTTTTTCCACAGAGTCAAGAAGTACCTCACTGGGTGCCAACGAGACTGACCAGGCCAGTGGAGACTGCAGAAGAACCCCATCTTGAAGATGCCATCCACTCGTCTCCTGATACAGCTGATCTTCCTGCTGTTAGCAACAGTGCTAATAGCAATCCCTGTGATAGCTAAACCGATGATGCTGTGGGCTGTCACAATTTACTGACTGGATTGCCTCTGCGGTGTCCTTTGTCAAAGAGCGGGTGGGAGTCGGAATGTTTTTAGCCTGCTGCTTGGGAGGATGCGTGGTCTGCCTATGGTTGGTCTGTCGCCTTCGAGCCCAAACCAGAAGGGACAAGGTTGTTATCTTGCAAGCATTAGCCACTTTGGAGAGTGGATCCTCACCCCAGATTTGGCTGTCGGCCCTAAGAGGCAGTTAAGCCTTACCATTCTGCATAGCCTTAGCACCCCGAGGGATCAGGGGATCCCATTGCACCGGGACAGGTATGCAATTTGCAATTTGGGACAGGGTGCAAGGCAAGTGCACTGCACTTGAGGAGATGGTTCTCATCTCCTCAAGAAGAGCATGCTGGGTTGCAAGTGGGTTGATGCCCAAGATCCCACCTCTGCAAAAAAGGCATCGGACGGGCCTGGTCATCACTGGGGAAGGCGCCCCTCAGGCGAAGGCCAGTGCAAGGTCCTCTCATTAATGTCTTAGACAGAGGCCCAACCTCTACTCTTACCTGTTGCCATAAAACAAAGAAGGGGGAACTGTAGGGAGCCGAGGCGAGACTCCGCCCACTCCCTTGCAGTTTTGAGGATTACCACTCCAGACAGTGCTTGGCGGGACGCCTGGGCTGTGCGCGTGCGCGAGCCCGGTAGTGTCCCCAGCCAATCCCATGACACCTGGTGACGGTAAAAGGCAGGCGACCAACAATAGAAAAGACCCGTGTTCGAATTCCCTATATAAGCGGCTGTATTTCGGGTGCACGCTCTCTCGCGCGCAAGCTCTCCTACAACTAAAAGGCTCTCCAATAAAGCGTGATCTGAGAAGACTCCTGGAGTGGTGGTCGTTTTTCCTCGCTGGTCGAGTAGGCGGTCGCTACAGTTTATCACTACTTGAGGCACCATATGAGCACACATAGTTTCCTATAATACCTACAAATATTTTAGACCTCAATGCCATGCAATGCACACTTCTGTCAAATATGCAAGGGCATTCTTTGTGATTCTCCATGGATTTTCACTGTTCTTTTCTCTATTCTCCAGTGCTAAGTCATGTGATGGTCATGTTGATTTTCTCCCCTCTTATATTCATCATTGTATCTTGGGAACTACTGGTATGCATTACTGTACTTCTGTCCATTCTCCTTGTGCTTCGGCTTGTACCCCTCTGACCTCGAAGGGCTAAGAATTGGGGATATTTGCTTTACTCTTTATCTCAGACATCTATCTCTACTTTCTAGAAATACATTCATTGAATTCCTTCTGTAAAGTCTAATGTCTTGAAAATTATTACTGCATTTTCATGGCTTTGTTATTTGGCATTAGGGAAGAACATAGATCAGTACTGTAACTTAGGTAAAAGATTATTGCAATCATGCTTCAATAGATATTCTTCATTGGATAATGTGTATTTCAAGGTCTGCCTGCCTGCTTCTTTTTTTTGTTTATTTTTCAATGTAGTCTTTTCTTCTGGAAAATATTTATGTGCCTAGTGAAGATCAATTCTTACTGTAACTATTCATTAATTTTCTTCCAACCTCATTTCACAGATCCCTCTGAGTTTCTTCAGGGTCTGTATAGTGCTTCACATTTTTAAATATGTTTTAACATCGATGCATCCAATGATGAAGACACATTCCTTAAGTCACCATTTTGATGACTGAAAAGAAACCATGCTGCAATCTCACTATATGGCAATTTTCTGGTTTTAAATTCTTTTAGATTAAAATTGATGCTGGACAACAAATATTCTGTGTACAATTTTATATTTTCCTAATTATTTTAATATACTTCCAATATTATATAAAGTTAAAACATTATCACTTACTTAGTTTTAGGATTTCTAAAACGGTCAGAGTAAAAGTTCTATTCATTCACAATTTTAAGATAATAGAGTGTCCATTATGACCAAGTGAGATATTTAAAAATTTTTTTTGGAGTCCTTAAAGGTTGTGCTGGGGAATCCAGTCCAGTGCTTCATATTTCTTAGTCTACTGTAGGCCTCTGAGCCTGATGTGACCTGTGGTTTTATTTTCACTCAACAGGAATTTTTAAAAATTCAATAGAAATTATTACTTGCTTACTTTCTCCAATATCTCTCGCATACATAAAAGTAATATAATTCTACACTGACTGAAAATGGTGTTCCTATTAGAGTAATTGTTTATTTTTTGTAGCCCCACGCTTTACTAAATCTTGTCCCTTTCCTATCTCCCCTTCCCATAAAACTTGACTGGATCCACTGGAAACCCTCTTCCAGTCAGCCTGGTCCTTAAAAAGCCCAACCTTAACTAACCTACCCCCTGGTAGTCCTGCTATAAACTTTCAAAGGCCTGACTGCAACCAGAATCCTTCCTGAAAGTCCTCCCCTGCTACAGGGAAATCCTTCTTCCACTCCACCCCTTCCTGGAATCCCTGCTCTTCACCACCAGAAACCAAGCCACATCCATATCTCCTCCTAATATCCACCTTGCTGCACCAAGAACCCCGCCTACATTGGGCTCCTCCCTCTAATCCTAACTTCATCCACCAGATACCCTGTAGCTAACTACTCTATTCCCTCAGAGTCCCATTGTTCCCATATTCTATTACTTCCAAGCTCCTCCCGTCCCTTTCATACCCCACTCCCAACCAAACTTCTCCCTTGACCCCTCCTGGTTTCATCAGAAACTGGATCCATAACTAGTCTAAGTAGCCGAAATTTTCAAGCCCAGCCCTAAACCTACCTCTTCCCACAATTCCCTTCATGCTATACCAAAAACCCTCCACCTCTCTATAACTGCCCTTGTAGCCCCGTCTTAATTGACCAGAAGCTTCTCACACAGCCCATCTCCTGCTTGGAAAGCCAGCCCTGCTTCACTATAGGCCTCTCTACCTCCCATATCTACACTCTCAATGGCTTCATTGTTCCCGTGATGAATCTTCCCCTTATTGGCTCCTCCCACAGAGCCACACCCTACTCAACCCTGCCCATAATTACTCTACACCTTTGTAGACCTTCCACTCCTTCTCAAAGTCCTTCTTCCAATTAACCCCATGGCTCCAAGCCCTGACCTGTTCTAGAAAACCCCCACCACACTATCCCATCTCTCTACACCCTCATTGCTCCACTGCAAACTACTGCATCTGTTGGCCTCCCTCTGGAAGCCTCACCAGGCTCAACTGTAAATCCCTGTCCCTTTATATAATCCCTTTTTGAAAGTTGCCTTGCCCCACTGGAAACCCTGTCCAAGTCTAATGTCCTGCCTTGCAACACTGAAATCCCCACCCAAACTTACTGCTCTTTTCGAAGTGGTAACTGGCTACACCAGAAACCCTGTCCTAACTAGTGTAGTCCACTGGATCCTATCTCTGCTCTCACAAAGCTCTGGTCCTAAAAAATTCCTCTATACATTGTTACTACATCCTGCTCTGCCAGAAACCCCACCTCCACCATAACACACTTCCCAAAGGCCCGCCCCTTACTAGCCCACTTCTTTCTAGCACCACTCTGCCCTCTCACAGACCTTGAAAAGCCTCTCCCTCATAGCTCTGCATTCCTGCACCAGAATCCCCACCTTTTGTCAGCCTCTTGCCTTCATTATCTTCCCTGCCTTATGGGAAACCTCAACCTACATATCACACCAGGGCTCACAGTGCTACACCAAAACCCCTCCTCTAAGTAACCTCCTCCTCTGTAGCCTTGTTCTTCCTTTTCAAAGCTCTGCCCCAAACAGCCTCTTCCCCAGTGACCTTGCCTTCTTCCACTCAAAACCCATCCACCTAACAGTCTCCATCCTAAAGTCCCACCTACTCCACAAGAGACCCTGCTCCTAACAAGTCTACTCTTTCCTGTCCCCTCCCTGCTGTCTCAAAGCCTTACACAGACTGGCTTTCACCCTCAAAACCCTGCCCTGCTTTACCACAGAGGCTGTGCCAATACCAACTCCTCCCTTGAACCAGACAGGGCTCCACCAGAAACCCCACACCACCTCATCCTTGAAGTTCCCACCTAGGAACATTTATTACAAAAGTGATTTTATAATGGTCACAGAATTCATACTAGTCCATATGATAAGAAAGAAGTATTGACAAAATACAACAAAAATTAGATAGCTATTAGATGCCTTAGTCTAGTTTGGGGTTCTGTTAACAGGCAGATTCACATTGTGTGAAAATGTGTGAAGATGATTCCTCTAACTGGAAAGCATTCTTTGAAGCATCAGTAAGGTTTCATGAGTGATCATTTTATTTCTAGAATTTTCGTCCACATTTGTGTCCATTAACTTATAAATATAAGTTATTTTAAATCCTCTGGTTTATTTGAGGAAAGAGTATTAAGATGTAAAAAGATGACTTTCAAATCATCTCTCTAATGAATAATTTTGGACTTACTTACTTTACTATGTACTAGATTTTTTAGTAACAGAAATTCTCTACCAGAAACCCCTTTGAATTTCCTACTTCCACTAAAGTGCCCTTTGGAAAAGATTGAAGTGAGATTATACAGGTAGAATGTCAGAAATAAAAACGTATTTGAGATCATAACAAAATCATGATAAAGACCCTACCCAATGTGGTTTAAATTTTCTAATGAAAGGAACGTAAGCATATTTAACTGCAGACTTTCTGAAGACTAGAAGACAAAAATATAGGAAATTTCCTCCTATACCACGGTTCTGAAAACAAAACAAAACCAAGGAAAGACAACATAATGAAACAGAAGGGAATGAGAAACTTGTACATGTGATATAGAATGTAAAGATACACTGAATCAGGTAAAAATGATTTTGGACACAATACCTGGTTGTTCAATATATTTCATTGTATATATTGTTCCTTTTTAACCTGTGACATAATATAGGTCTCAGCAGGGATCTGTCAAGGTAATTGTGTAGTTAGTCAATTTCATCATTGCAAGATCATCAGGATGATAAACTCCCACACACCTTAACATACCTGCAATAGCTCTAGACATACATTCCTATTGGTCCAACAGTGTAGGGCAGACCTGTATTTAACCCAAGTTTTGTATGCGGTATGCTATATTTTTTTTCAGGCTTGATACAAAATGTCTCTGCCCAGAATTAAATGAAGGCATTTATAGCTAAAATGATTAGGGTCATTGTTAACATCTAAAGCATGCTGAGGTTTTTCTTTATACCTCTCCTTTTCCCTTTCTTTCTTCCTCCCTTTCTTTCTTCCTCCCTTTCTTTCTTACTCTCTATCTTTCTTTTCTTTTCTTTTCTTTCTTCCTCTCTTTCTTTTCTTTTCTTTCCTTTCTTTCTTTCTTTCTTTCTTTCTTTCTTTCTTTCTTTCTTTCTTTCTTTCTTTCTTTCTTTCTTCCCTTTTCTTTCCTCTTTTAGGAAATGAGTATGAATTTAAATATTTTGTTTGCTGAACAAGTATTCTACCATTAGAATAATCCTTTTTCGATTTATTTACTTTGTTCATAGGTTATCCATTTTGCTGAGGGCTGAACACAGGCTAAGTTCCTCACCTCTGTCTGCCAAGTAGCGGGGATCGCAAATGCATTCCAACATGCGAACCTTTAGGATGATATGAGACTCTTATTACTTTCCTTGCACACTGGTTCTGATCTGTGATCCTCTCAAATTCTACCTCTTCAATTAGTGATGTGAGTTCCAGTAGCCTGCCCTCAGTTTAGATCGTCTAAATGAATTATTGAAGGCAATTTCACTTTAATCTCTTTTTGGCCAGTCCAGGGGCTGTTATAGTTTTATTTCTAGACAAATTTTGAGTACATACACACATTAGCGTTAAAATATTACTTTGTTCCCTTCTTTTCCTTTTTAATTTTCTTGGTCAAGGGGCTTGAATTCTGGGTCTGGGCGCTGTCCCTGGCTGGTCAGATCAAGGCTAGCATGTTACCACTTGAGCCACAGTGCTACTTCTCGTTTTCTGGTGGTTAATTTGAAGTAAGAGTGTCATGGATTTCCTGCCAGGACTAGCTTTGAATTACTATCCTCAGATCTCAGCTCCTGAGTAGCTAGGATTCCAGGCATGAGCCACTGGCACCCAGCTAAAAATGTTACTTATTTTAAGTTCTGTGTTTTAGTTGAGGGAGTAACCTAAGTGTGTAGAAATTTAACTTTCAAGTTACCTCTCTAAGTAATTTCAGAGTTTCATTTTCATATTCATTGCAGTTATTAATAACAAAAACTCCCAAAGTAACAGAATAATCCTTCATTTTCTCCTTCCCATAGGTACTATTGGAAGAGAGTAAGTGAGATCTTAGACAATATGTACTTGAAATTATAAAAAAAGTTATATTGATGATACATAAAGAGCCAGATAACACAACGTGCTTTGCATTTTCTAAAGAAAGGAATGTCATGAAAGTATACTTATTGGCAGGCTTTTCACCTGTAAAACAAAGAAAAAACAATTTCATAAAAAAGCTGTAGGGGATCAGCAGCCATGTAAGTGTGATATAGCATTGGAGACTACGAAATTAACTGGTTCAGGTAAAGTAATACTTTGGAAAAGTTATCTGTTCACTAAATTTATTCATTATATTTTTTTATTTTTATTTACCTGTCACTTACTATATAAATGCATACATGTGTGTGCAATATATATATCAGCACTATCTGTCCAGTGAAGTGTATGGTTATGTATGTTAAGGTAATTTCATCATGTCAAGTCCATCAAAAAGATGGACTTCCATAAACCTTAACAACCCTGCAACACCACTGCACATGCAAACTTAAGTGTTCACCATTGTAAGCTAGACCTGTGTTTTACCAAAGCTTTATATATATGGTGTTAATTTTTCATTTAGTCTTGACATAAAATGTGTGTGCTCCTAGAAATAAATGATGGCATTTATAACTACAATAATTTAGTGTAAATCTTTACAATGAACACATGCTCAGTTTGAGTCGTTCTTTCTTTCCTTGTCTTATTTTATCTTTAGGAAGTTGATTTGAGTTTTGATGTTGTTTGCTATATAAGTATTCCACCACTGGAGTCACTCCACCACTCCTTTCTAGTTTAAGTTACTTTACGCATAGAGTAGCAATTTTTGCACCCAGTCCAAAAAGCAGGGATCAGGATTGCATTCCAATATCCCTACCTAGTAGGTTGATATGGCTGATACTTTCCTACCTAGACCTATTCAGAACTGTGATCCACTCAAATTCTACCACTTTAGTTAATTTTGTGAGCTCCTGTTCTCCCTCCTTCTAGAAGATAGGACAGACATAAATAATTACAGGTAATTTGAGTGAATCATTGGCTAATATAAGTGATTTGATATTAAAGTGTAGGGTAAGTTTGAAAGTATAATCACAGTAGTCAGATATTTTGCTAAGTAATTTTGTTTCACATTAACAACACATCTTGACCAGAATTAAGGACTTACTTTTGCTGTCTGTCTAGTTGTATGTCATTTGGTAAAAAAAACTTCATGTCTTCCATGTGGGATAAAGAACTTTGAATGGTCTCATGTGCTGGTTCACATCTATAATCATGGTCAGCAATCAGAAATAAATAGATCACAATTTGAACATAGCCTAACCAAAAATTTAAGAAGTCCCAATCTCAATAAACTAGTGGATCATGTTGAATCATGCTGCCATTAATCTCAGCACCACAAGAAGCTAAGTCTCTGCCTTGTAACTGTTTCACTTGAGTAACTGGGACTCTTGGAGGCAGTCACCTCTACGGATGCAGAATCTGGGCTGAGATTTAGCAAGAGGAGGGAGGAGTCTGCCCCACCTTCCCAGTGTGAACCTCACAGAATGAAGTGAGCATGCTTGCTTTCCTCCTCAAAACGGCTTGAGATGCCATGCTGCTGAGTGTTCATTATTTGATTCCAGTGACCTGTGGTAGAAGTAGAAGGAAACATTAAATAAATTTCACATATGCCAATTGAGCTGCTCTCCCAGCCTGTGAGTTCAACTCAGCAAGTGTTCATTATTTGAGAGTTGAGAATGCTGAGGCAGGGGAGAGAGGGAGGGTGAGTGAAAGAGAGGAGAGATAGAGAAAGAGCTGGGTGCTGGTGGATCACACCTGTAATCCTAGCTACTCAGTACGCTGAGATCTGAAGATTGCAGTTCAAAGCCAGCCTGGGCAGGAAAGTCCGTGAAACCAATATCTCCAATAAACCACTCAAAAACCAGAAGTGGTGCTGTGGCTCAAGCAGTAGAGTGCTTGACTTGAGCTCAAGATCTGAGGGACAGTGCCCAAGCCCAGAGTTCAAACCCTACGACCAACCAATAAAACAAAAAAGAGAGAGGGGAGGGAGAAAAGAAAGAAAGGAAGGAAGGAAGGAAGGAAGGAAGGAAGGAAGGAAGGAAGGAAGGAAGGAAGGAAGAAAGGAAGAAGGAAAGAAATTAAGAACATGATTGAGAATGAATTGTTTGGAGTCAGGAGTCATATGTCAGAAGTACTACCTGTATTTGTTGTTAGGTCTGCCCCAGGTCATGCAGACCCTATGCAGCCACTTCTTGGCTAAGTTTCAACCCTTTATGTGTTGCCTAGTATCTGGCACACCTGGAGGCAGCCACCTCCCCATCCTGTTAAGTCACAACCTGGTCAGCCTCTGGTCCCACTTTCTATCTGACCAGAAGTGAGTCCCAGAACTTTAAGTCACATCCAGATCCAGTGTGGCCAGAGTTTCCCCCAAACGGCCACACCTCATCTGGTTCTTCACATAGATACATCCTTGCCAGAGGTTGGATCGCCCCATTTTTTTTTACATGCATTTCCACCATGTATGGCATAGGCAGCAGTTCAGTAAATAAACTTCTTTACCTGACTGAAAACCCTGTGGTGTTCTCTTCATTGGCTACCTAATGAAACTCACCTAATTAATATACTTTACACTTCAGAGTTTCTAGTTATGAATCCATAGATATTTTTGTGACACATGTGAGATCAGTATCTACAAAACATATTTACTAACATCATTTAACAGTATAATTGTGCCTAGAATCTTTAATAGCAGCTTAATTAATGATAATGTCTTTTTGGTTTGCTTTGCTTTGCTTTGTTTTTGCTTAAAATAATAGAAGAGTTGGTGAGACAATCTGTGTGAAGACTCAGGGTCTGTGTTGGAGGGGCAGAATGATGCTGGCTCCGGCCTCAGGATTATCTGAGGACTGTGTTTGTGTATGTGGAAAGCACTTGGCATGCCGGCCTAGAGAGGGAACATGTTCTCTCTCCCTATCTCAAAGCTATCATGTCTCAAAGCTGAGGAAGTAGCTCTTCTGCTTACTTACGCATAGACAAACAGCTAGTCAAGCATTTTCCAGAGTACAGGGAAATGGTTTGAGCTTGCTTTTAAATAGTTTAGATAAAAATATACAAAGACTTATCTCATAGTTTAAGCAAAATTGTATCTGTTGAAATTCTTTGTGTGAATGTCTCCTGAATAAATCTTGGCAAAGATAATACTTGCTTGTCTTTAAATACCCACTAACAATAAAGCACAGCATGCAGTGGCAATTGCTGTTTGCACTCTGCAACCCCTGTATCCGCGTGATTTTGCGACCCTTACCCAGGAACCCCAATGCCTGAGACGTTGACAACTGGCACACAAACAGGGACCCTGCAGTGTTGAATACAGGAAGGGATATTCAGGTAAGTACTTTTAATTACAGGGTGATGGAACAAGTTAAGTCTACTCCGTACTTACATATGCTAAAATATTTACTTGCTGCTTATGGTGTAACTATTTTTTCTTTTGACATAGAAATGTGTATTAATGTAGTTAGGGAATGGAATCCTTGGTTCCCCGTTGATGGGGCATTAGATGTTGATAAATGGAAAAGAGTAAAGTATTGTAGAAAGAGATGTTCGAGAAGGGGAAAGGATTCCTGTTAGATTTTGGTCCATTTGGGCTATTTTACATACCCTTTTTAAAGCTTTAAATGAGAAAAGATTAATAGCGGACTTAAAGAAAGAGGCAGCGCCTTCTATTGTAGGTTTACTATTGGACTCGGAGGTTAAGGACGCAGTAGATAAGGCTGCATCACAATTACGAGAAAAAACAAGAGGTAAAGAAAGCTGAAAATGAACAAACTGAAAGCGTAAATAGAATGTCTGAGCAAATGGAATTGATTTTATCAAGATTACTACATATGGAGTTAGAAATTAGCAGAGTGAAAGGATAATCTGAGAAGGTGAAAGTAAAACAGCCTTCCTCTCCTCAGCTTGCGGAAGCAATTTTTACCGCATCACTCCTTCACAAAACAGAAGGCTCAGTGAGTTTGATGAAGAAATGCCTATTTTTCCTTATCCTGTAATTTGACCACCTCCTATGAATGGTATAGCTCAACCAACCAGATATGAGGGTGTTGCTGTCGATGATATTGGTAAACTTAACAATCAGTGACTTATGGTCCTCAGTCTCATTATGTTAAGGAATTACTTAATGGGCTTGCCCGATAATTTTGCTCCCGAGGATTGGAAAATGCTTTGTAGAGCCTTGCTTAAGGAACCTGAATACCTACAATGGCAAATGTAGTTTACTGAGTTATATACAGAAAGGACTAGACAAAATGCACAGAGCAATAATCCACGCCTGCAGATCATAACCTGTCCTATGTTGAGGGGAACAAATCCATATGCAGATGCTCATATGCAAGTGAACTCTCCTGAAGAGATCCATGAGCAGTTATGAGACATAGGTATTGAGGCATGGGGGAGGATTCGGCTGGTAGGAGAGCATTACGGCTCCTGGACTAAAGTAATTCAAAAACTTAATAAACCCTATGTTGAATTTTTATCACGATTGACACTGACCTTGGAACATACTGTTGTGGGAGAGGCTGCACTGCAACAACTACTAGGCATGTTGGCTTATTAGAATGCTAATGAGGACTGTAAACGAGCCCTATTGCCTATTAAAGAATCTGGGGATGTAAATACATATTTAAGGGCGTGTAGAGACATTACATCCGAATCCCGGCATTTGCAGTTGTTTGCTGAAACTATGCCCACTACTGGCATGCTTTACAAACCATCTAATCTAAAATGTTTTGGATGTGGTCAAATGGGACATATAAAGAAGAACTGTAAAAAGGCTACTGATGTTAACAAGAGAGGACCAGAAATTTGCCCTAAATATAAAAAGTAAAGCACTGGGCAAGAGTGTGTAGATAAAAAAATAGACAATAAAGGAATTCCTATAAAAATGCTTACCCTATTCAGGGAAACTCTCCATCTGGCCAGCCCCGGGACCCAGGATTAATAACTGAGGGTAGCCAACCATTTTTCTTCCTCGTCCCTGCCACAGCCCACAGCACCGCAATGGACATGCCAATTCATTCATCTACTGAGAGGCATATTGGTTTAAAACATGCTTGCATGTAAGTATCAATTATGGTCATTCAAAAATGACAGATGTCACCTCCCCAGACATACTAAAATCATGATTTCTAAGTAGGATAGGATTTTATGGTGGTACAAGTGTTGAGATATATGGATGAGTCTAATGTGTATCTTGCACTGAATTAGGCAGGAAGATATCCAATATCATATGGGATAAAAAAAAAATGGTAGTAAGAAGATATTCCCTTGAGAAAGATATAGGAGGCTGACAGAAGTATGGAGAAATTCAGATAATTTTGAAGGATTTAGAAATGCAAGCTCAAGTATGTCTCTTTAAGTGGAAGGGCAAAAGAAGGTTAAGAGAAGAAAATAACTGAAAGCAGATCATTGTCCCAACGTAGAGTATAAAAAAAACATAACCGATAACTTCCAAGTTAAAGAGAGACCAATATAATTCGTCCCACTTAATTTAGATACATGCAAAATATTTACTTTGCTTTTTCCCACTTTAATGCTCCAAAATAAATGAAAACTTATAAGAAACGTTATGTGATTGTCGTTACTTCAACCTGAACACTAATTGTGATGAGCCCTCTTTTTCTCAGTATGCTCTTGGAAAATACTCCCTAAATTGATGATGTTGTGACTGATTAGAGAGTCAGTGTATCAGGTTTCAACTTGTATGATAATCCCAGAATAGTTTAATGCAGTTTTTTCTCAAGGTATACAAGTATATTGTCTGACGCTGTATTTTGAACACACCTTCACACCTGAGCACATTATTTGAAATTGTACATCAGCATTTCCTTGGCACATTCTATTTTGTGCCTTTGTTTTTTTGCATGTTCCTTTTGATTGCTCTATTTCCATTTCATCTGTACAAACTGCTAAGAACATTGTCCAGCTACCACTTCTTGTTTGCAAACACCGAGTCTATTTATGGAGGTACTTTGTCCATGTTAACCAATAGGGTAGTACTCACTCTCTGAGGATAAAAGTTCCACAGTGTAACTCTATGCCAACATTAGAAGATGTAGAATTTAAGGCATTTTGAGACAAACGGTGATATTTGAATTGAAAGGCTTCTTAGAGACATTTTCTTGGAGCTCATTAGTTCTTCTAAGGTCAGAATAAAAACATTTGTTCCCAACATTTAAAATAAAAAGGATCTGTTGAATTAATGGATCTAGAATTTTATGGCTTCACATTCATATCTCAAAATTTCATCAATATGAATTACATCTCTACCAGTTCACCAAAACACTGTTCGTATTGAACTTGTCTATGTCCTTTTAGTTTTCAAATCCAAATAACATATTTCCTTCAATGTCTCTGTAAGAGTTTTGACCTTTTCTTCCTGCAAATTCTTTCTTTTCTTTTCTTCTGTAAATCTATTTCTATTACTTTTTTGTTTCCTTATGTCTTTCTTCCAATCTTGTCCACACTGGTGCTCACATTGCTACACTTATGTCATAACTTTTTCTTCTTCTTCCCTTTAATAATGCCCCCAATTTTTATCATTCTTTTTCATATTCATGGTCATGGATATTTTGATGATATCTAAACAGATCAATCTTTACATCTGTTTAATATAAACGTTAGAACTATCAGAGTTTTTTCCCCTAAATTGATCATTTTCACCTGTAATCCTTATCACCAAGAACATGACTAACACATTTGCCTGGCCATAGATGTAGAACCCTTTAGATTTCTTGTTACCCTTCTTCTCCCACCCATTATATAAGAGGAATGATCAAGGTTTTCTCATTTCTGTTGCTAATTTGATTTCTTTTTTTTGTTTTTGTTTTTGTTGGTCATGGTGCTGGAACTCTGGGCCTGTGTGCTGTCCCTGTGCTCTTCAGCTCAATGCAAGCACTCTAACTCTTGAGCTACAGCACCACTTTTGGGTTTTCTAGTGGTTTTCTTTTTACTTTCCTAGCGAGTCCATTAAACTTCCCTCTTGAATTTGGTTGTCATGAATACCCAACTTCTATGTTAATGAGGACAAACTCTAATGTAAAACTTTGTCTCCAAAAACCAGTCCAAGAAGATGTGATCACAAATATTTGACTATACTTTTTTCTTTTTTTTAACCTTGAAAGTCTTCTTGTGTCTCAATTGCCAACAAAAATAAGTATTCCACCACTTTTGGGTTCAATCGTTTCTAACATCAAAGACATATTTTGGTAACAAGATGCTTAGAGGAAACCAAAGTATACTCCACTTTTTGTCTTTTCTATTAAGTCTCTTCTTAGATATAATATCAGGAAAAGTGAAGTTATTCTTTGCAAAATTATTTCAATAGATTATTTTTCTCTTGGTCTTGCATTTGTTCAACAAGTTGTATTGAGGAGAATAGAGTTAAATCATCCATACCTTGGATGACAGTGTCTGTTACAAAGGACAATGCTTCTATGTCCTACTTCTATGTCCTCCTCTTAGCTCTTTCCTGATTTCCAAAGAATCACAGCTTCATGGTTTCAAGTTTAGTGAAGCTGAAGGAATATACGGCCTCCCCCATTGCTCCATCTTCATTGTTTCTCATTTAAAACTCTTTTAAGTTGCCTCATTGGGATGTGTAATTTATTTTCATGTCTTCATTCAATCTGTTCTTTATTGTAGTGAGGCAAATAGGCTCTGTAAAATAACTTTAGGTAGCTAAAATATTAAGAGAATCTATATCAAAAAGTTTTGGTCTCTCTCCACTGTTGAAGCCAATATGCTTAGCTCGGGTTCTAAAAAGAGATTTCTTACATTTTTCATTTCCTCAATTCTTTTTGATCCCAAAAATTTTTGGCTTATGTAATAAGAGAAGTGTTCACTATCTCATCTTAATAAGGATATTATTTTTTGTGAGCCACTTAGAAATGTGAAATCATTGGTTTGAATTATCCTATCAGATGTTTTTTCTGTGTTTCAGTGCTTCATGTGCAAGACATTGTGGAAAGAATTACAAACAGAAACATGTAAACCCAATACATTCTTTCATTGTTCAGGACACTTTCTCTCTAAATATTTTGACTCAAAATATATTTTTCAGAGAATTACAGTTTGGTAATTAAAGGTCAATTCACAAATTTTGATGTCTTTTTTTTTTTTTTAAAAGAACTTTGAATTTAAATTCCACTACAACCTTGTTTCACAAACTGAAAATATATTTCCTGGGTAAGGACATTTTCAAGGGAACCTACATGATTTCCAGCAAGTTTTCTGAGGTTTATTGGTTTGTTTGTTTGTTTGTTTAATGAGCCATCTTCACCCACATTGCTCTCTCTCCACTAAGTCTCCATGGATTTCTTTGCATGAAAGCCTCTTTTCCCAGGCAATTTTAAAATTTCTTAATAGGCTAAGTTGTTAAAAATGCTGAAGAATTAAAATTTACCTGTCATAATTGTAAAACTCTTTTGAAATTCCTTTATCAGAATCGTGAATTCACCAATCCCAATTCCACCTTTACCATCAGAAACAGTTAACCTTGTTTTCATGACATAGTGTCCATGCAACGATTCTTTTCCAGTGGCTTTGTTATGCATATATATTAACATATAAGCTGATGCAGAGCAAATTGAACTCCAAGATATGAAAACAGAGGCTTTTTTTCTTTTTGCGGTTGCTGTTTTTAAGGTAGTATATGATTTCTATTTTGTTTTGGGTTTTCTCCCTATGGTTTATCCCCCTGATTTTGGTACCATGTATTTTGTGTATACATTTACCTTAATTAGGGAATGGAAGAGGAAAAACAAAATGGTGAGAAAAAAGACAAAAGGGCAAACCAATTGAATAGCAATGCTCACAAGACAATATATGAGAAATGTACATATCAACTTGTGAGAGGTATTGAGGAGAAGGAAGACTGAGAAAAATGAGGGAGGAGGTAACAAGTATGAAAAGTTATGTATTAACTACTTTACAATTACTGACCGGATCATTGCAAGATAATGTTAAAGCATGCATAGATGCCTCACCAGCAGTCACTCAAGGAATGGCATATGCTGCAGCAATGAAAGGAGAACCATTCAGTTCTTATGAACAAAAATTACATAAGACACGACCTCAGGCCAGAAATTGGGTCTGTTTCTCATATGGCCAGTCAGAACACATGAGTAAAGATTTTCAAGAAAAGCAAAATAAACCTAGTAACAATAAAAAGGATAAAGTGCCTGGACTTTGTCCACGATGAAAGAAAGGCAATCATTGGAAAAATGAGTGTAGATCAAAATATCATAAGGATAGAATTCTCCTAATAGTAGAAGAAAGGAGACAAAAAACAAGAAGAGGGGTGCTCCCTCTGCCCCTTAAATGAAAGAGGGGAAACACCTACGGTTACACAAAAATCCCCTAAGGGATCAGTTCCATTAAATCCCTTGTCTCCTCCATTTACAGTATGGGATTTGCCAAGAGCTACTCCAGGAAGTGCAGGGTTTGATCTGGCAGCAAAAAGAGATTACATCATCTCTATCATGCATGATGTTCAGCTAATAGAAACTCAAGTTTATGGTTCTGTAATTGAAGGAACTGTGGGCTTGATAAATGGTAGAAGCTCAAATTATAATAAAACTTTGAGGTATTACCCGGAGTAGTTGATGAAGATTACCAAGGGGAAATTAATGTAACCGTAAGGTCTTTAAAAAATATGCAAATACATATGGATCAAAGATTAGCTCAAATCTTAATTTTAAATTATGTCCATCTTCCAAATCAAATCCTAAAACAAGATCGAGGTACAGGAGGTTTCAGTTCCACAGAAACTGTGGCCTGGGTACAATCTATTTCTAAGGATTGACCCATGAAAATTATAAAAGTGGATAGAAAGCCTATTAAAGGTCTCTTGGACACAGGGGCAGATCCAACATGTATTTCAGGAAAAGACTGGCCCTCATCCTGGCCAATTATGAAGACAGAATCTACATTAATGGGGTTGGGTATGGCTAACAATGTTGCTCAAAGTTCAAAAATTTTAAAGTGGGAGTGTGAAAATAGATTTGGAAACTTTCAACCTTATATTATATCTTCTTTGCCCTTACATTATGGGGCAGAGACATTTTGCAAAACATTGAACGTTACTGCAGATTCCTTTACTGTACAAAATTTTTCATAGAGGCCGCTGATGAGAAGTTTGCTGATGCAATATCATGGAAAAATGATCAGCCTGTGTGGGTTGATCAGTGGTCCCTAACTCAAGAGAAGATACAGGCTGTAGGACAATTGGTAAATGAGAAAATACAGAAAGGATATTTAGAGGAATCCAATAGCCCTTGGAATACTCCAATTTTTGTAATTAAAAAGAAATCTGGGTAATGGATGTTGTTACAAGACCTCAGAGCCATTAATAACACCATGTATGACATGGGGGCTCTTCAGCCAAGACTTCCATTTCCTGTGGCTGTTCCTAAAGGACATTATATAATAATCATTTATTTTCAGGATTCTTAAACAATAAAATCGGATCCTAATGATTTTCAAAGTTTTGCATTTCATGTGCCCTCATGTAATTTGAAAAGGCCCCGGCAGAGATATCAGTGGAAGAACTTGCCACAAGGCATGAAAAATTCCCGTACATTGTGTCAAAAATTTGTGGATAAAGCTTTACAAAAAACTAGGGAAGAGTTTTCTAATGCTTATATAAATTCATTATATGGACGATATTTTAATAGCTGCTGAAAGTAAACATTTAACAGAACAAATTTTAACAATTAACCATTGAGCAATTAACCAACTTTGGTTTGCATATTTTCCAGATAAAATTCAACATAATAAACCTTTAAATTATTTAGGAAAAATAATACATCATGTCACAAAAATGAATATTAGGCTAGATAAATTAAAAACATTAAATGATTTTCAAAAATTACTAGGAAACATAAATTGGGTTAGACCCTACTTGAAAATTACCACAGGAGAATTACACCCATTGTTTGAAGCCTTAAAAGGGGATTCTAATCCTAAATCTAAGAGACAATTCACTCCAATAATGTTAGAAAAATTTCATTGGTGGAAGAAAAGTTACAAGCAAAAGTGGTCCAATTGGACTATAATAAAGACTGGGATATTATAATATTAAAGACATCTTATATAAGATGTTTATGGCAAGATGGAGTCCTGGAATGGCTTCACTTGCCTCACAGTCAGACAAGAATGATAGCTTCTTATGTATATTTGTGCAGCCAACTCATTGTCAAGGCAAGGAGTAGATCCTGAGAGTTACTTTAGAAAGAAATGTATAAAATAATTATAACTTGTAATAAAAAACAATTAAAATATTATTACAGAATGATGAGAATTGGAAATTAGCATTACTAAATTATACAGGACAAATAAAATTTCATGTTCCTCCACATCTTTCATTAAAATTTGTGGAAGAGGGAAAAACCATATTTCCATTAGTGGTAACAACACTTTTCGAAGGAGCTCTAACAGTTTTTACTGATGGGTTCTCAAATGGAACTTCGGTTGTATACATTCCAGACCACTTCCCTATTATTAAAAGGGATCTGACATTTCAGAGCAACAGGCGGAAATTATTGCTGTAATTTTAGCTTTAACCATATTTCCCCAGCAGCATAACATTTACACAGACTCTAAGCATGTGGTTAACTTATTTCCTACCATAGAGACAGCTCTTTTATCAGGACAATCAAAAATTATAGACTTGTTACAACAGTTACAAAAATTAATTCAACTTAGAAAAGAAAAATTATTTATAGAAAACATAAGAGACATACAAATTTACCAGGTCATCTTTCATTTGGAAATATGATGGCTAACTTATTAACTAGAGAAACCATCATGCTTTATTTATAATTAATCACCTTAATACTAATCAACAAAATCTTACACTTATGCAAAAACATTGGAGCGAAATTGGATTTAAAGTTCAGCCAAAAGTTAAAAGGAAAGATTTGCTCACAGGCACCTGATGTATTAATCACCTCGGGAAGAGGGTATACATGTGTGTTTCCACAGGAGCCGAGTCACCCATCTGGAATCGCAACCGACTTGTGTGCCCTACAAAAATAAGAGAAACCCAGGAAAAAAAAAAAAAACAAAACAGAAGATGCAAATGAAGAAAGCGATGGCAAAGCTCAAAAGTCTTCACCTTTCTCCTCAACAGGCGAAGACATCAAAAGAAGCCCAACCACCAACCTGGGAATAAATTAAGAAGCTCACCCATTCTGCGGAGGAGATTGTTGTTTCTACAGGAAAGACTATCACTGTTGAAAATACGTTTCTTGCTATGCTTGCCATTATTGCTGTGCAGGCAGTGTCTGTTTCAGCAGAACAATACTGGACATATGTTCCTAATCCTCCTCTTCTACATCCTGTAGGATGGGGTGGGGGGATGAGGATATAATACAAGTAATGACAAATAATAGTGACCTATTACTGGATTTGGAGGACTATTCTAATTTTCATATGACTTCTCAAACAATTAATTATGAAGGAATGACAGATACCACTCCAATTTGCATAACAGTATCAGGAGAAAATCTCCACAGGTGTTTGCCTATAAACTATAGAACTTTTTTGACTGATACCCTTGATCAGTCCAATGATAAAAAGTTCAAAAAAAGATTGATGTGGGAAATTGCCATGACATTAGATTTTCATACTTATAACGAATCCTTTTTCATTCCCAAGAGGAATATACATTTAGATAACTGCCTACAAAAATATCATGACAAAGATCAGTTTGGGGATGTATTAATTACCTCACCGAAATGGTGAGAATGTGGATTTCAAAAGGCCTCTTTTTACAACCCTTTGGGGCACCAGATAGTATTATTGATTTTTCCATTACTAACCCCGATTATGATTATGCCACCTACTGAAAACATAATTCAGGAAAGTTTAATGGCTATGCTCCTGATAGGCACGGGGAACCCCTGAAAAGTTGGCTCACTCCAGCGTGGGTGGCTTCCGTTTTGGTGAGTCACCCTCCCTTTCACAATAAAATGGGCATTCATCTGTATTTGTTTAGACTTTTTGCAGCAACAAACATGATTTTACTGAAAAAGCCCAAAGAAACTAAGAGTACTGCAATTGGGGTAAGAGCATGTGTAGATTATCCTATGGGAATTTTAGCTAGAAAACTAGATAATTTAATCATTATTAATCAAGGAAAATCTTATTATATTAGCTGTAAGGATTATATTTTTACTAATTGTCTTACTTCTTCTCTGGATAAAACATATTCTGGATTTGTTATTTTAAAAAGACGTTCATATGTAATGTTATGTGTAGATCTATAAAATGACCCTTAGTTTAAAAATTCTGCTTTACAAATGCTGAAAATTCTGTATATTGTGTTTCAGCCAAAATGCTTTGTTGCGGCCTTGATTTTAGGAATAAGTGCTTTATTAACAATAATTAGCTCTTTAGCAATTTCTACAGCAGCCTTAGTAAATGAAGTAAACACTGATCATTTTGTTACTGATTTAAACAAATATGTTTCATTAGCCCTAGCAGAACAACAAATTATAGATAAAAAGTTAGAAATGAAAATAAATGCTCTGGAGGAAGTGGTTCTGGCTATAGGTCAGGAAGTTAAAAATTTAAAAACACAACTCTCAGTTAAATGTCATGCTAGTTTTAAATATATCTGTGTTACTGTTCTAAAATATAACATTTCTTTTAATTGGAATGCCACCAAAAATCATTGGTTAGCAGTCTGGAGAGATAAAGAAATCTCTCATGTTATGGAGGCTTACAGGATAAAATTACAGCAGTTAGTAAAGCTCATTTAGATGTAAAAAGTTTACAATCTTTGGCAGCATTATTTAAGCATAAGGTGGAGGCCCTCAATCCTCTGGATTGGATTAATGTAATAATTATAATTACCATTGTCAGATCAATTCTCCCAATTCTTATTCTTATATTTCCAGTCATTTTCCGGATGATCTTTAGATTTATGTCTTCTGTGCACCAAGACATTCATGAGCTTCAATTAAAAAATAAAAAAGGAAGAAATGCCATGATACCTCCTGCTGAATCTGCATGAGAGATCACACCAGACAAAGCATAAGCTTCATGGAAGCATGCTTGCAGGAAGGGGGTGTTGGTTCAAGGCTTCCTATATACTTGGCTGCACCTTTATTGCCTCTACCTTTATTCTAACTATATTCTTCTTGGCTGTACATTTGTTTCCTTTATTCTCATTTTGGCTATTTTTCTATTGATCCACGAAGAGAGCATGTGAAGCCACTTACCCTCGTGCCTATCCTTGATCTTCTCTGCTCTCTCTCTCTAATTCTACTCCTCTTGCAGGCCGCCTCACATCCTCTGCGCATGTACACCTACCCCTGGGAGACCCTGGCCACAGCTGACTACACAGTGAGGCCCCGGGACCCTGGCTCCTCCTCACCTCTGCCCAGTCCCCTCTTCCCCTTGGCTCTGCCCCCTACCCTTGCACACAAGAGCAGCCCTGACTGGGCCCTAAGCCTTCCAGGCCACGGTAATTACAGCCTCAGCTCAGCTCTGCAATCCCCGCCAACCCTAGCACTTGCTCAGGGGATCGAATCTCCCCTCAGCCCCACCACTAGAGGAGACTCCTCCAAGCCTCTCCACTCCACATGTCAAGAACGTGCACAGTGACCCAGTTAGAGAGAGAGACAGAGAGAGAGAGACTGAGAGACTGAGAGAGATTGTTGGGGAAAACTACCTCTCAAGGACTCAGAACATAGCACCCTTTGAGATGACTCAGCACACAGCATACTTCAAAAAACAGCACAAAGCACACTAAGAAAAAGAGTCAGCACAATGTGTCCTTTGAAGGACTTAGCATATAGTAGCCTTTGGGATGACTCAGCACACAGCACCCTTTGAAGGAGGGAGTCCATAGCACGCTGTGTATAGGACTCAGTGCGTGGCATGCTTTGAAAAACTCAGCACGTAGCAGTCTTTCCCAGGACTCAGCATATAGCACCCTGTGTTATGACTATTTAAATACGTATACTTCAGCAGAAAGCAACATGTTTAACAACTGTTACAAATAAAGTAATAAATCAGAATATATTACTATACTAATCATTGAATGGATTTTTAGTGGCAGTCAAATATGTAAGAAAAGAGGTAATATACCATTCGTTTGCACTTAATAAGTGAGAAAGAATTTTCTAGTTCTTTTAAAATATATCATAAGTTTAATGAAGAAACTATTCTGCCATGTCATATGATAATCAGATAAAGATGATATTAGAGCAAAAAACAGATTGTACTAAGTTTTGGGATGTTAATGTATGTATTTATTTTGGTTTTGGAAAATTGTGAGGATTTCAAATTGGGGTATTGTTCTTGCTAGGCTGGCATTATATCAGTGGTTAATTTTAGGATAAGGGTTCCCTTTCCACAAGAACATGCACCTGATCTGTCCTTTTAAGTTTCCCATCATCAATGGCATCAGAGTTGCACACCAACTTGTCTAGCTTCCTGGATCCTGCAGTCCTTCCAATCTTAGTCTCTAGATAGTGCACGATGGTGGAAATGATCCAATGCACCCAGCTATAGATTGAGAAGGAACTCCCCTAAAATTTGGCCTGGTTTCTGTTCTCAAGCCTCCTATGTAGTTAAGAGTACAGATTGGAGCCCCTGGTGCCAAACAGTAACAGTATTTTTAAAGCAATTAGACATTTATATGACAGGTTTGTGATTACCTCAGAAAAAGAATAAAAAAGCAATGAAGCATAGAGGACAAACAGAATTTTAGCGAGCTACTCAGAGGGTGAATCAGCTTAGCTAGCTACTCTGGAGGCCGAGATCTGAAAACCACTTTTCAAAGCCAGTACAATCATGAAAAAACATGTGATTATCTCCAAAAAACCAGAAGTGCAGCAGTGGCTCAAGTGGTAGACCACTACCTTGGGCACAGATGCTTAGAGCAGGAATGATGAATGCATGCATGAGCACATGAACATTCATGTGTGTGTACAGTCACGTGTGCGCACACACACACACACAAATGAGTATTTCAATGCAGAGTTCTTTATTTGTTTTTTTTTTTTTACCTTGCTGTACTTTATTTCCCTGTATTAGTTCACAAATGAACAAAATCAGCTAAGCACCTATTTACATACAACTCATCATGTTTCTCTAAAGTCTACTCTCTTTTTGGCCGCCTGCTCTATTTGACCCAAAAGTAAATTATTCAAGAGATCAATTCATCTCCCTGATCTCTGTAATGTTAGATGATTGTTTAAGTTCTTTCTAGTAATATAATTTTGTGAAATCATACATCAAGCAGCATATTTCTTTCATGAAATGGGAAGCATCTGGAAAAAAATAAACTGTAGGTTTTACTCCTCCTGGCAAGCGTCTGGAAATTTATTATCTTCATATAATCCATGATATGTCTGTGTATGCCAAAAACGGCTGTGAAGATAAAAAGACCCTTCTAAACACATAGAATTCGTATACCATTAATAGGTATGAAGGTTTTTTTTTATTATTCTGAAAATACCATACAGAAGAGTTTCAATTACATGGGCAAGATAATGAGTACATTTCTTATCAAGCATTGTTGCCTCCTCTTTTGTTTCCACTTCCTATCACTTTCCATCTCATCCCTCCTGCCCCTCCCCCCGATTATGCCCCACCTTGCGAAAATTTTAAAGTTCATTTTTCGACAAAACATCTTGTATATCTCATTGTTACAATGGATCCAACTCTATCCTTTTTTTTAAAAGATTTGTTTTTTCCCTTCCCCTCCACAAACTATACCAACATATAATACAGTGAAAACAGGAGCTTTATGGTGGGGAAGGGACATACAAAGCAACAAAAATCATCTTATAAATATGTTAGAAACAATCGCATGAAAGAAAAAATATTTGAATGCTTATCTTGGGGTACATTTCACCTAACATCAACGAATCTTACCTTTTCTGCTTGTCTCAGACATATCCTATTTATTACCAATAAGGGAAACCATGGGGCCTAAGTGTACTTGGGCTTGGCTTACTTCACTTAATATAATTTTTCCCAAGACTTTCATTTTCCTAACAATGGGGCAATGTCATTCTTTCTGATGGAGGCAAAAAATTCCATTGTGTATATATACCACAATTTATTGATCCATTCATCTATGGAGGGGCATGTGGGTTGGTTCCAGGCTTAGCTATGGTAAATAATGTTGCCATAAACATAGTTGTGCTGGGAACTTTAGTGTGGTCTTCTTTGTGATCATTTGCGTAAATGCCCAAAAGTGTGATTGCTGGGTCATAGGGAAGCTCCATATGAAGTCTTTTGAGGAACCTCCATACCCTTTCCAAGGTGGTTGAACAAGTTTACAATACCACCAACAATGCAGTAGGGTTCCCCTATCAACATCTCCTCCTGCATCTGTTGTTATTAGAGTTCTTGATTATAGCCATTCTAACTGGGGTGAGGTGGTATCTCAATGTTGTTTTGATTTGCAATTTTTATAGCTAGGGAGGTTGAGCATTTCTTCATGTGTCTATTGGCCATCTTTCCTTCCTCTTCAGAGTAGTTTCTCTTTAAGCCTTTAGATCACTTATTTATTGGGCTGTTGATTCTTTTAGGATTTGTTTTTGGGGGATTTAATTTTTTGGAGTTCCAGATATATTTTAGATATAAGACCCTTGTCCATTGTATGGCTAGTGAAGATCTTCTCCCAATTTGTGGACTTTCTATGGATCTTGCGAGTTATGTCCTTTGCCATATAAAAGCTCTGCAATTTCATGCAGTTCCATTTGTCAACCTTTCTATGATTTGTTGTGTTTCTGGGTATATATTAAGCAATTTTCGGCCTGTACCAAGGAGATCTAGGGTTTCTCCTATTCCATCCTGTAATGTTTTCAGAGTGTCTTCATATTGTGAGGTCTTTGATCCATTTGGAGTTGATTCTGCTACAGGGTGATATATAAGGATCTAGATTTATTTTTCTACAAGTAGTTAACCAATTTTGAGAGTACCACTTACTGAAGAGGCTGTCTTTCTTCCATTCTATTTTTTTCAGCTATCTTATCAAAGATTAGATGGATGTAGGTCTTTAAGTTCATTTCAATTCTATTCCATTTGTCCTGAGGTCTGTTCTTGTGCCAGCACCAAGCTGTTTTGCTTACTATGGCTTTGTAGAAGAGTTTGAAATTTGGTACTTATTTTCCTCCTACACCGTTCTTTCTGTTAAGGATCGTTTTTGCTATTCAGGGTCTTTTATTGTTCCATATGAATTTTTGGATTGCCTTTCCTATGTCCTTGAAGAGTGAGGTTGGAATATTGATAGGTATCACATTCAATTTGTAGATACCATTGGGAAGTATTGCCATTATCACGATTTGATCTTTCCAATCTAGGAACATGGGAGTTTTTCCACTTTCTAAGTTTGTTTTGATTTCCTTTTTCAGGTATTTAAAGTTTTCATCATAGAGGTCCTTCACTCCTTTGATTAAGTTAATTCGTAGGTATTTTATTTTTTTGTGGGGCTATTACAAATGGAGTTGCTTTCCCAATTTCAGCCACAATTTTCTCATTGTTGGCATACAGAAAAGCCATTGATTTTTGAGGGTTAATTTCATACCCTTCTAGTTTGCCCAAGTTTTGAGTAACCTTGAGTAAGTTGGGAGCGGGGTCTTTAAATACAAGATCATGTCATCTGCCAAGAGGGAAAGCTATACTTCTTCTTTCCCTATTGGGTTCCTCTTTATGTTTGCACTGAAGAGCAGTAGAGAGAGTGGGCCTCCTTGTCTCGTTCCAGAGTTTAAAGGGAATAGCTTTAGATTTTCACCATTGAGTATAATGCTTTCTGTAGTTTTGTCATACACAACCTTTATTGTATTGAGGAATGTTCCATAGATTCCTAATTTTTCCAGGACCTTCACCATAAAGGGGTGTTGGATCTTGTCAAAGGCTTTTTCTGCAACTATTGAGATAACCATGTGGTTCTTATACTTGGTCTTGATGATGTGATGAATTATGTTAATTGATTTGTGCATATTGAAGCAGCTTTGCATCCCTGAAATGAATACTGTTTGCTCATGGTGTATGATTTTTTGGATGAATTGTAAGTTGATTAGCTAAAATTTTGGTGAGAGGCTTTGCATCAATGTTCATCAAAGAAATGGGTCTATAGTTCTTTTTCTTTGATGAGGGTTTGGGGATGAGAGTTATGATGGCTTCATAGAAAGAGTTCGGTAGTGAACTTTCTCTTTCAATTTCATTGAAGAGTTGGAGGACTATTGGTGTGAGCTCTGCTTTGAAGACCTTGTAGAATTCTGCTGTATAACCATCTATTCCTGGGTTTTTCTTAGATGGGAGTTCTCTTATTGCTCTTTCTATTTCAATGCTTGATATGGGCCTGTTAAGATGGTTTAACTCATCTTAGTTTCTGCATGTCAATATTTGCCAGGAAAATGTCCATTTCTGCCAAGTTCTCAAACATATTAGCATAAAGTTTTGAGCAGTATTCCTTTATAATGTTCTAAATCTTGGTTGTTTTTGTAGTGATGTTTCCATTCTCATCTCTGAGTTTATTAATTTGGGTGTGTTCTCTTCTTTTTCTTTTTTAAGGGTCTGTCAATTTTGTTAATTTTTTTGAAGAACCTTCTCATTTTGTTGATTCTTCATATGGGTTTTTTGGATTCTAATTCATTTAATTCTGATTGAATTTTAATTCTTTCTTTCCATCAACTGGATTGGGGTTTATCTTGATTCTATTTTTCAAGGAGTGTCAGATCTCATTAAATTGTTGGTTCCAGGTCTCTCTAATTTGTTTTTATAGGAACTCAGAGCTATAAACTTGCCTCTAAATCGTGCCTTTTCTGTGTCCCAGAGGAGCAGAAAATCTCTGTGCTAGTTTTTGTTGAATAATATGAACATTTGAACTTCGATTCTAAGCTCTTCCATGACTCACTGATGTTTGAACAGAGTGTTTTTCAGTCTCCATCTTTTACTGGACTTTCTTTGGTGGCTTTTTGTGTTGAGTTCTAATTTTATTCCCTTTTGGTCTGATAGAATGCAAGATATGAATTCAATGTTTCTGAATTTTGACAAGTTTGATTTGGAAAATGTTCCATGTGCTGCTGAGTAAAAAGTGTACTCTGATGCTACTGGATGAATATTTGCTAGATGTCTGCTAAATCAGTTGATGTATGCACTTGTTGAGATCTGCGGTTTCTCTGTTGAGTTTTTGCCGAGTTGATCTATTTAGTGGGAATAGCGGTTTGTTAAAGTCCCCAACAATTAATGTCGTTGGATCTATGTGAGATTTAAAGTAGTATTTCTTGGATAAATTTGGGTGCACTATTGTTTGGCAAATATTTAGAATTTTAATATCCTCCTGAAAGAGATATTAGTATGTAGTAACCTTCTTTATCTCTCCTCAATAATGTTAATTTGAAGTCTATTTTATCTGATATTAGGATTGCAACTCCTGCCTGTTTTGGGGGGCCGTTTGCTTGGTAGATTTTGTTCCAGCCTTTCACTTTCAAAATGTGTTTGATTTTTATAGGCAAGTTGTGATTCCTGAAGGTAGAAGATAGAAGAATCTTGCATTTTAAACCAACTAGACAGTCTACGTCACTTAATTGGAGAGTAACATCCCCTAATATTGAGAGAGAGGACTGAGAGGTATTTGGGTGCTCCTGCCATTTTATCCACCTTCTTGGGTGCTGCGCCTTCTGGATTCTTTCTATGGTTCTTGGATTCTGTTTGTATGTGGTTTCTTGGCCTTTATTGTGGTCTTGTTGTTTTTCTATGTTTAGGACATCTTTAAGTATCTTTTGTAGAGCTGATTTGGTGGAGATATATTGTTTGTTTTTCTTTGCTATGGAAGATTTTTATTAGACCTTCAATTATGAAGGAGAGTTTAGCTGGGTACACTATTTTTGGTTGATAGTTGTTTCTCTTTAGAGCATGGCATACACCATTCCAGGTTCTTCTTGCTTTAATTTTCTCTTTTGAGAAATCTGAGGTGATTCTAATTGGTTTTCCTTTATAGGTGACTGATCTTTGCTCCTTGACAGCTTTAAGGATCTTTTCCTTGGTCTGAATTGATCCTGTGTGGCTTATAATTAGTTGGACGATGGGAAGTCCTGTTCTTGTCTGGTCTATTTAGAGTTTTAAAAGCTTCTTGTATCTGAATATGCCTATCTTTTTGCTTGTTGGGAAGTTCTCTGCTGGGATCCTGTTGAACACATTTTCTATACCATTACCTTCTGTCTCTTTGTGCTCCTCTACACCCATTTCCCTCAGATAAGGCCTTCTGATGGTGTCTTTCAAATGTTGAATAGATCTATCATCTTTCTTGAATTTGTCTTGGATAGTTGTATGTTTTTTCTCTATAATACCTAGGCTGTCTTCAATGCCGGAGATTCAATCTTCTGCATAGGCTAACCTACTGTCAAGACTTTATTTTTCATTTCTTTTCCTTTTAATTGGTCGGCTGTTATGGCTTCAAATTCTTTGTTGGAGCTGTGTTTTAGATCTTGTATGAAATTCTTTACTTCCTTAATTTGGTGTTCAGTGTTTACTCTCAAATCACTTAGTTGATTGGTTATGGTTTCCTTGGACTCCCATTCCTTCTGTTGGGCTCCATTCAGCATTCCCTTTGTGGTCTCCCTGACTCCTTTCAGGTGAGTGTTTATGGATTCCATGAATGGCTCTATTGATCTTTGTCTATGCTCATCCAGCTCTTGCAATTCTTGTATTACTCTTTGATTAGATTTCTCACGTTCATGTAACTTCTGTAGTTCTCTTTGACTGATCTCAGCCTGCTCACACAATTCCTTTATTTCTCTTTGAGTATTCTCAACCTGCTCATGCAATACCAGTATCAATCTTTGAGTAGCTTTCTCAAGCCCATGAGCTTCCTGTTTTGATCTTTGGTTTGCCTCCTCTCTCTCCCTAACAAGTTCACACTGAGTCCTTTGCAGGGTTTCAATCTTTTCATTCACCATGTTTACCAGTAGTGTTTGTAGAGCTTTTTGGGAACTCTCATCTGGATTATTCATTATCTGTTCTGTCACCTGATTATCTTGAATGGGAATTGAGATACCCGGACTTGCCATTTTCCTTGTGTTTTTCATGCTTGTTCTGCCCATTTGGGATGAAAGTAATGCCAGTTTTGTGCTAGAACACCATTTTAAGGCAAGCATCAACCAAAGCCCTGTAATTGCATAGTCAAATGTTTGAAGATGCAATCTAGTTCAACAGATACAGTCCATTCAACATTAAATAACTATGTTTTAATGGGCTAAGAATACCAAAGAATAATTTGAAAAACCAGAAATTGTTATGTTTAGGGAGAAAGGTGGGGAAAACAGGGTTAGAGGGATGTGGAAAGGTAAAAGGAGAGTGAAATTGACCAAGTCCTAATCTCACAGAGGGAAATGGATTGGAAAGAATGATAGAAAAGAGAGAAGAAAAAAAATTAAATAAGAGACAAGCAAAAAAGGAAATACAAATATTTAAATTTAAAAAGTGAAACTCTTAAAAGTAATGAAAATTTAAAGAAGTAAAATTGAGAGATGAACGGGGATGAGAGGAGGGGAGGGATAGAAAGGAGACCTGAAAAACTAAAAAATAAAAATACTTAAAATAATTTATAGGTATAAATAAATAATACTGCTATTAAGGAATTTAATCCTAAGAGGTTTTGAATTGAGTAATACATATTTGGATTAAGAATGTACACAATTGGGGATAAGGTCTTATAATCAATGACAGGTATATAGGAGGTGAACAGAACAACAAATAATTCATGCAAAAAGAACAAAAGATGAAAAAGTAAAACGAATGAGAAAGAAAGAACAAAAAAGACCAACATGTCAGTAAACTTTTTTTTTAAAAAAGCACACACACACACACACACATACACCTAAAATAAAAGTTATAAGAGGAAGAAAAAAAAGATTAATGAAAACAATTTTTATAATTAAAAAGTAAAAATTTAAAAAGATACCAAAAATGACTTCTTTGATTTTGTTTTTGGGGGGTTGATGGGAATATCCTGTATCTCCCTTGTGTCAGTAATCAGTCTCTTGGTGGAGTCTCTGGTTTGCTTGTGGTGTTTGGTTTTCTGTGGCTTGATTGGTTTCTTAAGTCAGTTTGTTTGGGCAGGCAGAAAAAATTCTGTTTATTTACCCAGAATTTGTGATCGCCTCCCAGGCTAGTTCAGTGGGAGGGAGATCTGCTTTGAGTATCACAAAAGAGGGAGGTGGCTGTTTCCTCTAGTTTGGAGTTGCTGTGATAAGGCTGGGTTCTGGGTAAAGTTGAGGCCTTTCAGCAAACAGTAGCTTCCCTGAGGGGCTAGCTTCTGAGACATTCACAGAGCCCAGCCTGGAGCCATTGTCAGGGTTTATGTTTAATGAATTTCAATTGATTGTCAGGGCTGTTGTAGGGAGCGGCAGCCTCTGGCTCTGTTTACCCAGTGAAGAAGGCCACTCTTCGTGGGTGTAGCTTTCTCTGCCTTGTTTTGGTGACTTTCCCATGGGTGGAGTTGAGAATGGCAGGTCAGGGTAGGTACTTGTGACTCGCTAAATGACTCTTTTGTTTTCATCAAAGAACTGAGTTGGATCTAGCTACTTAGCCAGGCTTTTGTCTACATCAAAGGTGGATATCTCCGGTGTTGGGGGGAGGGGTGTCCTTCCCTCCTCTGCTCCCTTTGAGAAGGAGAGAGGATGTCAGTTTTGTACTCACACTGGAGTGTGGGTTCCTGGGTAGCCTCTGGTCTGCTATCTGCAGGATGAAGATATCTGCTACTTGTCAGTTCTTGCTCGTGTAGAGTAAAATCTGCTTGCCCGCTGCATCTGGCACATTTATCCCAGACTCTCTGGGTTGTAGTTATGGCGGCTATGGATGGCACCACAGTCGCCACAGCAACCTCAGCCATGGCTGCTGGAAAATGCTCAGATCTGTCTCCTTACCTGGATTTTCCCACTCTGCCCAAACTCTCTGTACTGTGATGGCACACTTGGTGTGCCTAGGACTGTTCATTGGAACATTAGAACTGCTTTCTATGCAAGAGCTTGTTTAGCCACCAGATTCTCCTCTGCCATCTTCTCGAAATTTCTGAAGGTGTTTAAATATTACTGGAATTGTTTTGGAATAAATAATGTTCACCTTGACTATCTTGAGAAAGAAGAATTGGTTTTTCCGCACTATAAGTAAGAACTTGAGTGAAAGAAACCAAAGGAAAAATGAGGAACAACTCAACACATACATTCAAAAGAAACAAAACAACCCAAGAAAACACCAATTAACTCAGTACTCAAGAACCTGCAGGAAATGAAAAGATTTTTTTAAAAATAGCTATGATAAGCTTATGAAAATCCTGACTACGAGGGAGTCTACTATTTTGAGGATAGTGGTTAAAGCTCAGACGAGACAGAAAGATCTGTACACAATGCCAGGCACTTGTTATTCTAAATTCCAGGAAGTATAACATAAAGTAGACTGAGCCCACGATCACACACAAGTTGGAAGCAAGATTCTATCTGAAAGTTAATCAGGATAATTTAGGGCTGTGGGCATGCCAAAGTGGTAAGAACATCCATTTAGGAGACACAAGACACTCAATTCAAATTCCAATCTTATGTGTATTAAAGAAAAAAAAAAGCTATGACTTTAAATAATGGGAATAATTGCAAGATTTGAATATTTGAGTGGAGAAAAATCCATGAGAGAGGTAGAATTTATCCATGTTGTAATACTTTCTACTTAAGTGATAATATTATGTGGTACTCCAAACATAAGAGTGTTACTTTGCAAATGAGCATGGATGTGCATTTGGGTGAAGGAAATACTCTATTTACACAGGTGTAAATTAAATACTTTTTGGGGGTAGATTTTAGTTCTTGTACTAAGAGCCTGGGTGATATCTCTGAGTCTTTTCTCTCAAGGCTATCATTCTATTACTATGAGCCACAGTTCCAATTCTGATTTTCTGTTGGTTGTTTGGAGATAAGAGGCTCATGGACTTTCGTGACCAGGATGGTTTCAAACCATGATCATCAGATCTCAGCCTGCTGAGTAACCCGGATTCCAGGCCTGAGTCGCCCATGTTTTTAATAATTTAGTAAATTGTACAGTTACAGAAGTTATAATTTATCATTATAACCTTTATAATATATATGTTTATATTTATATCAATGCATACATATAGAAATATTTAACATATTTTTGTATCTACAGTAGATTTATGAAATCATCCTTCATTACAAAATAACATGGAAACAAGTTTAATGAGGAGCAAAACAAAGGGAATTTTCACATGTTTCTTGTTGTTGAATGAAATATGAATTGTGAGAATCAGTTTGAGAAAACCATTTAACAAAATGGATAATGGCTATTAATTCCAATCCCTTTATTTGCCCATATTGTGCATCCTCACACATGAGTGTCAAAATCAAACCACACTTTTTTGCCTTTGTATATAATTCACATGTTTTAATTTAGGGGATAGGTGAAATAATCAAATAAAGATTAAAATAATACTAAATGAGGCTATGAGTTAGAGCTGAAAATTATTTAAAATATGATAATAGCTAATTTAATTCCATATCTCTTACTTTTGCTCTATTGTCATATACCTCATTCCCTCATTAGGAAAGTACATAGAATGTTCTCACTAAATTATGTGTAAAATTATGAAAAATGTATTAAAAGAATATGGGCACATCGGGGCTGTGAAAGTGGCTCAGTGGTAGAGCTCTAGCCTTGCATGCCTGAGGCACTGGGTTTGATTTCTCAGCACCACATAAGCAAAAAGAAGAAAGCCAGAAATGACGCTGTGGTAGATTGCTAGCCTTAAGCAAAAAAGCTGAGGGACAGCACCAGAGGGGCCCAGAGTTCAGGCCCCTCGACCGGAAAGAAAACAATAACAACAACAAAAGAATATGGGCACAGTGTAGATTTAGCTGATTGGTACCTGTAGGGAGTAGTGTGTTTTTGAGGACCTGAAAAACGTTGTGATGTAGATGAAGGAAGGGATGTGCTAATTCTGGAAAATTGGCTAGAGGATTGCTCCCAGAAAAACAGTGATGATTTTTTCCAAAAGGTTAGCATAAAATCACTCTCACAATCATGTTCACTACTGCACTACTCACCGTAGAGAATTTATGGAAACAGCCCAGACGCACTTTAGCAGAGGGATGGTTGGAGAAAGTGTTGCACATACACACAATTGGATTGCACCCATCCATTATAAAGACTGTTACAGCATTTGCAAAGAAATGGATAGAACTCAAATTATGTTAAGTAAACGAAGTCACAGCCAGACACAAAAAGAACGCGTATTTAGAAGCCAGAATTTTATGCAAGTTAAACAACAGTATTAATCAAAGCATGCTATTTGTAGAGGAGTATTTAACAGGTGTAATTTCTTATAAAATTGAACTTTTAATCCAACAAAATGAATGCCAGGAGGCTACCACTTGGAAAATGTGAGGGGAAATCAAAGGGAAGAAATAAAGAGACTTATGGAAGTAGAGAGTTAAGCCATAATATTCAATGCAGATAGTATGCAACTAATAAAAACGAAAGTGGGTTGAGGTTTGGAAAAATGTGAGAAAGTTATGTAAAGATCCATTGTAATTATAAACTGATTCATTGAATGGAAAACATTTCGTACAACTATTTAATAAAAATATAATTAAAAACAATGGAGACATCTGACCTTAAACCATGAGTCAAAATATTAGAATATATCACATGATAAAATAAAAGGTAGAAAGTATCAAATTCTGATTGGTTTTCCAAGTACTTTACCTTTGGTATCTAATTTAATCCTCACAATAATCCCATCAAGTGAAACTATTTCTATTTTTAATTCTAAGATGATGATATTTAAGTCTTCAGAGTTGGAATTACTAGTACAACATTCTACACACGGTAAGTGTTAGCTTGCGTTCCATTCCCACTATATGAACTAACTTCATTCTATTTTATAACTAAATACCAGCACTCAGCCTACTAATTCTAGGAAAATTCCCAAAATTATTGTGCACACTCTAATAATATTTCCTTTATCTTTGTTAGAAAATAGGTAACTAAGCTGGACACCGGTGGCTCACGCCTATAATGCTAGCTACTCAGTAGGCTGAGATCTGAGGATTGTGCTTCAAAGCCAGCTCGGGCAGGACAGACTGTGAAACTCTTATCTCTAATAAACCACTAGTAAACTGGAAGTGGCACTGTGGTCCAAGTGGTAGAGCGCTCGCCTTGAGTGGAAGAGCGCAGGGACAGCACCCAAGCCCAGAGATCAAGCCCCATGACCAACAACAACAAAAAAAGAAAATAAGTAACTGTAATAAGAAAACTCCAAGTTCATAATCAATTTATACCTCCCTGGTGAAAGGAACTGCTAAACTATAACAATTCTTGATTTCTAGCTCAAAATAGTAGAAATAATATTTTATGCCTTCACTCAACACTTCACTGCCTGGGTACCCCATCTCTGGTTAACACAGTCTTACTGAAAAAATGACCTGCCCAATTCCTGATGGAAACAGACTGCAGGTCTTTTGGAGCAATCGTTTCCACATTGTAGCTCACCTAAATTGTTTACCATTAGAAGTATTTTGATTGCTTTTTATACCCACCATTTTGAGAGAAATGTACTACTTTAAAATGTTATTAAAGAAAGACTGATATAAAATCACATTTGACCCCAGATAAATATTTTACCTTTCATATACCCAAAAATGCAGTCTTACCTATTATTAATGTTAGGAACAAGAGGTTAAAAATCATTGACACCAAGACCTAATTATGAATTAAAGACTCTCCAACTTGTGAATACAATTGGTTTAAAAAGACAACAATACTACTGCATTTTTAAGTCCCTATGATAATGATAATGATTAGCTATGATAATCATAATGATAAACTATTAACACTTAAAAATAACTCATTTTCTTGGGAGTAGGACAAAAAGCACAAGGTTAATACTAATCATTTTAAAAGACCTTTATTTATACTAAAAGTTCACTGATAACTATAAAGATTCTAAACCTAACTGAAGTATAGAGGAAATAATTTAACTGCATCACCTACATTCAATAGACTATTAATAGAAAACAAAATTACACTAATAATTAGCTTACCCAATTCACTTAATTCTTTTATTCTATTCCATTTACTTTCATAAAAACTGGGTTTTCATAAAATGAAGCATAAAAAAGGGTATATACCCACTTACATTTTCAGATCTTAACAATATTTCAGAAATTTTAGCTCTACAGTCAATGAACTGAAATAATACTAAAATATTCAAAAGATTTTCAGAAATTGCAAGACTTGCTCTGAGATGTTATGTATATTGGAAGAGATATTCAAAAAGCCTTATTTGTTAAAGTCGCCGTATTTTCTCCCACAAAAGAGCCATTAGTAAAGATACCTGTGCATGTACAAAACACCTTCAAATGCACCCACAATCTGGAAATAACACTTGCTTTTTGTTTGTTCGTTTTTGAAAGGAATATCTAACAAGCATATCCACAATACTTATTTTCAATGAATAAGATGGGATATTCAAACATAATATGGGTTGGATTATCTCTTAGTGAGAATAGATATAATCTTGCAAAGAAAGTGATTTTCAACAGAAATCCGGAAAGAGTTTATCCAACTTGTGTTTCACAGGAATAATCAGAGAGTAATTCCTGTTTGGTCAAGTCAGTCCAAATCACTCTATGAGTGTATCTTAAAAGTATAACCAATTTAAGAGGTCAAATACGTATTTTGTACTGACACTCATCTTATAGCAACAACTTACCAACTAATTATGTCTGAATCTTCTTACCTAACATACAATAAGAGCTGAAGCGGTCTCTTTTTCTAACTTAATATTGTAAATGCTTTGATTATGATATTATTAGACAAATAATATGTACAAAGGATGGTTCCACTGAAATGACATGACAGAACACTGATAAATAAAAACATTGCAACACAGTTAGCTTTTTTTCAGCCTCACCCTGTCCACATTGGCAAGCAACATTGCAACAGCACACAAACACATATACACATACACACATGTTCGCACATGTACACACACATATACATGCATGCTAAATTGAGGGTTTATTGTACAAAAAAGTCCACATAAAATATTAGTGATTAGGACAAATGATAATATGCCTTATTACAAAATAATACATAAACCATTACCACGCATGTTACATTTTACATGCCTCTCCACATGAGACCATTAATTTAGTTTTAATTAATTAATTACCTTATTAATTAATTTATTTGTTTGGTGCTAATACTAGGGCTTGAACTCAGGGCCTAGCTTTGTCCCAGAATTTATTTTTTGTTTCAGTTTTCTCAAGGCTAGCATTTTACTTCGTGTACCACAGCTCCATTTCAAGCTTTTGCTGGTTACTTTAAAATCAGAATCTAATGAACTGTTTTTTCTTGGTCTGCTTTCAAACCACAATGCTCAGATTTCATCTTTCTGATTAACTACAACTAAAGACATAAACCATCAGTGTGGCTTCTACTTTTTCCTATATAGTTATCTAATGCACATACTTAGATGGTAATTTTAAAATGAGAGTATAGAAGCAAGATGTACAGTGATGATACTGTCCTGTCAGAAATTCAAGTTAGTAATGTAAATTTATTCTTAAAACCATACACAAAAAATACCATGATATAGTGTAAGAGAACTCACTATTGAACATAGGAGCCTTAAGAGCTTTCTAATGGATCCATTATTTATTGGTACCCAACATTAGAAAAATGTATGAGGCATTGGTAAAATAGAAGTGCTTTGCATGACTACATACATTCCTTGTTTTTATAAGAAACTTGCTTTCATCTAAAAAGTAGGCCTGTCTATTGTCTTCATGTAATTTTGATGATTTAAAGTGCTTAGTGAGAAGGTCAAAATGTATTAGTAGTCCTTCACTGTCAATTCTCATTTTCTTCTTGGAGAATATAATGATCAAATCAGTAGTTCAGAATCGGCAAGCAATACTTCAGAATCATGCTTCCAGTGCAAGGGGATCACCAGTAAGAAATCCTCAATACCAATTTCCACAAAGTTTTGTCACAGATACAATCTCCCTGCCTTCTCTAGCTGCTTTACTACCCTCTTATTCCTTCATTGTACAAGAAAAGTATGATTCAACTGATTTCAGTCAGATCTGTTACTAGAACTATCAAGGATTTATTTTACTGTCTGTAATTTGGTAAAGTTATGTCTCTTTACGTAGGCTACTAAAAATGTATTTACTAACTTCAAGTAATTACATAAATTCGATTTCCATCTCTTTTAAAAAATAAAATTTTGTTTGCTCTACAAATTGATCAGAGGCATTGATTTTGTGGCTAGCTATGAAATTACACATCTGTCTCTTTCTTTCTCTCTCCCTTTCATGGTTCTCATAGATAATATGATTGCTCCATAATTATCCTAATTTATTTTGCTTTTATATTTTTGGTTGTATCATTTCACTTTTTGCTCTGCCATTTCCCAAATCATTTATATAGAAGACATTATTTCCTATTTTCTCATGCCTAGAATAAGCTTCACATGAAGACATCACTGGTCCTCATTTTCAGTGTGTACATTTGAATATGGAGGAATATCTTTCCTCTGCTCTCCATCAATTCCCTACTCTCCAGTTAGAATAATTTCGAATAGTAAAATTGGAAAAAGAGAAAAAAATCATGGGGAATAAACAGTTACAGAAAATTCACCAGATATTTCTGACCAGTTCAACCAATGTGAACTATTAGGGAAATAAATGGACACCTCATTCCCACTGGCACTCAAAGTCTCTGGTTAGGCAATTCTTAGGAATATGGGGAACAAGGTGAAAAAGTAAGGAATGGTATCAATTGCAAGAAAAAAAATTGGAGAAGGATCCAAGCATATTTCTTCATTGTGCTGCCGAAAATATTCAGCTTACTACAGTGCGGAGACTTCTTTCCCAAAAGGCCACTTATGTGAATAGTAGGGATGATGATGAGTATACCCCTCTTCAAGAAGCCTACAGTGGACAATTAAACATTGTCAGTGAGTTGGTGTCTCAAGTGGCACATGCAATAACTGTAGATGACTGGACACCCCTGAACAGTGCATATACGTGGAATAATACCAGAGTGGCTTCTTTCTTACTTCATCTTGATACAGATACCAATGCCCAAACTAAAGGACTCTTTTTAAAAAAATTTTTTTTTGGTCTGGTCGTGGGGCCGGAACTCTGGGCCTGGACGCTGTCCCTCATCTCTTCAGCTCAAGGCTAGCGCTCTACCACTTGAGCCACAGCACCACTTCCCGCTTTTTTTTCTGCTTATGTGGTGCTGAAGAATCGAACCTAGGGCCTCATGTATGCAAGGCAAGCGCTCTACCACTGAGCCACTTTCCCAGCCCAAAAATTTTTGTTTGTTTGATTTTTGTTTTTCTTGTGGGTTTTTTTTTTTTTTTTTGGTCGGTCATGGGGCTTGAGCTCTGGGCTTGGGTGCTGTCCCTGTGCTCTTCAGCTCAAGGGGAGTCCTCTACCGCTTGAGACACAGTAACACTTCCCCAAACTAAAGGACTCTTGACACCCTTATATCTTGCTGTTGAGAATTGAGATAGCAAATATACGCTGGATCGCCTTCTGTTGAACTATTATATAAATCCAGGCCTGAAGAACAACATAGAAGAAACTGTATTTGATATTGCCAAAAGGATAAGTATGTATCACTACCTCTATGAAGTTGTGAAAGGCTGTACAAATTGTTCACCGAAGTCCTAATGGTTGGGTTAAGTTTCTTAAATTTCAAAAATGCAAGTCCATCTTTTGTGTCCCTACAAAATATTTTCACAATCCAAATAAAAGCAATATCTTTTTTTTTTTGGTCGGTCATGGGGCTTGAACTCTGGGCCTGGAGCTATCCCTGTGATCTTCAGCTCAAGGTGAGCCCTCTACCACTTGAGACACAGCTCCACTTCCAGTTTTCTAGTGGTTTATTTGAGATAAGAGTACCACAGACTTTCCTTCCCAGACTGGCTTTGAACCATGATCCTCAGATCTCAGTCTCCTGTTTAGCTAGGATTGTAGGCATGAACCACCAGTGCCCGGCAGCACCAAAATTTTACTGTAAAAATTCATGGATTCCGCAGAATTCTTCCAAGTGAATTGCCTGCCTTGGATGGAAAAATATATTCAATAGTTTTTGTAAACATGTATAATAACTTCTTCAGAGTTTGTGATTTTTTAATAAGAAATAATTTTAATTTACCTGTTGAAATGAGTAGTACAGAAACTAAAATATTTCTGGTGCTTGTCTGAAAAAGTATATTTTAAAATATTCTATATTCTATGTTTGCATAATGTTCATAATTTATTTTCTCCTAGATATACTTTGAATTCTATATTATTTTATAATATATAGGATCATTAATGTGTCCTTTTGGATTGTATTCCATATAGAAACATTTTGAGTCCTTTTTTTCTAGGTCTTAATATTATTTTTCTTTGGGATAAAATGACAATGTTGTCTATTTTGAAAAGTTTTGTAAAGTTTATGCTATGTAAACACCTTTTTGAGGTGATTTAATACACTGATGTCAAACTTAATTTAATTATATGAATTACGGGTATTGTTACACTTGTAATTTTGCCATCAACTTTCTAATCACTTTTTTTCATTTCTTGCATGTGAAGAATGAAAAATATGGAATACTTCTCAAATTTTCATATTGTACTTGTGCAAGTGCCATGTTAATCTCTGTATTGTAATTTGAGTATACTTGCTGCTGAAGCATGTAGTATCCTCTAAATTTAATAGTTAATGATGCAATCTTTATACAGGCTTATATCTATGGGTGCATACTTGTAACAAGGAAACCTTATTGTTCCTAACAATGCTATTGATCTTATTTCCCTAAAATTCTGTGAATAGTGGAAATAATTATATTGATCAGTCGATTGCTCACATTTCCAAACTTTTTTTGCCAATGAGTATCTTAAATATTTTTATTTGGAATTTGATCATACTCTCTATTATTTATAGTTTGGTCCAAATGTGATGGTTTCTCTAGTACTTATTTATCCAGCTTTGTGGACCTAATGGAGTCAAACTAAGCGTTGCTTAAGAGCTACTTCTAAAATTCTTCAGCTGACATTTTCCCAAATGAAGTTTTACTGGAACAAATGTCTACCTGAGCCTTTACCCTTCTTCCATGTGGGAAGAGACCAACCAGAATACCTTACCATGACAGCAAAGATTTTCTTACTAGAACAAAACTAATCTTGGTTATAAGGGATCATAGAGAGATGAACAGTTCAAACAGAACTGTTCAGACGAGAAGGTATTTTATCAAAATATAATTGTTTATTATACATTCCATTTAAAAGTAGCTAAAGCCAAGAAGGTGAAAAAATTGTTCGTATGCATGATTACTTAATGTCCTGACCTGTCTCTAAGTTCCTGGCAGGAACTTACACTACTGCCTTTTTTTCACCAAATATTTTCATAGTTGCAGGAGAAGTGCATATGTTTCTCCTCATTATTAGGCATTAAATTGATAATGTTTTAATCACAGTCTTTTCTCTTGCCTCCATGCTGTAAATCTACAAATGATAAAGCTTTAGTTCTAACTCTATCAAACACTGAAGTAGAGATAATGGAATCATACTTTAAAACAGAGTTGCCTTTGATACAGTAACTACAACAGAACAATACAAAACGTGTGTCTTTTAATCATATTATATATAGTTATATATTTTATATTTTTATGTGCTGATTTTATATTTCACACAATGAAACTTACTAGAATTAGTTGATAATTTGACAAATAAATTGATATTTATTTACTCCAATAAATAGAATTGGAATATAAATATTTAGGTTTCAAATATATATTAGACTAGGAAACGTATCAATGCAATCTTTTTAGTATAAACTTGTGATACATTATAACTGTTCTTGGTCTTCTGAATCCACATGAGAAAAAAACAATGTTTTCCTCTAATCTGTAATGGATTTTACTCTGCTGCTCTGTTTATTGTTTTAACTCGCTTGTCCCAAACTGTTTTTGTCCATATTTCTGAAGCATTCTTACTGATTATGCCCAAATTTTGCTAAGATGTCTAAAAAATATTATTCTTCTGCAGTACCCATGGGTCCTAAGATCCCAAGGCCCAGTTACCTGCATCATCAGATAACAGGGGCAAGAGTTTTCACCAAGGCCCATGAAACATATCAACACAAAGTAATTGAAGATCCATCTCAATTTCGCATTTCCTATATTTCAGGGCCCCAATTCCTTGAGATGCAGGAATTAGCAGTAAGCAATTGTGAAATGCAAGGCAACTTAAAATGAAGGATGAGATCACAAAATTTGAGAGAAAGTACTGTAATTCAAACATTCAACTTACAGATGACCAGCCCATATGAGTGAACAAGTTCACAAAGTGTCATAAGATTATTTTTAATACCCCTCACCTATGATTAACGAAAGATTTTAGTCCAACATAAGTGGGCAAAAAAATAGTTCCTAGAAGGATAGATCTATAATTGTTTTACCAAAGCCCGAAAACTTGACTTAGAGGTCAAATGTAATTCAGAAAAACATTTGAATCACTAAGGACTGCTTCAAAACACTGGCACTTCAGTACAACATGGTTCTGTGGTATAAAAATATCAGTCTCAAACCAATGATAATCTACATTTAATCTCCTGAAAGTATATTCCTTTTCAAATAAACTTTTTAAAATCACTTTCGCCAAAATAACATTTGACAAGTTGATGATACTTAGTGACAATACAAGTTTTTCAAGTGTAGGGAGCAAGTTACAATAGAGTTGAATTATTTACAGTGCACTAATGCCAAACATGTTCAACCATTCATTAAAATGTAGAAATAGTACCAGCCACAATTTGTGTTTTTCAGTATGGGCCTTTCAGAAATGTGTTTAATATGTCAGCCTCCTAAATTTCAAACCCAAATGTTAGCTAATAAATTTCATCATTTAATAAGGTGAATTTTAAACAATCACAAATAGTTGCCTTATCATATGTTATTTTATGTTTTCCCTCTGTCTAACATAGTAAGAAATATGACTTTAAGTCTTGAATATGGGTACTAATCAGAGATATTACAAACATAATATCTGTCTTCTATTTCTATCATATTCCTATTTAGGAATAAATTTTAATTTTCTTCTTTTTTCAAAACTTATAGGTAGTATAAAATATTATTCCATGTAAAATAAAAGAATCACAACATTGTACAAAGCCATTTATAAAAATGCAGTTAGTAATACATTCTAAGCCATTTTTTAACTTTCTTTTTGACTAAATAATCTTTCAAACGGTTGAGAAAAAATCATGTTTAGGTGCTTCCCGTCTCCAGTCTCGCAAATTGTTGCTGCAGATGAATGAATTATGGAAATATAAGCTGACATCATTTCAAGAATATGCAGGATTGAAACTCCATGGAATGTATATAATCCTTTCAAAGTATTAATAGTTTAACAGAATGACTATCAGGAAGTTGAAACCAAAGAGGAATTATAGTAAAGACATAGAATGAATGAAAAATGAACAAGGAGCAAATACAGCTAGAATACTGAATATACACATATGATGAAGGAAGTGGTAAATTGGAAATAAATCTTGGAGAAAGGGTTGGTTGAGAACGATAGAAGGAGTGACTCTGATCTAGGAGCATTGGACAATTAGATGGATATATTTAATTGTAACACAATTGCACAAACTTTTAAAATTCAGTTAAAAAACACAACTAGAAACAAAAACACACAAAAATCACAACCAAACAGCAATCTCTAGAGAGTATGAATATGACCACTCAAAATTTTAATCAGTTAATGAAGGGCAGTCATGGGAAAAGCAAAGAAAGCTGTTCAAAGAGGGAAGTTTGGGATAGGGGAGAAATTTGAACAGAATTAAATAGATTGTCTAAGGTTATAAATCACCTATATCTGCTGTATACAGTATCTTACTTCTATGAGTTTTCTGTCTGAACTGGATAATCCAGTCCTGAGACACACTTGGTAGCTTGTGAGGTAGAATGGAAGAAACAAGATCAAGAACCCATTACTCCACTGGAGAGAAAACAATCCTCTATATTTTCTCTAATCTCTCTTCACTACTCATTCTTCATACTTTTAAGTCAATTGATTTTGAATTATATTTTTTCTTCTTTCTTCTGTCAAAGTAATTGGTCAAAGTAATTTCATTAAATATTATTTGCCATTTTCTTCTTTCATGCTGTTTAATTGGCCAAGTGAGTCCATAAAACTTCCCTCTTGTATTTGGTTGCCATGAAAGAACATCTATGTTAATAAGGAGAAATCTAATGTAAAACTTTGTCTCCAGAAAACAGTCTAAGAGCCTGTGATCACAAATATTTGGCTATATATTTTTTTCTTTTACCTTGAAAGACTTCTTGTGTCTAAAGTGCCCACAAAAATAAGTACTCCATCACTTGTTGGTTCAATCAGAATTGTCTAACCTCAAAGATATATTTTGCTAAGAAGATGCTTAGAAAAAACCAAAAAATACTGCTCTTTTTATTTTCTCTCTTAAGATTCTCCTTAGATACCATATCAGGAACAGTGAAGTTATTCTATGCAAAATTATTTTAATATATTATTTTTCTCTTGGTCTTGCATTTGTTCACCAAGATGTATGGAGGAGAATAGAGTTAAATCACCCATACCTTGGAAGAAAGTGTCTGTTACAAAAGGAAAATGCTTCTATGTCCTATTTCTATGTCCTACTCTTAGCTCTTGTCAGAGTTCCAATTAATCACAGCTTCTTGGCTTCCAGTCTAGTGAAGCTGAAGGACCAACGGGCTCCACCACTGCTACATCTTCATTATTTCTCTTTTAAAACTCTTCAAGTTGCCTCATTTGGATGTGGAATGTATTTTCATGTCTTCATTCAATCAGTTCTGCATTGTAGTGAGCCAAATGGGCTCTGTAAAATCACTTTAGGGAGTAAAAATACTAACACAATTTACATCAAAAAGTTTTGGCCTCCCTTGACTGCTGAAGTCAATACGCTTAGCTAAGGCTTCTAAGAAAACTTTTATTATTAATTTTTCCATTTGCTCAATTCTTTTCTGAACTTTTTGGCATATGTAATAAAAGAAGTCTTCACTACCTCATATTAATAAGAATATTATTTTTTGTGAGCCACTTAGAAATGTGAAATCATTGGTTTGAAGTATCCAATCAAATTTTTTTCTGTGTTTCACTGCTTCACGTCCAAAGACATTGTGGAAGGTGTTACAAACAGAAATGTGTAATCCCAACACCTTCTTTCATTGTGGAGGGCACTTTCTCCCTAAATATTTGACTCAAATTATCTTTTTCAGAGAATTACTGTTTGGTAATTAAAGGTAAATTCACAAATTTAGATGCCTTATTTTTTTAAGAACTTTTAATTTAAATTCCAATACAACCTTCTTTCAAACAGTGAGAATATAGTTCCTGGGTAAGGACAATTACAAGGGAACCTACAGGATTTACAGCAAGGTTTCTGAGGTTTGTTTGTTTAGTTTGAAAAAGAGCCATCTTCATCCACATTGCTCCCTCTCTACTATATTTCCTGGGATTCTTTGCATGAAAGCCTATTCTTCCAGGCAATTTTAAATTTTCTTAATAGGCTAAGTTATTAAAAATTTTGAAATATTAAATTTTACCTGCCATAAATTTAAAACTGTTGAAAATCCTTTATCAGAACCACAAATTCACCAATCGTAATTCCACCTTTACCATCAAAATGTTAACATGCTGTTTTCATGATATAGTATCCATGCAGCTATTATTTTCCAGTGGCTTTGTTATGCATATATGTAACCATATTAGCTGATGCTAAGCAAAATGAATTCCAAGATATGGAACCAGATTTTTTTTCATTTGTGGTTGTTGTTTTTGATGAACTATGTGATTTCTGTTTTCTTTGGGGTTTTCTCCTATGGTTTATCCCTGCTGTATGGTGAGACAATGGTGAGCATAAAGGTGAGACAAAGGACAAAAGGCAAACCAATGCAATAGCAATACTCACAAGACAATATGTTGGAAATGTACTTTACAACTTGTGAGGGGTGAAGGGGTGAAGGAAAACTGTGAGAAAAATGAGGAAGGGGTAACAAGTTTGAAATGTTTTTTATTCACTACCTTACAATTACTGTAAAGTCACTGTACATCAATTTGATAATAAAATTGAAAAAATAAGCTGCATAAAATGTAATTTTACTGTATTGGTACAGTAAATATAATTCTTTATGTAGTAACATTTTAAAAATCAATACTATTTGGCTTCTAATTTGAATTAATTACCCCTTATTTATCAGAGGTTCATCAACTTGAATGTTATCCAACTAGACACTATTTTCACAATATACTTGCCAAATTTTTCAAAAAAGAATAAATTTAGTACTTTCTCATTCTAAAACAGAAAACAGGGTCTGGGAAGATGGCTCAGTGGTAGAGCGCTTGCCTTGCATGCCTGAGGCCCTGGGTTTGATTTCTCAGCACCACATAAGCAAAAAAAAAAAGCCGGAAGTGGTACTGTGGCTCAAGTGCTAGAGCGCTAGCCTTGAGCTGAAGAGCTGAGGGACAGCGCCCAGGCCCAGAGTTCAGGCCCCACGACCAGACCCAGTTTAATACTATGGAAACCCATAATTTTAAAAGTAAGTTTTTTAGAGGACAGAATATATGTGTTCTTCAAAATTCCTATGACTAACAACTACTCATTTTTAAATTCTCAACATTCCTAACAGATTCAAAACAGTACCTGTTTGCATGTTATGTAATTCTGCAATAGATGCAGTTTCCAATGGGGTGTTACAGAATGAGAAGTAAACAGAAAAATAGCCACATTCTTGTAGAGGATAAAACTGTGAAGCATGTGTAATAATTAATTCTTCAAGAGTAAGCAATTGTTTATAAGAGTAAGCTATTATGTCTATGACCATCAATCCCAAGATTTATGCCATAAAGTCATCCTAGCCCAACAGTTTCCAATTTGTAAGGGACACCTTAAAATTCCTTAATTCACATCATGAATACCTTATCTCCATTTTGAAAAAATACTACACCTCTTCTAATGTGATACACTCTTTGTTCTGAAAAGAACACCACAATAAACTGAGCTGCATCATTTTTCCTCCACTGGTATTCTTGAGATCAGAACACTTGTAAATATTATTTATATTTAGACTTTTTTAACTATCATAGATATTCAGTATGCTAAGATAGGAAAATTATGATTCAAAGCCTTCCCAGGCAGGAAGGTTTCTTAGAATCTTACCTCCAAAAAACTTCTGTGCAAAAGCCAGACTCAAGTGGCACTGAGGTTGAAGTGGTAGGGCTTGAGCCTTGAGCATAAACATCAGAGACCTTGTCCATGCCAAGAGTTCAAGTTCTAGGATGAACCAATAAAAAAAACAAAATTGAAAAAAAAAACCCAAACCTAGCATTTTTCTCCATGTATACAGAGGCGCGTAAATAAGGAAATGGCTTCCTGTGGTACATATAGGTAGAAGAAAGAAGATGTCACACAATTACTCTCTTCATACCATATTAAACCAAACCTTTAAAAATTGGTTTTTCTAAATGTATAAATTAATGTCATCCATTTTTGGCAACTCTGTCTAGATTATTCATATTAACATGGTATACATGAACTCTGCAAATTATCTATTAACTATGTTCTAATTATAACTGTTGTGAAAGAATATCTAGGCAAATAGAATGCCAGAATTATTTGTGAATTTTTCAATTAATCCCTCTACTTTAAAAGAATTTTGTAGTATCCTATAGAATATGAAATTACAAAAAAATCCAAAAAATATATTTTAAATCTAAATTCTAATTTAACAAGGTCTACAAAGTCCTACATTAGACGAACTTTGCTATTTCTCCAGACTTAAGCTTTTGTAATCCTTCCACATTTATTTGGAATCCAACAGAATGAGGGATGGGAATCATGAGCTGTTTTGCATCTACGAATGTTCTGTAATGATAAGAGCATTTAAAACACAAGTGAGGATATGTATGGGGTGCATTCAATAGGAAACTTGACTTCTCAAAACATAATGACAAAATTAGGCCAAACTTCCAACTGTGTATTCCTTTCTTGTTGTTTGGTTTGTTTTACTGAGACAAAATTATTCTACCTGGTCCAGGGAAGGTATCGATATGTAATTCCACTCTCTTATCTCTTGTCTGAGTGCTAGAATTCCAGGCTTGTATCACATTGCCCTGCCATAGTTTGTTTATTTAATCTAGAAACAGACTAGAAATTCTGAACTTCTCTTATGATTTTATCCACTAGACTGACTGCTCAGACTGTTTATGTACTATTTTCAAAGGTGTTTTAACATTTGACACAGCATATGAACATTTTCAGATGCACCTGCAGGTTTCCCTGATTCATTCCACTATGTATCCTATCCCGTTAAGAATGATTGCTTGACTCTCTTACTAGCTCTGGTCCCTACCTATGTAATATTCTCAACTTCTGGGGGAAAATTCACTTGAGGACTTTCTAATATTAAAAATTATCACTTGATTCTAGTCTTACTCAGGACCTATTTTCTATTGTTTTCTAACTTTACTACATATTCTGAGAGTTGTTTCATTTGTGTATTTTTGTGTGCACATATAAGTGCCTCTATGTGTTTGTGTATGTTTGTATGTATGTATGTATGCAAAAACTTAAAGCTGTAATTCAGCAATCTTGCTCGTGACTGGTATCCCAGCTTTGACTGGTTAATTATAGGTACTGTCTCAAAGCCTATACTGTCCAAGCTGGATGCAAATTGAACTTCCGAGACTCCTTTACATTCTTAGGTTTTATTTTTCCAGGAGCATCAACTTTTAAACTTCAAACACTTTTGTGAGTGTAAAGTCTAACTGTAGCCCAGATTTTTAACTCAAGAATTCATATAAAGATAGATGAACATATACATTACATATCCTGAGTGTACACTGTTAGAAATGTGATCATAAACCAAGTTGTTGTGAGATCTGAGGATTGGGTTTTAAAGTCAGCACGAGTAGGACAGTCCTGGAGACTCTTTTATCCAATAATTACCAGAAAACTGGAAGTGACACTGTACCTCAAGTGGAGGAGCACTAGCCTTGAGCTGCATTTCAGAGGGACAGCGCCCTGTCCCATATTTCAAGTGCCACGAAAAACAACAACAATAAAAAGGAATATAAGAAAAGGAAAGAAAAAGAAATGTGATCTTAGCCACCAGGTTCATTGCTAGTATAATTCCTGTTCCCTCAAGATAGACTCTTTTTTTCCAGTTAAGTCTATTCTCCCATATGTGACTTGCATTGGAAACAGAATCATTCTTCCATTCTCCTTTTTGCACATTTACATGATCAGCAAGCGTGATTTAGAAAGGGAGTGGCCTCATGCTTCATGTTCCAGTTACGGGTAATGCTTTCTCTATATCACTCCCATAAATCTACATACGGGACTTGGCTTTATTGTTTCAAATTTTTATTTGTAGAGTCTTGTATATTGTATTGAACACTTATACATAAACACAGAACTTCTTTTTCTCCTATAATTGCTATTGTTTCTTTTACTGTTAACTCATGGACAGTTGGGAAATTAATGCATAGCATATAGATTCACAAAAAATTATCTGAGAACCTTCTTACCATTTAAAATTCACCTTAATTTACAGAGCACATGAGAAGTTTGAACAAAATATTCTCATGGATAATGTATTTATAAGCAATTTAAATTGCATTTGTCTTTACTAAGTTGTCTCTGAAACATGTGTTACCTCATGTCCAAAAGTGTCTTTGTGCTATTTCAAAGAAGCCAGAAAACATTCATTTTTTTCTGGAGCAGCACCATAAATTGTTTCTGAAGTAAGTGGAAGTAACTGTTACTGGATGTGGAAACTGATCCCAGGAGAGGAATTTAACATAGAGAAATGACAAAGTTCAAGTTAACTATTGCGTTCCTTTGTACTGTACAAGAAAAGAATCCAAGGCTGGAAGGAAACTCTGTCCCTGACTTTTTTGAGTGTGTCCTTTACTCATATAAAACTTCTGGTTGAGAGTATTGCAAAAGGAAACAATATGCCATTTGAAGGCAGGCATAGAACAAAAGGAAGTAACTTTGTTTTAAAAGTGTTCTACTGCAAAGAAGCAAAGACATGGAGGTTTTAAAGTGTCTTATGGATGGATGTTTCACTCCTGAGATGATTCTCTTGTTGCAGGAATCAGTTTTCAATTCCTTTAGTCTGGTCTTGAGTTTTCCATAGCAATAAGAATTCCAAAAAAGCAGGATCCAGTGAGTATGATCAGCAAAAGCAGCCTCTTCTCGGACCACCACTATTTTAAGGAGAGTCCCAAAGAAATACCCAGGGTTTGTTTTGTTTGCTTGTTTGTTTAGTTTGTGCTGGTTCTGAGGCTTGAACTTAGAGACTGGCCCCTGTCCCTGAACAGTTGTCTTTCTTTCCTACCTGGACCAAACCTAGTACTCCACTGCTTGAGCCAAAACTCCACTTCTGGATTTTTGGTGTTTAATTACAGATAAGTGTTTGACAGACTCTCTTGCCTGGGTTGGCTTTGAACTAAGACAGTAAGAAAGCTACGTGACATCAACTCTATGGAACTCTTTTGAACCAAGAAATATTAGATGAAGTTTATTATAAAGCTAATATTTGACAATTTTTAAAGAAGAGAATATGTTTAGCAAAGAAGCCATAACAAATAATTCAGTAAAAGTAGGTGCACTACTAAATCATTTGGGAAGATTACTATTGACTTCATCATTCCTTTGGGGGAAAATTAAACCTATATTTGCACTTTTTTGTTGGTTGTGGGGATTGAACCTTGATCCTAGGCACTGTCTCTCAGCTCTTCAGCACAACTTGAGCACTCTACCACTTTAGCTACAGCACAACTTCCGGGTTTCTGGGGTTAATTGAAGATAAGTGTTTCATGGACTTTCCTGACCAGGCTGGATTTGAACCACAATCCTCTGGACTCAACCTCCTGAGTAGCTAGGATTACAGGCATGAGCCACCAGCACCCCGCTCATATTTGCATTTATGTGCACTTAATGTCACTATGTAGACAAAGAATGGAAATATGAACCATATGATGTGACATTGCAGCTTTTCAGAATAATTAAGGTAGCAATAAATATGTCCTTTTCCATTTTGTTACATAAATGACTCATGAGCTATGGGACTCTTACATTAGCATCCTCTTTCATCTTTGTAGGTGTATTTAGTATTAGGAAATGTTCATAGATAAATACAGCAAGACAGACTTTTAGAAAGCAAAGGAGATCAGGTATGAAAGATCAGCATAGGAGATACATTCATCACACAGAGATTAAGAACTAGCCTAGGAGATTTTGAATGCCAAAGGCAATGAGGAATTAGCCTAGTTGATAACTAGTTCTTTAATAAGCAAAAATGGTTCCCTAGAACGGTTTCTGCTATACCTTAGTTACTATAATTTATTCTTTCCATCTGGGGTTATTCCTTCTCTTCTGTCAATACTGTTAATTAGCCTCCGCCTTTTTTGTAAGATGACTGGCCAAAATAGTTTCTGAATCTCACTTACACTATCCTTCTCATTGTCATTAGCAGTGACCCCACTCAAAAGCCTGGAATCTTTGAATTTCCAGAATTAATCTTCACCTGACATCTAAGCACATTCCTAGCATTAATTGCCGTGACCTAATGAACAAAACATTTTTTCAACACAGAATCCTAACATAGGTAAAGTACATGTATTAGGAACTATTGTCAGGTATCAGTATGGAAGGAGCATTTATATATTCCAAGTATGGGTTCTTTATTTCGCATTTACTAACTAAATGTCCATTGTTGTTGTTGCTGTAGTTTTGGCAGTCCTGGGGCTGAAACTCGGTGCTTGGGAATTATTCTTCAGCGTTTTTTTTTTCCGCAAGGCTAACCCTCCACCACTTGTGTTTCTTTTTCAATTTATGTGGTACTGAGGAATTGAACCCAGGGTTTCATGCATGCTAGGCAATCACCATACCATGAAGCCACATTCCCAAAACGCTAAATGACTTTCTTAAGATGGCATTACATTTTCATTCTATAACTCTGTATCATAATTTTAGCCAGGAATTTTTGCTAGAAAAGAGCATTGAACACAGTACTGAGTCCAGTAAGGCTAGATGGACAATGGATGACTGTCACAGTGTAGCCAGGGCACAGAGGGACTTACCTCATGGAGCTGGTACAACAGAATGATCGAGACAGCTCCTGACCCACAGCCTACCTCGAGAATGAGAGGACCACCTTGGTTCCAGCCACATGGGGATGCTGGACCACCTCCTCCAGCACCCATTGAATCAGTTCCTGAGAAAGAAAGCGAAAGAAAGAAGGTCAGAATTCCACTTAAGCCAGGTGCTGGTGGCTCAGGCTATAATCCTAAATACAATGGAGGCTGAGATATGAAGATTGTGGTTTATAGCCAGCCCGGGCAGGAACACCTGTGAGACTCTTATCTCCAAAGAACCACCAAAAAACTGGAAGTGGTGCTGTGATTCAAGTGGTAGAGTGGTAGCTTTGAGCTGAGGAGCTCAGGGAGCTGCCCTAGGCCCAAAGTTCAAGCCCCATGACTGAAAAGAAGTGGACTTCCCACCACAAGAAGTGGACTGAATAGCACCCATTGTCCTAGGGAGCATGGCAGAGAAGTCAGGCCGAGCTTCCTGTCAGCTGGGAGTCATTAGTAGGTCACCAGGCTTCTCTGTGCCTCAGTTTCCCCAGCTTCAAAACTGAACAAAGTGAAGGATCCCGTTACTCATGGGGATAGAGTAATAAAGAAAGAGAGCGATGTTTTGTTTCATAATCCCAAAACTGTTGCACCGTTAATAACACACACCATCTGAGATCTTTCCGGGTATCTTCCTATCATATGCTCACAGAATTGCCAAGAACAGTATCAGATGGCCCCTCCCTCTGTGCCTGTCCCTGCTCCAGAGATCCCTCTGTATCAATCCCTTGTTTCCTCACAACTGTCCCATGAGGAGATTGAAGTCCAATGGTTGAGGCCCAACCCAGAGACTCACATCTGGTCAAGAATCGGCTGCCGTGGACTGAGTTTGGGACAATCCATCTAAACCAATGACTGAGCATGTCGCTACATATCTACCATCCCAACTACAGAAGAACGGGCCTCGTGGCTCATGCCTGTCACAGATAGGCGGACCATGATCCAGCCCAGAATGAGCATATATTAATTCTCCATCTCAGAAATGCCCAAGACAGAAAAGCTTGACTCGCATGGTAGAAGACTTGACTGGCAAGCCTAAGGCCTTGACGTCAAACCCTAATATACCAAAAAGAACCAGAGTCCCAGTGCCAGAGGTTCATGCTTATAATACTAGGTACTCAGGACGCTGAGATCTGAAGATCACAGCTCAAGATTTAAAATAGGGTTGGCCTCGCCCATCAGACGTCATTATGAGAAGACCCAGAGACTGACCTATGCTGTTGCGCTCCATACTAGCAGAACTCATATCCTTACTAAGAGTTGGCCATGCTCTCTGTCCTCCTGGGAAGCCATCCCCTGCAGGCAACACTCCCAGGTCCTCCCAAGCTCCCACTGCCACCAACCAGGCCCAAGGGAGTACACAGTTCCATTGCACACAGATCCCTTTTCTTGTAATTTAACTGTGCTGTGTCCCCTTCAAGCCTCTCACCCTTCCAGGCCCCCAGACCTCAGCTGTGAAACCCATACATGCCCCAAAGATAACAGGTAGAAGTTACCAAAGCATTCGGCCTCCTTCCAGACAGGTGACAGAAGACTCCTCCATGCAGCACCTGCAATTTGCCAACTGATCACTCACCTGAGCACAGTCAGGCTGTACAAGGAAAAAGGTTATCTCTCTGTCTCTCTGTCTCTGTCTCTGTCTCTGTCTCTCCGTCTCTCTGTCTCTCTGTCTCTGTCTCTTTCTCTCTTTCTCTTTCTCTCTCTCTCTCTTTCAATCTCTCTCTCTTTCTTTCTCTCTCTCTCTCTCTGTCTGTCTCTCTGTCTTCAGGTGAAAGTTTGACTGAGCACAAAAGACAAGGTCTCACACAGTAAGGGTGTCATTCTTCTGCCTCCAACACCTCCCATCCCCAGAAAAAAAGGAAAAAAACCCAGAAGGCAGGTGTAGACATGCTGCTCCCCACCTCTGACTAAAGCCACTGGGTTCCCACCAGGGAGTGGAAGGGCGCAGATATGCTGCTGTGTGGCTCCGACTACTCCAGGCCAGGGGATCTTTGGCGCCCACTCCTCACCCAACCTGCATCTCCCCGTATCCTGGACAATATCCACTGGGGATGGGGGTGGCATCCTTGGGTCAACCCCCACCCCCACCCCTGGGGCACATTTGTGGCAGGTCGTGGGCCAGACTGTGGGGAACATGAGAGGCGTGTCCGGGTTAGAGGGGAGGTAGTGGTGTCAACAAACAGAGTGAATCAAGGTGCTACTGGGCAGCAAGGAATGTGGGCGTGGCCACCATTCTTCTATCCCATTGGTCAGAAAGAACCATGAAACAATAGAAGGGTGGCTGGAATCTTCTGATGCAGGCAGAATGGGTGGAGTCAAAATGAAGGCAGCCCCTTTCCCAGGGAACTCTGTCCAACCCAGTTGGGGACAAGAGAGTGACCCACTTTAGCCGGATGGCTGCACAGATTGTTGTGTATGTCTGTTTGTTCCCAGACCTAGAACTAAGGATCTGGGCACAATCTGTGAGTTGTTTTTGATCAAGGCTAGCTCTCTACCACTGGAGCCACATGGCTTTACTTCTGTCTTTGATGGCACAAGTTGGACAGGAGTCTCAAGGACTTTCCTGCCTAGGGTGACTTTGACCATGATCCTCCTTTCACAGCCTTGTAAGTTTTAAGGAGGACTGCTGAGAGCCACTGATGCCTGGTTTTGCTGATGTTCTTGGAAAGACCTGTGAGTTCTCTATCCTCAGGTTTAAGTGGTAGGAGCTGGAGCCCACAGCTTGAATCCTGGTCCTGCCACCAACAAATGGCAGGACATCCTATGAAATTCATTCCTACTCATATGATTACCAAAGGAATGTGATGTATGTCATGATTAAATGGGCAGTACTTGAATGTTTAGAGGATAAAATTATACACAATTACATAACAGGACACTGATTAATATTAATTAATACTTTATGAAGCATTTAAACAATCACCTTCATTAAATGGAGGCCAAATGAAATACCTACGAATTGGGCATCACATAGCATAGAGATGCCATTTTTTTTCTGACAGGACTGGGATTTGAACTCATGGTCTAGGTAACCCTGCTGTTGCACTGTGTGGGAAGGGGAAGCTTGCCTCCTTGAATTCAAGAAATTCAAGTCTGTTTCTTAGGCCTGAATTCGATGCCCACCACTAGAAAACATACTATTTGTTTACATTTTAAATATATGATTTATATTTTTAAACATATGTTAATTCCATATTGTATTCAGTGTAGTTATTTTATTTTTTGTTTTATTCATGTACTGACTACTCATTTTATTAACTATTATGACACATAGAACAGTGATTACATTGATTACATAGGATATAGTTTTGCATATGTATTGCACGTCCTTCCTGACACCCAGGACTTTCACAGAAAAGGAAAACATGTGTCACCATCAGCTTCTTACTACACGATTCATTTTTTGGGAGTGCTGGCATCTGAACTCACAGCCTTCAAGGCCCAATTCATGAATGGGTGAGTGTCAACCTGCCAGCCTGTGGCAAATTGAGCTGACAGGCAGTCTCGAGTACCTGAGATCAAGCCCCAGCGGTTGACAAAATAAGAACAGATTGAAATACAGATATAGAGTGCTAGAGATGTCTATACATTATTCAGTTATATAGACTACATTCCTACCAATTCCTGGGTATTTATAATGCCTCCATGTAATTAATCTTATTGTTTTCATGGTTAACAAACTATTAAGTAAATCAATCAATATCCTGAAATTATTGCATTCTGTACGTAATGTTTCATAAATATTAAATAAAGTTAGTCTTCTGAAATGATGCTGTCTAATTTCATAGGAGCGTCATTCACCATCAACTCATTCAACTGTGACATTGATAATATTACCTTGTTATTCCCATGGATAACATGACTGGGATTTGAAATCAAGGCCAACATTGCAATGTGGACCTATGACTTCCTCAATAGTCTGACAACCTTCAGCAATGAAAGGTGAAGTACCCTTTGCAACAGTGTCATTCAGGCCCAGGAGGGTCACTGTGCAAAAGAAGAAAACATAAAAAGGCCATCTCGCTGCATTTTTTTCTGTACATTTTTGCCACACAAGGCCTGGGGGTCAAGGATCCCAGGATCTACTGTGGGACCAGTGGCTACACCCCAGCATAGGGTGTCAAAGGTGAGGCAGAGTTACCAAAACCTGAGTTCAAGCCCCCTGCTGCAAAAAATAATTAAAAGAGATTAGCTCCCTGGCTTGCAATTCACCCCATTTATTCTGCCAGGCTTTGGATTTGAACTCAGAGTCTAGGTGAATCTACAGCACTGTGGAAGAAGCGGAAGCTCACCGTAATTGAAGATAAGAAAGTCAGGCCTGTAATCTAAGCCAAAATTCAAGCCCCTGCCTTGGAAAACATACTATTTATATACATTGTAAATACAGGATTTGTACTTACCTATGGATGTTCAGTCCATACACGTTTGGTGTGGTTGTTCCTTGTACTTTTGGTTTTATTCACTTATTTACCGTTGATTTTACTATGATGACACTCATTCTCTTTATCACATTGATTACATCCCATCACATGGAATCTAAATTTGTAGACATGTTCTCCGTCATGCCAGACACCCAGGACTCTCAGAGAAAAGGAAAAAAGTTTCACACTTGGCTTCTTACTGCATGATCCAGTTGTTGGTAGCACTGGGATCTGAACTCAGGGCCTAGCAGGACCAATTGGTGAATAGTTCAAGGTGACCACACCAGCCTGTGAGCAACAGAGGAGTTAGGCCATTCCCAGGATCTGACATTGATCCCCAGGGTGGGCCATGATAGTCATAAATTAATAATTTAAACATAGGATCTATATTTACATATATGTGTGGACAGTATCTTGCCTTTGGAGTACTTTTTCTCTTATTTTCTGTCTTATGTAAGTATTGTGTATTTTACTGAATAATGTAACAGATATAACAGAACTTACATGGAAGACAACCTATTGCCCTGGCTATAGGGTTTCCTATGCATTCTCCATCCAAGCTGAGACCCAGGACTTTCACAGGACAGGAAAACAGGTGAATCGATGGGCTTCTCACATCAGGATTCATCTTTTGGCAGTGTTGGGATTTGAACTCACACTCTATCAGGCACATTTGGGGAAATGGCCAAGGTGAGGACACCAGCCTGTGAGCAACGAAGGAGATAGGCCATTCCTAGTAACTGACATCGAGTCCCAGGGAGGTCCAGTTAGTCATAAATTCGTAATTCAAATATAGGATATACATTTACATACATGTGTGGACAGCATCTTGCATTCGGTGCACTTCTCCTTAATTTGTGTCTAATTCATGGAGTTATTGTGTATTTTACTGAGTATGGTGACAGGTATACTGTGCTGACATGGATGACAATCTGTTCCCATAGTTATATGGTTGCCTATGCATTCTACATCCTAGTGAAAGCCCGGTTCTTTCACAGGAGAGGAAAACATGTTCAACGACTGGCTTCTGACAACAGAATGAATCTTTTGTCAGTGCTGGATTTGAACTGAGGTCTGGGTAGCTCTGTTGCACTTTGGGGCAAGTGAAATCTCACCATCCTTGAAGACTAGAATGTCAGGCCTCATCAAGGGCCTGATTTGAAGTCCCAGTACTGGACAAAATAACAAGCCTGCCTTTTTTAAACATAGGATCTCTCTTTACCTACAAGTTTGGTATGCATCTTGCATTCAGTGTAGTTATTCTTTTTATTTTGTGTCTTATTCATGGATGTATTGTGTATTTTATTGAGTATGGTGATAGATATAACTATGCTGACATGGATAACAACCTATTCGAATGGCTATAGAGTTGTCTATATAGAATTTCCATCCTAGCTGAGACCCAGGATTTTCACAGGACAGGAAAACAGGTGGATCGATTGGCTTCTCAAATCAAGGTGAATCTTTTGGCAGTGCTGGGATTTGAACTCAAGCCCTAGCAGGCCCAATTGGTGAATGGGTCATGGTGAACACACCAGCCTGTGAGGCACTAAGGAGGTAGGTCGTTCCCAGGACCTGAGATGAAGCCCTGGTGGGGGCCAATATGGTCATAAATTTATCATTTAAACAGAGGATCTATATTTCCATACATGGATGGGCAGCATCTTGCATTTGGTGTAGTCATTCTCTTTATTTTGTGTCTTTTTCAGTGATGTATTGTGTATTTTCTTGAGTATAGGATGACAGATATAACTGTGGTGACCTGGATGACAACATATTCCCATGAGTATAGAGTTGCCTGTGCATTCTCCATCCTAGCTGAGACCCCGGACTTGCACAGCACAGGAAAACTGGTGCAATGACTGGCTTCTCACAACAGGGTAAATTTTGGCAGTGCTGGTATTTGAACTTTGGGCCTAAAAGGCCCAACTGCACAATGGTTCCACGTGATCACACCAGACTGTGAGCCACTAAGGAGCTGGTCGGGTCCCAGGAACAGAGATTGAGCAACAGGGAGGCCACAATTGTCCTGAATGCATCATTTAAACATGGGATGTATATTCAAATCCGTGTGTGGACTGCATTGTGAATTTAGTGTAGTTATTCTATTTTGTATGCTATTCATGGATGTATTGTGTATTTTCTTCAGTATATGATGACAGGTATAATTTGCCTCACATGATAACAACCTATTCCCATGGCCACAGGGTGGCCCATGTATTCTTCATCCTAGCTGAGACCCAGGACTTGCACAGGAAAGGAACACAGGTGCAACAATTGGCTTCCAACATCAGGATGAATCTTTTGGCACTGCTGGGATCTGGACTTGGGGACCAGCAGACCCAATTGACGAATGGGTCCATGTGAGCACACCAGCCTGTGAGCTACTAAGGAGTAAGGCCGTTCCCAGGGCCTGAGATGGACCCCCCAGGTGGGGGGGGGAGGAGGGTACACAGTAGTCATCCATTCATAAGTTGAAGGTAGTATGCAAATGAGTACACAGTTGTATAGAGTAGGAGAGACGAAAACCTGTGATGGAATCCAATCTACCATGTGTCTACTGATTCTTGGATCTTTCCAGATGTCTTCATTTCATGACTGTGATGATTATTGTCAAGCCTAATCAACACTGCTTTACAAATAAGTGATACCCCATGAGTCTTGCCTATCATTTCCTAGTCACATCATGCATGAACTACTCATTCGATGAGATCGATCACATTCCATGACTTTTCCTGGTCCAGAAACAAGTTTCTCAGGATTTCCTGCCATTGCTTTCTCATGGGGGTGGGATGAATTCAAGCTTCAGGCATGGAAAACATACTCCTTATATACATTTTAAAGATAGGATTTATACTTCCATAGAGATGTTCAGTAGATACTGTGTTTGGTGTGGTAGGATTTATACTTCCATACAGATGTGCAGTCCATATCACATTTAGTGTTGCTATTCATTTTATTTCTTTTTTTATCCATTTATTTACAATTTATTTTATTGTCTTTGATGACACCTATATCATTTATCCATTTATTACAATTTTTACATCATATCACATACCATCTGGATTTGTAAATGTGTTCTCTATCATGCCTGACACCCTGGACTCTCCCAGAAAAGGAAAATATGTGTCACACTAGGCTTCTTACTCAAAGATTAAATTTTTGGCAGTGCTGGGATCTGAACTCAGGGACTAGCAGGCCCAATTCATGATTGGGTGAGTTTTAGCACAGAAGCCTCTAGCCAATGAAGCTGTCAGGTGTTTCCCAGGCACTGAGATCAAGCCCAAAGTTTAGCCTAAACTTAAATACATGGCTAGGCAGAGGTGGTATACAAAAAATATATATTGTTAAAGAGTTCAAGAGCTGTCTATCTATGACTGAATGACATCTACTACGTTCCTACCAACTCTTAGGTATTTATTATATCTCCATTGAAACAGTATTATTCTTTTCATGCTTAATAAATTATTAATTAAGATCAATCAGCATCCTAGAATTATTGCATCCAATCTTAGACTAGACAAATGCATGAACTACTCTTTCAATCTGTATTCTTAGCATAGGAATGAGTCTCTTGTGATCTCCTGCCATTGGTAAATGTAAGGATTAGGATTTGAACCGAGGGCCTATGTTGACATGTTGGCTTATGGCTTCCCTGATAGCCTGCCAGCCATCAGTAATGGCAGGCCAGGTCCACATTGAAACCATGTCATTCAGACCCAGGATGGTCACCATGTAAAGAAAAAAATTGTAAAACCCTGAGCCCTCTACAGCTCCCCATTTTTTGTGCTGTTCTGCTTTTTTTCCTTCCTGCAAGCCCTCTGGGCCTAGGGTCCCAGGATCAGCTTTGGGTCTCTAGGCTGCACCCCACCCTAGGGAGAGTGAAGCTGAGTCAGAGTTACCATGACCTGAGTTCAAGCCCCATGGTTGGCAAAATTAATTAATTAATTAACTAACTAACTAACTAAATTGAAATAATAAAGCTACTTGGTTTGGAATTTCTGCCAGTTTTCTTTAATAGCCTGGGATTTGAACTCAGAGTCTTGATGAATCTGTAGCAATGTGACAGAAGGCGCAGAGTTGCCAATATTTGAGTTCAAATCCCATGCCAAGCCAAAAATAAATAAGTCACTGACCTCAGCAGGGAAGTTTTAGTTGTGAAGATGGGAGGGAAGGGATGGCAGGGGAAAAACAAACGAGGAGGCAACAATGCTCAATAGGAAATGTACTCATTACTTTGCTCATGTAACTGTGACCCATCTGTACAACATTTTTAAAATAAAAAACGTACAAAAAATTATGTAGTGCTCAAGAAGCACTTTGGGGTTAAGGGGTGGATGTCTGAGTAGCTGTACAAAATTCTACACTGATTTTTTTCAGTGTTCAGTATGGAACTGAATAAACATAACTGTTTCTGTTACAAATATTAAGTCACTGTCTTGGAACTGGGGCCAGTATTTCTGCCATTGCTGGGATTTGAGCTCACTGTCCATGTAACTCTTTTGCACCTTGGGTGAAGGCTAAGATCCCTGTCCTTGAGGAAAAGATTTTCAAGCTAGAGTTCCCAGGGCCTGAATTAAGACCCTGCAATAGAAAAAATATTTGTGTACATGTGTAATATAAGATATATAGGTAAATATGTATGTTTATTTCATATTACGATTATTATTAATTTTGTATTTAATTTTTATTTTACTCATTTTATTGTTTATTGTATTTAGTATTATTATACACATAATATTTATTATGTTGTGTATATATATTATAAAAGTATACACAATAATTCAGTACATTGACTAATTTTCATTAATACTTTATTAAGTTTTGAAATATAATACTTAATTAAATGGAGGCATTTGTCAACTCATCACATGGTTAGAGTCTGTCCCCAGTACGAGTTTTGTCTTATTTATCTTTGGACAACTTCCTATACGGATTTGTTTAGATGATTTATACTCAGAAGCCTTTTCTTGTGGATAGGCAAGTTGAGGGATAAAATCGTAAGGTTGGGTCTGGAAATGTGGCTTAGTGGTAGAGAGCTTGCTCAGCATGCATGAATGCCAGAGTTTGAATCCTCAGTGCTACATACTCAGAAAAAGCCAGAAGCTGTGGTGTGGCTCAAGTGATAGAGTGCTAGCCTTGAGAAAAAGAAGCTCAAAGACAGTATCCAGGCCCTAATTTCAAGCTCCAGGTCTGGCAAAACAATACTCCAGATTCCAGTGGCTCTGGAAACCTACTTTCTCAGGAGGCTGAGATCTGAAGGTCACAGTTTGAAGACAGCCTTGGAAAGGAAAGCCTGTTAGACTCTTACCTCCAATGAACCATCAAAAATCCCCATGTGGCACTGTGGGTCAAGTGGTAGAGTGTTTGCCTTGAGCTGAAGTGCTCAGAGACAGTGCCCAGGCTTCAGTTTGAGACACACAACTGGAAAAAGATTGAGGGATAATCAAAATAATTTTCCTATTTGCTACTTATGAAAATATTTTTAGGAAAATGAATGCTGATGTACACCACAATTGGAGTCAGACCTCAAGGTTCAAGTGTAGCACATCCATAAGCCCAGCCTCTCAGACTCTAGCATTATAAACTTGTGTCCTACAGGGTTCTGAAAGGCACATTGTTGAAAGGCTTGATATGCTCCCCAAGCACTTTGTGATAAGCAGTTGACTTGTATTGTCAATGTCATTACAGTTCTGACCCTAGCCGAGAACCAATACCTCACGTCCATCACCCTAGCTCAGGAGGCTGAGGTCTCTCATAGGGTGAAACCAGCCAAGGCAGGGAAGTCTAGGACATTCTGACTTCCTGTTCTGAAAGGTCAGATGCTTAAGAAATTCCTGTTTCACTTGGTGATGAGAAGTTACTTGCACTCTAAATGTTCTTGGAGTTCTTGAGCTATAGAAGAAGGAAAGAAATATTATTGACCCAATCAGGGTTCAAATGAAGTTCTCAGGATCCAAGCCCTAACTTTGTTAGCAGGAATAACTCCAGTGTAACACTGTATTTGAAGGACAGAAAACAGTTTCAAAAGCCAGGCTAGGTGCAGAGAACTAGGCCTGCAGGATTAGGAGGCAGAATATACACATTCATCATGGAAGTGAGCTGCAAAACCACTTCATTCATTCCAGGCACAGCCAGCAATGGGGGCAACCTGAAACATTTGTTAGAGTTACTGCAGGATCAGGCTTTTCTCAGTCTCTTCAAACAATGACTAATTAACCTTCCTTCCTCCTGTGAAGGGAGCCTCAGGCTATCTTTAGATTACCAATAGAGAGCCAGTTTAATGCTGGAGAGGGGAGGAACAGAGTAGAAAAACCCTGCTCTCTGGTCTTAGGGAGTGGGTTTTTGACTCCCAATTTGTCAAGTTTGAAGGCCCTTCTATCTCTGCCAGTCCATTCTCCTTACTTCATTCTCTACATCATTAATGCAAATCCCCAGTCCAAGGAGGGGCAGGGCAATTTCTCTTCTGACTCCAAGCACCTGAGTTAGAACCTGGCTCTGCCCTCTTGACTCTGGGGCTCTAGGATGCCTGAGAAATGGGACAGAGACAGTCATCCTGCTCTGCATTTGTGTGTAGGCGATGCTGGTGTCCTGGCACACTGCAGAAAGCCTCATGACTGGGAATGTTGCCTTCTTTCCTTCTGATGTCAAAAACAGATTCATCTATCAACTTTCTTTCTTTCCTTCCTTCCTTCCTTCCTTCCTTCCTTCCTTCCTTCCTTCCTTCCTTCCTTCCTTCCTTCCTTCCTTCCTTCCTTCCTTCCTTCCTTCCTTCCTTCCTTCCTTTCTTTCTTTCTTTCTTTCTTTCTTTCTTTCTTTCTTTCTTTCTTTCTTTCTTTCTTTCGTTCTTTCGTTCTTTCGTTCTATCTTTATTTCTCTCTCTCTCTCTCTCTCTCTCTCTCTCTCTCTCTCTCTCTCTCTCTCTCTCTCTCTCTCTCTTTCTCTCTCTCTTTATTTCTTTCTATCTATCTACCTACCATCCTACCAAGGTAGCTATCTCTTTGCCAGTTGTTGGGATGAATTCAAGGCCTGGGAATTGTCTCTAGCACTCTGCTACTTGAGCCACAGCACATATTCTGGCTTTGTCTGTGTACAGGTGCCTGAGGAATCGAACCCAGGGCTTCTTGCATGCTAGGCAAGCACTCTCTTATTAATCCATAGTCCCAGCTCCTTCATTTTTTTCTGAATGGTAGTTTTTACATAAGTATGCTACCATTTTATGTTCTCAAGTTTAATTTTCTGGTTACTTCTAAGAAACCTGATCTCTTCCCTTGCCAGATTTGTGATTGTTCCTGGATTGCCTTCATAATAAAATGTAAATAAAGGCTGCTGAGAGCTTCAGTGTGCATCATATAAAGACACAGGCCTAGAACCCTGGAAGAGAAAAGCAATGGGCCTGAAATGAAGAGAATAATGCAGTATGTACAACTAGCATATCTGAAAAATAAACCAGTAAATAAAAGCAGAGTTTGCACTATGGGAGGTAATATATATACACACATAAGTAGGTAGGGCACTGATACATAAAGTTGGCCTTCTCTTTTTGAATTTTTTTGTGGCCATCCCAGAACTTAAACTCAGGGCCCAATGTGTTTCTGAGATGTTTTGCTCAAGGCTGAGTCTCTACCAACACCACAGCTCCACTTCCCGCCAGCTGGTAGTAAATTGGACCTAAGCAATTCCAAGGCTTTCCTGCCTGGTCTGGATTGTATCTCCTACTCAGTTTTCTCTCTCAAAGCTGGAGCTCTACCTCTGGGCCATTGCTTCACTTCTGGTTCTCTGGTGGTTTATTGGAGAAAATAGTCTCAGAGACTCTCCTGCTCTGCTGGCTTGAATGGCGTTCTCCTGAGAAGGCTTCAAATGGTTTCCTCAGGAATTCACTGAGGAGCCATTCCACACAAACCCTTAGTCTAAATCTCGAGGAGTACTAGAAAAAAATGGAAACATTGTTCTACCCCAGTCGCAGGACCCCCACCAAAAAGACCACCGAGTGTCAGACTTTACAGCTCTTTTAAGGTTTTATTTAAACGGGCGGCAGCTTGGGTCTCATCCTACATTCCAACACAGCAGCACCTAGGAGGAGAGCCCCAAGGTAAATATTTGCAGGGTTTATAAAGGCACACAACCAACCAGGTGTTTGGATTATCACCACGTGTTGCTCTGCCAGAAACAAGCAACAAGTGGTCACTGCCTCAAAACTTTAACCCTTCATTCCCCGCCTTGACTTATGGTCTTGTGGCTCCAGCCTCAAACTAAACTCCAACAGCTCTTGATCTTGAACGGGTATGGTCCCTAACTGACCTTAGCCATAATATTAAACAACAATACCAATAATAATCAGCTCATTTTTCTTTTCTTGAGTTGTATGCAGAGTGGTTGGGTAGGATGCTTGGAGACTTCCCTTGTTTCCCTACGGTTGTCCAGGGCAAAGGGATCAGCTGATCTGGGGTGGGAGCAGTGGATCCCAGCAGCAATGCCATCCACCTTAAGGGCAGTAGGTGTAGCCATTCGCACCATGTAAGGTCCCTTCCACCTTGGTTCCAGAAATATCAGGTTGTGTCTTCCAACAAACACCCAGTCCCCTGGTTTAAACAAATGGGGTGGGGGTAGGAATAGAAGCAGAATCATATAATGCTCTAAGCTGAGTCCACATCCTCTTTTGCACCATCTGTAAATAGTCAAGCTTACACAGAAATTCAATATCATCCAAATCAGCAAGCAATTCAGTCTGAAGGGTAGGGATAATGAGTGGAGGGTGTCCATACATTATTTCAAAAGGAGTAAAGCCAAGCTGATAGGGTGAATTTCTTACTCTAAACAGGGCAAAAGGAAACAGCGATACCCAGTCTGGGCCAGTCTCCAAAGCCAATGTAGTTAAGGTCTCTTTTAGAGTCTGATTCATTCTTTCTACCTGACCTGAACTCTGGGGTCTATAAGCACAGTGCAATTTCCAATCCATCTCCAGTGCCACGGCTATTCCCTGACTTACTTTTGAGTCGAAGGCTGGTCCATTGTCCTACCCAGTGGTGGATGGGAAGCCATCCCTGGGTAGAATTTCTTCCAGGATCTTCTTAGATATGAAGTTCACAGTCTCATGCTTTGTTGGGGAGGCTTTAACCCATCCTGAAAAGGTGTCTACAAAAACTAGCAAATATTTATATCCAAATTTTCCAGTTTTAATTTCTGTGAAGTCTACGTCCCAATACACATCTGGCCTATCTCCATGGAGATGAGCTCCTTTTGTAACCAGTTGATTAGGGGCATTGGTGAGCTGACAGGCTTTAAAATTTTTTAACAATTTCCTCAATGAGTTGATTTCCTTGCCTGATTTTTACTTCTGAGAGTAGGAGCAAGTTCTCCATTCTTCGGGTTCCCATGTGAGAGACCCGATGGATTCTCATAAGAAACCGCTTGCCCAATCTTTGTGGCAAGATAAGTTTCCCCTCACCAGTTTTCCACCAGTCTTTATCTCTTTCTCTGTTTGGGGGTTTATAGGACATGGAAATTTTCTTTATCCACTCCAAGTCTTCTTGGGAATACTGAGGCTCAGGAGGCAAACCTTGTGGCCCTGGGCTGGAGTTCCACCTCTTTAGCTGCCTGATCGGCCAAGTTATTTCCTTTGGTTATTGAATCAATTACCTTTTGATGGCCAGGAAAGTGCATAATGGCAATATTTGCTGGTTCCCAGAAGGCCCGGATGAGGCTTAAAAGTTCTTTTTCATTTATAATAACCTTTGCCTCAGCTGTCAACAGCCCCCTCTCTTGGTAAATGGCTCCATGGACATGCACAGTGGCAAAAGCATACCGACTGTCCGTGTAAATGTTTAGTCTCTTCCCTTTTCCCATCTGTAGGGCTTTTGTTAGTGTCACTAGTTCTTCTCTTTGTGCAGACGTTCCCTGGGAGAGTGCTTCTGCCCACCCTATCTCAGTGTCCGTGTTGATTGCTGCACCGGTGTACCTTTTTCCCTCTCAAATGAAACTGCTGCCATCTGTGAACCAGGTATGCTCAGCATGCAATAGTGGCAAGTCCAACCAGTCTAGCCTCTTTTCTTTGGCCTGGTCATGCTTTTCACACTCAATTTCATGTTCTTTGTTCTTCCATTCTTGTCTTTGCTACTGTCTCTCTCTTATTGTAAACCCTTTCCACTGCAGCTACTAGATCCCTAATAGACTTTTCACTAAGTCTGTCTAGAGCCTGCAACTTTCGCTTTATGTCTGGTGCAGCTTGATTTATATAGGCAAACATAATCATCTGAGCTGACTCCTGGGTCTCAAGATCATACGGGTATATTGACTAAAAGCTTCCAGGAGCCACTCAAGATATGCTGCCAGACTTTCACTTCCTCCCTGTCTAACATTATAAACTTTGGCCATATCAGTAGGTTGGCAAGCTGCCACCTTGAGACATGCCAACAGAGCCAACTGCTCCCTACCTTCAACTGTATTGTTGTCTCAATTGTTGGTTGGATCTCAGGAAAATAGGCAGTGATCAGAGCAGGATCTGTGATAGGTGCTCCTTTGGGGCCAGGGATATGTTTCTGGGCTGCCTCTTGGATATAATCTCTCTCTTCGGTAGTAAAAAGGACCTGTAAAAGCTGACTAAAATCATCCCAAGTGGGCTGATGAGTAAAGAGAATAATTTCAAGTAAACAAATTAAATCCTGGTGTTTCTCAGAAAAGGGGGCATTTTGGGTGTGCCAATTGTGTAGATCACTGGTAGAAAATGGCCAATATTGGAGTTGCTGTTGACCATCTGCATCCACAGGACCTATGGTGCGTATGGGAAAAACAGCTGCATTAGAAGGGGGGTTTGATCCCACTTTGTTGTGGAGTGACTGGCCACTCAGAAACGTTAAGGGCAGGTGGTGAGTGTTTTATAGCTCCCTCCTCCTCTTGACCATTCTCAGGTTCTGCAAAAGGAACCTGGAAAGGAGAGAATGGGGGAGGAAACATTTCTTCTTCCAAGTTATCTCCCTGAAAAACCGGGGGGTACCTTTTCTTTCCCTCTGTCTCAGTTACTTTTTGTAAGTCTAGGAGGCTAGATGGAATGGTGCCTATGGTTTCCAGTCCCGTCAGACGTACAATCCAAAAATCAATAAACAGTACAAACAAAACACACGCAGGCCTGACATTTACAAAAAAGGGCTTACAAAGTGAAGATCTCCCAAATTGGTCCACTGACTACAGTCACGGTGGGGTTCCACACCCAGGCCACACAGCAGAAAGAGCAGAGCCACAGTGGGCTAGTTGGGCCTCTGTTAGGAGGCCCTCTTGGTCAGTTCTGGCCCAACACTGAACCGACCCCCACCCCACAATTCACACAGCGGGGTTCCAAGGACCCCTGCCCCACAATAGGATCTTGGACATCTCCCAGTTCCTCCAGGGTTGTGGTGCAAGCGCATCTGCCTCAACAACCCTTTACGAATCGGAGTGGCCATCCTCACAAAGGAAAACGAAAGTAAAACAGACAAATGACAGGACAAGACAAATTAACAAAGACAGCTCTATATTACCTTTGGAGGCTGAGATCTCGGGGGTTTTTGGGGGGATCCCGGACAAGCCCTCACTAATATGTTATACCCAGGTCACAGGATCCACTCCAAGAAGACCATCGAGAGTCAGACTTTACAGCTGTTTTAAGGTTTTATTTAAACGGGCTGCAGCTTGGGTCTCATCCTACACTCCAACACAGCAGAGCCTAGGAGGAGAACCCCGAGCTAAAGTTTTGCAGGGTTTATAAAGGCACACAATCAACCAGGTGTTTGGATTACCACCACGTGTTGCTCTGCTAGAAGCAAGCAACAAGTGTTCACTGCCTCAAAACTTTAACCCTTCACATGAAGATGCTACTAGTGTGTTCTAGACACTTAATGTTGGAGACACAAAACACTCATAATTATTAGATCATTTTATAGGCAAAAGGAGCAATGCAGACTGTATGAGGATCACTCCAGCTTTCTGTCCTCATATCCTGAGACAGTAAATTCACAGCAGCTCAATGCTAAGTGACAGAACTGGCATGTACTGTGGATATTTGCTCCCAAATCCTGTGACACTCATTTCTCGCTTTTGGCCTCAAACCTGTGACCAGAGGGGAAGATGAGGAGAGAAAATCCTTCTAAGGGAAAGCAGCTATAAATAACATTGGATAGTTTGCTTATAAATTAAAACCTTTTGAATGACGCTGTTAAGAAGTCAGATTGTCCAGATTAAAAAATGAAGAAGTGAAGAAATAAGGTGCCAGTGGCTGCTGTCTGTAATCCCAGGACCTCAGGAGGCTGAGATGTAGAGAAACTTAGTTTTAATCCAGCCAGTGTGGGAAAGTCCATGACACAGTTATTTCTAAGAGATCACAGAAATACCCAGAAGTGGTGCTGTGACTCAAGCTTAATGCAGTACCCTTGAGCAAAAGGAGCCCAGGGACCATGAATAGGATCATATGTGGAAATATGGGGTAGAACCCAGGACGTGTCCCCTCTAAAAGAGCCTGTATTTCCATGTCTTTGTATTCTTATAGGTGAAATTCCCGAGTAGCTATACTGAATGGCACCAACCTAGGAAATTTGTATTCAGTACAATGAGTTCATAACAGAGAGACTTCTTTCAAGATAGTGCAGGTTCCGGGGCTCCCCTCACTGTTCACAGTGTAACCTGAGGGTTTCTCTGCATCACAGGCCTGCTGGAGGAAGTCTCTCTCATTGTCTAGACAGGCACACAAAAGTCCTCACTCCTGTACAGCTGGGTAACAAACAACTCCATCTGGGCCAGTTAGTGAGAATGAGTGTGAGTGGGCTCTGAAGGTCAGTAATAATGGCCTCTTTGTACCCTTAGCTATCTCTCTCCCCAGTGCTCTGTTTTAACAGGAGACCTTCATTTGTGCCACCTCTCATGGCAGGCCAAGTTCTGTGCACTTATCCTGCCTTTGTGAGACTATATTCTGTTGTTCAGTTACAGTGCTCAATATAATTCAGGAGTCATTCAGGCAGACAACTAAGGCACTGAACATAATGAAATGATTCATTGCAAGCAATGTTGGGCCTATGATGCCTTTCCTATGTTTCCAGAAGCTTGGGAAACCCAAGCACATGTTGAATATCACAAAGCTTCCTGTCATCTAGGACTGGTGAAGCTCATCAGGTTTTGAAACCTTTGACTTCTCCTAGCTGGTCCCTGGGTGGTCAGGTTTTGGGGTTGAACATAAGGCCTGAGTGCTGACCATGAGCTCAGTGCAGAAGCCCAGTGCTTTCCCATTTTGTGTAACAACATCTCTTCTGGTCTGTGAGTGTATGTGTGGGTGTGTATGTGTGTACACCACGGTGTGTGTGTGCGTGGGTGGGTGTGTGCATGCACACATATACATGAGTCCTGAAGCTTGACCTCAGGACGTGAGGACTGTACCTAGTTTCTCTTGTACAATGATATCCCTCTCCCACTTGAGCCACAGAGCCACTTCAGGCTTTGTCCTAGTCATATGGTCCTGAGAAATCAAGCCCACGATTTTATATATGCAAAGTATTCTACCACTAAGGCATATTCCCAGCCCTCTATTTCAGCTTTGTTAGTTTATTTCTGTCTTTTTTATTGTTGTTGTTGTCAATTGAAGGAGTTGAAGTCTTGGTGTGGATGCTGTCCCTGACCCCTTCAGCTCAAGTCTTGTGCTCTACCACTTGAGCTACAGAGCTACTTCTGGTTTTCTTATGGTTCATTGGTGCTAAATTTCTCAAGGACTTTCCTGCCTAGGCTAGCTTTGAACCATGATCCTCAGATCTCATCCTCCTGAGTAGGTAGGATAACCAACATGAGCTAAAGCACCCAGCTTCCCCTTCAGGTTCTTAGTAGTGAATTGGAGATAATAGTCTCATAGTACCTTTTCTGTCTGAGATAGTTTGGAACCCAGATCTTTAGAACTCAGCTTCCCGAGAAGGCAGGATGACAAACTTCAGCTACTGACCCCTTGGCCATAGCCTCTGCTGCAAGGGGGTCCATGGCTCCACGTGGTGGAGTGCTAGCCATGAGCCCAAGAGATAAGGGTCAGTGCCTCAGCCCTGAGTTCAAGGTTCATGACCAAGAAAAAACCAAACCAAACCATTGTCTGCTGTAGACAACTCACGAGTCTTCAGTAATACATAATTTTGTCCCTGACATGGGGGCCTATCTGAGCCGCAATATTCTTGTCTGTATAATCCTCTAAGTTGTGGAGCTCTTACATAGACAAGATGTAAGAATGCACCCTGTTAAGGACATAGCACATGGCACTCTTTGCACCACTCAGCACACAACATCCTGGGAAAGACTCAGCACATAGCACCCTGTGCAGGACTCAGAATGGAGCACCCAATGGAGGACTCAGCACATAGCTCCATTCCACAAGCTGTCATTAGAATTAGGGTGCTTTCATCAGTATCACCATTCTTTGAGGAAAATTTACAAACCATAAAAGTTCACATTTAATGGTTTAGTGGGGTGTTTTTCTGGGGAGAGGGTGTTAGCCATGGGGCTTGAACTCAAAGCTCTACCATTTGGAGCCACATTTTGAGGTGTCTCTCAGACTTCCTGCCAGGACTGGGTTTTAAAGCCCCTGAGCAGCTAAGATAACGGGCATAAGCCAGGATGACATGGGTAACCCGTGGAGCAGGGTTGCAGCAGTTTACATGTGACTAAGTCAGGTTAGGTGGCAGCTGTCAGCACCAGACTCCTAGCTTGCTCTGTAATGAGGTATTTGAAGTTCTGTCCTTCTATAGAATATCCTACCTTTTTTTGGTATCATACCTGGGGCTTGAGTAAGAGCTTAGACACTGTCCTTAAACGTTTGTGCTCAAGACTAGCACTCGATTGAAAGACAGCAGAACTTCTGAGTTTTCTGTTTTGTGGCACTGAGGAATCGAACCCAGGGCTTCGTGCTTACTATGAGAGCACTCAACCACCGAGCCTCAGGAGGGAACGAGGTATAAATAGATAGAGACTGCTGTATATAAATATTATATACACAAAAAGAGATTTCTACATAATATTAAATCATAGATAATATTGCTACCAATACTTAGGTATCAAATTATGTCTCCATTTAATGATGTGTCCCAGTTAACAATTAATAAAGCATTAATTAATAATTACTCAATATCCCATAACTGTTTATCATATATGTACATATATCCATACATATAATTTGATATTTCATAGAATGAGAACAATGTCTATATATTATTAAATTATGCATCATGTGTTACTCCCAATTATTAGTTGTTTAATTATGTCACCTTGTAATTTTTATTTTGTTAATGCTTAATAAAATATTAATTAAACTTAGTGCACATCCTACACTTATTGCATGTAATATTATCCTAGAATGATTCACTACTAATTCAATCTGTTTATCATTTACTGTAGTGGTAACTTTTCTACCTATGATGTTTTCTACCTTTATTACATCCTATTACATAGCATATAGATTTGCATCCAAATTATACATCCTACCTGACACTGAGCACTTTCAAAGAAAAGGAAAACATGTGTCGTGCTCAGCTTCTCACTCCAAGATTACATTTTTGGGAGTGCTGGGATCTAAAATCAGGGCAAAGAAGGCTCAGTTCATGAATAGGTGACTGCCAGCACAGCAGCCCCTAGGCAATTCAGCTGCCTGGCAGTGCCCAGGCCCTGAGATTGAGCCCTGTATGTTGACTCCAAATTGTGCTTAGAGTAGTTATTCATTTTATTTTTTATTCATTTACCATTTATTTTATTGACTGCTATAACACATGGAATATTTACTACATTTATTACATAGGATATAGAATTGCCTATGCATGAAACTTCACACCTGACAACCAGGACTTTCACAGAAAAAGAAAACATGTTTCACCATGTGTCCTACTGCAAGATTCAATTTTTGTTAGTGCTGGCATCTGAACTCACAGCCTACAAGGCCCAATTCATGAATGGGTGAGTGTCAGTACGCCAGCCTGGGGCATATGGAGCCAACCAGCAGTTCCCAGCACCTGAGATTTAGTCCCAGGGGTTGACAAAACAAGCACAGATGGACATGCAGATGGTAGTACACAAATAAATATAGATCTTTATAGAGTACCAGAGATGTCTACATATTATTTTAGTTATATAGGCTACATTCCTACCAATTCTTGGGTATTTATTATGCCTCCATGTAATTAATATTACTTTTTTCATCCTTAATGAATTATTAATTATATCGACCAATGTCCTGAAACTGTTGTGTCCATGTAATTAATAGTATTCTTTTAATGTGTTAAAAATTTTCATTAAAATCCATCAGCCTCCTAAAATCACTCTGTAATTTTATGCTAGTATCATTCAGGAACAAGTAATACAACCTTGACATTCATAACTTTCCATCGGTATTCCTATGAATAGGAACGAGAATCTTAGGATCTCCCTTCATTGGTTGGAGTCAGGACCCAGCTTCAAACACAGGTCCTATGTTGTCATGTTGGCCCATGGCTTCTCTGGAAGAACGACAGCATTCAGCAATGCCAGGTTACCAACACTTTTCAGCCCTGTCATTTAGACCCAGGATGGTCACCTTGAAAATAAAACAAATGTAAAACCAGCAGCCATCTGCAAGTTACTGGGTTTTTTTTAATGTGTCTTTTCATTTATTTATTTTTCCTGTCAGCCTTTGAGGCCCAGGAACCTAGGTTCAGCTGTGGGTCCAGTGGCTGCAACCCAGGCTAGAGTGATCAAAGCTGAGAAGAGTTGCCATGCCCTGAGTTCAAGCCCTGTGCTTGGCAAAATAAAAATACATAATACATACATGCATACGTACATATATACATTAAAAATATTTAACAATTATTAGGCTACTTGGAGTTGTTTTCACGCCATTTTTTCTTCCGGGCCTGGGATTTGAACTCAGGGTCTGGGTAAATCTGCAGTAATGTGGGGGAAGGGAAAGCTCACAGTGCTGGAAGATAAGAAAGACAGGCCTGTTCCTAGCACTCACAAAAATAATATTTGTATACATTTTAAATACATGATTTATACTTACATACACATATTTACTGCATATTGCAGTTAGTGTAGTTATTCATTTTATTTTGTTTTTTATTCATTCATTATATATTTTAGAGAGTATGATTACATGTATAACATTTTTTACATCCTATAACACAGAACATAGATTTTGCTCTGTATTATACATCATTCCTGAGACCCAGGACATTCACTGATAAGGAAAGCAAGTGGGACACTTGCCTTCTTCCACCAGGATTAGGTTTTTGGCAGTTCTGTGATTTGAACCCTGGGCCTAGAAGGCCCACTTCATGAATGGGTCAATGTTAGCCCACCAGTCTGACGCAAGTGAAGTTGTTGAGCAAATTTGAGGACCTGAGAATGAAGCCCTAGGAGTGGCCAATATATAAACAGATAGATGTGTAGATTGAAGCATGTGTGTGTGTATTTACATATGTATATGAATCTATAAATAAAGTTATATAGAGAGACAGATAGACATTTATGTAGATTCTAGTGTATAACGCTATACAAAGAATGATGACCTATATCTTATTTTTATATATTCTATTACTATGAATTATTTGGTCTAAAATTATGCCTCCATTAATTAATCACGGTAGGAGACTTAATAAAGTATAAATTAAATTAATCAATGACCTATATTTATTCTGTACAATCTTATACTACAAATGACTAGCTAATTAGTAGTTCAATTGGTATATTACAAAGATTGTTCTTATAGATAGGAACGAGTAGGTGAAAGTCCCAGGATCAAACTGAGGGCCTAGGTGTCTTGGTTGGGCTCAGGCTTCACTGACAGCCCACCAGCCTTCGGCCATGCAAGGACATGTACAATTTTCAAGCCGAGGCATTAAGAGCCAGGGTGGTCACCGTGCAAAGGAAACAAAGGTAAAACTATTGTCTAAAACTTCCTGGTTTTTCCTCCTCCATCTTGGTTGCTTTATTTTTTTTTTTTGCCTGAGTTGAACTCAGGTCGTAGGATCCCTGGATCATCTGTAGGTGTAAAAGCTGCACATCAGCCTAGGGTAATCAAGGCTGAGGCAGAGTTGTGGTGACCTGAGTTCAAGCCCCGTGCCTGCCCTCCCAAAAAAGTTAATGTCCTGGCTAGGAGTTAGGGCCATTTTATCTGCCATACCTGGAATTTGAACTCAGGGACTGGGTAACACTATTGTGTTCTGGGTGAAATGAAAGCTAACCTCCTAGAAGAAAAAAAAAATCCGGAGCATTTCCCAGTGTGTGAATTCCAGCCTTAGAAATGGCAAAAAAATATTTATATACATGTATAATATCTATCATATATATGTATTTGCATAGATGTTACATATTGTATCTAGGGCACTATTTCCACAGAAAGGAAATCAGGTCAACATTGGCTTCTTACTCCACCTATTGACTTCAGCACTCCTGGGATTTGAACTCAGGGCCTGGAATGTCTAAATCATCAAGGGGTCAGTTTAAGGACAGCAGCCGCAAATAAATTCAATGCCAGGCAGTTCTCAGGACCTGAGTTCTAGCCACATGAGTGTCCAATATATAAATAGATAGATGTGTAAATTGCTGCAAATACGTGTATATAAGTATATATAGTGAGAGAAAGAGAGTGATGTATATGTATATTCCACTGTACATTTAAATATAAATATATTTATAGAATGTGAGATGTCTATATATTATTAAATTACATGTAATATATTACTAATAATTATTAGGTATTAAAGTATGCCTCCATTTAATGAAGTATCATGGATTAAGGCACAATAAAGTGCTTCCTTGTGTAAATGGAGCTCTGGGACAATTTCTAGGCTCATAGTTTAAGCCTCAGAATCTGCACTAAAAAAAAAGCCTGTAATTGCATGTGTCTGTGTATATATGCATGTATTTCTATCAGTGAACATCCATAGTCGTTATGAACAATAGCACCCAGCTAACAAATTTGCTTTGAATAGAATGATGTCATAGCACAGAGAGTGCTTTCAAGACAGTGCATTTTCCTAGTCAAAAAAATTTAAGACCGTGGCTTGGAATTTGCACCATTTTTCTGACAGGCATGGGATGTCAACTCAGGGTCTGATTATCTCTCTGGCACTGTGGGGGAGGGGAAACCCACCATCGTTGAAGACAAGAATTTCAGACCAGTTTCCAGGGACTGAATTCAAGGCCCAGTACTGGAAAAAATAATATTCATACATGAGATCTATTTACATACATGTGATTACTCCACATGACATTTATTACCCTTATGTATTTTTTATTTATTTTATTTAGTATTATTACATATATAACATTTATTTCATTTATTACATCTTATGAAATGGATTTATTTGCATACAGATTATACATCATACAGAGACCCAGGACTTTCACAGAGAAGGAAAAAAATGGGTCAAAATTGGCTTCTGACTCCACATATAAACTTTTGGCCATGCTGGGATTTGAACACACAGCCCACAATGCACAAATCATGAATGGGCCAGTTGTAAAACAAAAGCCTTTGGCAAACTGGACTGCCAGCCACTTCTGAGATCAAGCAATACTAGTGGCGGATAGATAGATAGATAGATAGATAGATAGATAGATAGATAGATTGATAGATAGATAGATAGATAGATAGATAGATAGATAGATAGATAGATAGATAGATAGATAGATAGATAGATAGATGTGTAGCTTGCTATGTATATGAGAGAGAATATAAGGATATTAAATTATATATATTATGGATTATTAGTTATTAAATTATGCCTCCTTTGAATGTAATGAAGTATCATGGTTGAATACTTATTAAAGCATTAATGTAAAAGTAGTCAGTATTCCTTAATTGGGAGAATCATACCATGGTGCTAGAATGGAAGACAATACTTTTTGTGTGGCATTCTATAAGAGAATCATGAACTAACTGCAAATTTAATTGTTACTTTTATAACATTCCATTAGGCATTCCCATGGATAGGAATGATTTCTCAAGATCTCACTCCATTTGTAGGTGGCAGTCCAGGCACTTCAACTCCAGGCCTGGGTAATTTACTTCAAAATGCAAACCATTGGAATGACACTGTGAAGATTTCAGATTGTCAGGATGAAAGAAAAGAATGAGAAGAAAAGAAAGCAAAGTGTCAGTGAATCCTACCTGTAAGCCTAGCTCTTCAGGAGGCTGAGAGGTAGAGAATGCCAGTTTGAATTCAGCCAGGACAGGAAATCCCACCACACTCTTATTTCTGAGGGATTACAGGAATAAAAAATTCCCATGAATGGGGCTATGACTCAAGGGCAAAGCACTACCTTTGAGCAAATGGAGCTCAGGAACATTGCCTAGGCTCACAGTAAAACCCCCGCACCTTCCAATAAAAAAAAAGCCAGTAACAACTTGTCACCCCCTGTATGTATGCATGTATTTCTATTGGTGAAGGTCGAGTTCCTATGATGAAAGGTATCCAGCTAGGAAATTTACTTTGAATAGAATGATTTCATAGAACAGAGAGAGTTTTCAAGACAGTACATCTTCCAGGGCTCCTCTCACTGTTCCTATTGTAGCCTGAGGTTTTCTCCACATCAGGGACTGCTGGAAGAAGTCTTCCTCGTTGTTGGAATAGGCCTCACTCCTGTACAGCTAAGTGATTTAAAAAAAAACTCCTTCTAGGCCAATTAGTGTGGAGTGTGGGTGGGCTCTGAAGGCCAGGAGAAAAAGGCCTCTATGTACCTCAATCTATCTCTCTGCCAAGAGCTCTGTTGTGACAGGAAGACTTCATTTGTGCACCTCCCATGGCCAAGTTCCCTGCAATTGTCCTGTCTTTGTTAGACTATGTTCCAGTGTTGAAATAACCTGCTACAATTAATTCAAGGGTCCTTCTGGCAGACAACTAGGGACCTGAGCCTAATGAAATGATTCATTATTGGCAATGATCCTCCCTGCGTTTTCAGAAGCTTGCTAAATCAAAGCACATGTGTAATATCACTATGCTTCCTGTCATCTAGGGCTGGTGAAACTCGTCAGATTTTGAAATTTTGACCTCTCCTAGTTGGGCCCTTCATGGCTGTGTTTCAGGGTTGACCACAGGACCTGGGTACTGACTATAAACTCATTGCAGAAGCTCAGTTCTTTATCATTTGGTGTCACAGCTTTACTTCTGGTATCTGTGTGTGTATGTATGTGTGTTCATATACTTGTCCTGGAGCTTCAACTCAGGACCAGAACACTGTACCTGAGTTTCTCCTGTACAAGGATAGCACTCTACCACTTGAGGCACACAGCCAATTCACGTTTTTCTCTAGTGATGTAGTACTAAGGAATGAAACCCAGGGATTCACACATGCAAAGCACTGTACTCCAAAGACACATTCCCAGCATTCTACTTCAGGTTTCTTTCTTTTGTTGGAAATTGGAGGAATTTAAATCTAGGCCTGGGTGTTATCCTTGAGCTCTTTAGTGAAAGCCAATCGCTCTACCACTTGAGCAACAGCACACCTTCAAGTTTTTGGTGGGTCACTGGAGAGAAGCGTCTCAAGGAATTTTCTGCCCAGGCTGGCTTTGGACCGTGATCCTCAGCTCTCAGCATCCTGAGTACCTAGGATGACAGGCACGAGTCAGCAGCGACTAGCTTCCACTTCAAGTTTCTAAGTGGTGAATAGGAGATAATAGTCTCATGGGACCTTTTGTGTCTGGGATAGTTTTGAACCCAGATCGTCAGATCTCAGTTTCCTGAGTAGGCAGGATGACAGACCTCAGCTACTACATGACTAGACTGTAACACTCTGTTGCAAGGGGGTCCTTGGCTCCACATGGTAGGGCACTACCCATAATCTCCACAGGTAAGTGTCAGTGGCTAGGCCCTGAGTTCAAGGTTCATGATCAAGAAACATAAACCAAAACAATTGTCAGCAGGAGACAACTCACTAGAGTTAGGTACATACATAATTTTGGCCCTAACATGAGGACATATCTGAGCCACAATTTCTCATCTGCACAATCATCTTACTTGTGTAGCTCTTAAAAGAACCAGATGAAAAAATAAAAAATTGCACCCCATGAAGGACTCAGCACACAACTCATGAAAGACTCATCACATAGCTGTAACCCACATAATGTCATTAGAAATAGGGGGCTTTCATCAGTATCACCATTCTTTCAGAAACACGCCACATACAGTCCAAATTTAAATTTTAGAGGGGTGAGATTTTTTGGGGGGGGAGTCAGCCACGGGGATTGCACTGAAATGTTGGGGGTACTGTCCTAAGATCTTTTGATCAGACTAGAACTCTAACACGTTAAGCCACAGCTCAGTGTTTTACAGACTTCCTGCCAGGGCTGGGTTTTAAACCCACCAGTGTCAGATCTCAGCCCCCGAGTATCTTGGATGACAGGATGAGCAAGCCAGCAGCATCTAGTTCATGGAACTGGGTTGCAGCGGTTTACCTCTGGCTAATTCAGGTTAGATGGCAAATGTCAGTACTAGACTCCCAGCTTGCTCTTTGATGAGGTATTTGCAGCCCTATCCTTATATAGTTGCAGTCAGAACATTCTCTTTTCCTTTTTTGTTTTTGTTTCGGTGCCAGTCCTCGGGCTTGAGTAAGGTTTTAGAGACAGTCCCTAAGCCTTTATGCTCAAAGCTAGTCCTCGAATGTTTGAGCTACAGCAAAACTTCTGGATTTTTCTATGCACATGGTAGTGAGGAATCGAACCATGGGCTATGTACTTACTAGGTGAGCACTCTACCACTGAGCCCCAGTAGTGACAAGTGTATAAACAGATAAATGTGTAGATTGGTAGATAGACAGACAGACAGACAGACAGACAGACAGACAGACAGACAGACAGACAGACAGACAGATAGATAGATAGATAGATAGATAGATAGATAGATAGATAGATAGATAGATAGATAGATAGATAGATAGATAGATAGATAGATAGATATAGATATATTTAACGAGAGATGTCTGTAAATTATGAAATTGCATATTTGATATTTCTACCAAATATTGTCAATTAAATTATTCCTTCCTTTTTTAAGTATCATGATTAAATGCCTAATAAAGTATTAATTGAAAATTAGTCAATGTAGTATAATGGTTGTGAATAATTTTATAATATAATTGTACACTACTAATGTAATTGTTACTTTTACAACATTCTATTTGTACAGATGCCTATTGGAAAGCGTCTTTTTTTTATTTTAATTTTAATTTGTTTTAATTTTTTGGGGGGTTCCGGTCGTGGGGCCTGAACTCTGGGCCTGGTTGCTGTCTCTCAACTCTTCAGCTCAAGGCTAGCACTCTACCACTTGAGCCACAGCGCCACTTGTGGCTTTTTTCTTTTTGCTTATGTTGTGCTGAGTAATCAAACCCAGGGCCTCTAGCATGCAACACAAGCACTCTACCACTGAGCCACCTTCACAGCCCTGGAAAGCATTTATTAGAATCTCCCGCCAGCCATTCATTATTGGGAGTCCCAGGATTCAACCTTCAGTCCTAAGTTGCTGATTTCGGCTTGGCTTCCCTAATATCCCACCAAACATCAGCAAGGTAAGGTCATGTACATTGTCTGGGCATTGTTATTTAGCCCCAGGATGGTACAATACAAAGGGGAAAAAAAGTAAAACCACCTTATTGAACTTCTCAGTTTTATCCTTTTCCTTTTTATTTTTATTTTTTGCCAGTCCTGAGATTTGAACTAAGGACCTAAGATCCCAGGATCATCTTTGGCAGAGATGCCAAGACTTGAGTTCAAGCCCGGTACTTGGACTACAACCAAATAACAACAACAACAACAACAACAACAACAACAACAATAGTAATAATAATAATAAAAAGGCTCAGGCTTGGAATTTGCACCATTTTAATGGCAGGCCTGGAATTTAAACTCAGGGTCTGGGTAACTCTGCGGCACTGTGGGTGAAGGAGAAGATCACCGTCCTAGAAGACAAGAAGTTCAGAAAAGTTCCAAGGCCCTGAATTGAAGTCCCAGTACTGAAAAAAATAATACTCATATATGAGATCTATTTACATACAAGGGTTTATTCCATATGTCATTTTTTACCCTTATGATTTAGTATTATTACACATAAAACATTTATTTTATTACATCTTATCACATATACTGAGACCCAGGACTTTCACAGAGAAGGAAAAAAATGGGACAAAATTGGCTTCTTACTCCATGAATACATTATTGGCCATGCTGGGATTTCAACTCACAGCCTACAATGTCCAATCCATAAATGGGGTCACAGTATTAGCCCACCAGCCTCCAGAAAACTGAGTTGCAGCCAGGAAGTTCTGAGGACCTGTGATCAAGCCACAGTAGTGCCATATATATATATATATATATATATATATATATATGTGTGTGTGTGTGTGTGTGTGTGTGTGTATGTGTGTGTGTGTGTATGTGTATGTATATATGTATATATGTGTGTGTGTGTGTGTGTGTGTGTGTGTGTGTGTGTGTGTGTGTGCTTGTGCACACATGTGCATGAGTGCATCTTGGTTGTAGGGCTTGAATTCAGGGCCTGTGCTCTGTCCCTCCGTTTTTTCATTCAAGGATAGCCCTCTACCACTTGAGCCACAGCTTTTCTTCCAGCTTTCAGGTGGTTCTTGGGAGAGGAGACATTTCTTGTTGGGCTGCATCTTTATGGTTGTCCTCCGATCTTAGCGTGCTGAGGGAGCTAAGAATATGAGAGCATGAGCCATTAGCATCTGGCCAAGCTTTCCTTCTTGGATAAAACAGAATACCTATTTCCTAGCCAAGCACCCATCTACAGCTATCCCTCCTTCCCCTCCCCTAACCCTCCAGGCTTCAGAGGAAACATACTCTCCCCTGAGGACAAAGAAATAGGATGCACTGACAGGTTTGAGCATTAAGTTCTCCACAGAGCCAGGGGCTGCTGGGAGTTGATGTAGAGATCTGAGATCTAGGCCAGGGAAAGTAGACAGCTGTTAGAACAGAAAGTATGAAAAGACATGCCTATAATCCTAGCTATTCAAGGCTGACACTGGAAGATCAATCAAGATTCAAAGCTAGCCTGGGCATACTCTTATCTCCAAAGAATCACCAAAAAGCTGGGAAGAAGAAATATTATAATTCAAATATTAGAGTATCAAACTTATGCAAACAAGCTAAAGGTTCCCACCTAGGCTCTTCAAGCCTTGGTAACACACACACACACACACACACACACACACACACACACACACACACACACACACACACACACACACACACACACCATGTTCATGCAAAATTAGAGATTTCTACACTGTAACCTTTGGGTATTCTCTACCTTTTTCCCCACTAAATCTGGTGGTTGTTGGCCTAGGACTTCGATGCATCCAACACCACCTAACATCTATAATTTTGGGGAACAGACTGGCTATAACATCAGCCTTCCCCAATCCGAGCTCCTTAATTGGGTCATGGTCTATCCAGACCCTATGGGATACCTTTTACAGACTTGCCAAGATCCTTTAAAAAGGCATCACATGCTGGGCACTTTTGGCTCACGCCTGTTGTTCTGGCTACTCAGGAAGGTGAGATCTGGCTTCCAAGCTAGCTTGGGTAGAAAAGTTTGTGAGACTCTTATCCTCAAAGAATCATCACAAAAAAAGAAGTGTCCCTGTGGCTCAAGTGGTAGAGTGCAAGCCTTGAGAAAAAGAGCTCAGGGACAATGCTCATGGACAACAACAACAAGGAGAGGCATTGCATGTTGGCTTTGGGATTGACATGGGCCAAATATTGGAAATTTCAAGAGTGCCAAGATAAAGCAGTACCTCCTTTAGTCCCATGCTCTTCTATCTTGTCCAATCCCTGTCCTTGGCTGTGCTTCAGGACAGGATGGCTCTGGCTTGACGGCAAGGCTCCAAGGACGAAGATCCCAGACCAATTGCCCTGGCTCCTTCCTCCCTGCTCACACTGCTGATTCTGCTCTTTGCCATAGACGTTCTTCCTGAAATCCATCCATGAGATCATTGACACCAACACAGTGGTGAATGGTGGGTCCAGCCTAACTCAGGGAAGTCAGAGGTGGAAGCCAGCCTGGGACTAGGCTTCTACTCTGGGTGTGGGCTGAAGCCAGGGCTGACATTTATTTCATTCTGAGCCTTGCTGGGGTAGGGAGACAGTGTAGACACAACATTGAGTCAGGTAAGATGGGAATCTTTAGCACCACTTGTGTGGGGGAGGCTGTGGCAATCAGGGGGGCACTGTTCTTGGTACTCCTCTTTCGGATGTCCCTCTCCCTCTCTCATCCCTCAATAGTAAAAGAGAAACTTTAAATAAGGGTGTCAAAGAAGGGGCAGGGAAATATTTCCGTGTGAACCAGACTTGTGCTTCATATTCATGCTAGCCCCTAATTCCTATTTATCTGAGGATTGGCATGTGGGTTTGGCGGAGGAGGATCATCCTAGCTGAGAATGTAGCTCAGTGATAGACTGGTCGCCAACAAGTCTGAAGCCCTGGGTTTGATTCCACAAAGATAAAGCTGGAAGGGGAGGTGGGGCTCAACTTGTAGACCACCAGTCTTGATCAAATAGAACTCAAGGACAGTGGCCAGGCCCTGAGTTCAAGCCCCATAACTGGAAGAACAAATCCTTGTGGAGGCTTTATTTTCCATTTGGAAACAATTTATGCTTTGTGATAAGCATAACATGGGCCTCTTCCCTGGCCAGCAATGGGCCATTAGATGGCTCTGGAATTTGGGCCTCCTCCCAGCAGCCTCTGCTCTACTTGGCCCACAGGTTACCCTTCCTATCACCAGGTAGATGGAGGCCTAGAGAACCCCACCTGGCCACCTAGTTCTGGTGGCTGCTGAGGATTTGGGAAATCAGTATGTCACATAGGGAGTCATCATCCCCATCAGTCTACAGAGAAAAGGGATTGAGCACTGCAAGCCTGAGTGCACCAGCTGTGGGTAGTTCTGGATGTGGGGATCTGCAGCAGGACACGCTCTGTGGGGGAGTCCTGTATGGGGCAGCAAACCCTGACTTCTCCTCTTGCATTTTCCACACTATCCTGAAGTATCAATTCTTCAAAACCTTTTTGTGCCTTCCTCATTTTGCCCACCCAGGAGCCTGAGGCCTCTGAAGAAGCTGGACTGGTGGAGAGCTCAGCCTGTGTCGGTATCTGGAGCCCCGTGTAGGAGCGACAGAAACTCTTCCAGCTATCTACTCTTCATTTTCTCCTGGGACAGCCGGCACATGCACTCGGCTTTCTCCTGACACAGCTGATCCAGAATGAACATCTGTCCTTTACATGCCAAGAGGGATTCCTGGACGGTGCGGATATGTGCCGACAGCTGGTTGCATCAATGGTGGAGCTCATCTGCAGGAGTCTGGAAGTCCACCTCATCAGGCAGGTTGCGGATGAACCAGATTTTCTTCTTGGATGCCCACATGTCCCACTTCTCATTCTCTCATGTGTTGTGGTGGCAGCTCATGGGCGGGGGACCTGTGGCTCCAGCTCTATCTGGTACTGAGCTGTCCGGCGAAGGGGGAGTGCCTGCAGCAGTCAGGCAGGAGATTCCCCCTGTGGATCTCAGCCTCTGAGAGTGCTAACAGAACCACATCCCTCTCAGTTTGGGGGACATCTCCATTTTCTGCCATGGGCACATCGAGGAGAGTCGCTTCCTCAGCTTTTGCTTCTCCAGGGTTCACAGCTTCCCCTTCCCCAGGGAAAGCCAGGAAGCTCAGCTGGGCCTGCAGGTGCTCCTCCTGTGGACTGGTCACTTCCAGGCACTTGAAACTGTCCTGCCACTTTGGGGGCACCACCTAGTCCCTCCATTTGGTCGGACCCTGCACTTGTTTCAGCTGCTCCAACTGCTGGGTCTGCTTCTGCAGGTTCTACAGAAGGACCTACTACTTGGAGCAAAGCTGCTCCTTTGAAGTGATGTGCTGCTCGCAGGTGGCTCTGAGCTCCTGCAGCTAGGCCAGGGACTGCTCCTGCTGCCCCTGCAGCTCACGAGCTGCTTGGCCTTCTCTCTCAGCCACCTCTTTCCATTCCTCTATCTTCTCCTCTGAGCAGTCCAGCTGTTCCCGCAGATGATTCTTCACCTGCTGCACTGAGTCCACGATGCTGGTGAGCTCCTTTTTCTCACTGCTCACCCTGCAGAGAGCATCCCGCAGCAAGGCCAGCTGTTCCTCCAGCTGTGGGTTGCACACACATGCATATCGTGGGGTCTCGGGGATATCCTGCCGATCTTTGGTTTTCTCCTCTAGTCTTCCCAGTTGCTCCTGCTGCTCCGCAATCTGGAGATGGAGACTCTGATTTTCCTGGACCTATATGTGAAGTTGTTTCTCCAGGTTTTTCAACCCCATCTGCGTGCAGTAGGCATGGGCCTGCAATTGCTGTTCCTCCTGAGATGGACCCTGGGGGGGCCATGGCTCTGCCAGCTTTGTTCTCAGTTCCCCCAACTATTCTCTAGGTGCAGCACCTACCTCGATCCTCACTCCTTCTCCTCTGTCAGTTGGTTTACGTGCTCAGTCAGCCACCAGGCCACCTCCTTCGGCATGGAACTCTCAATGCTCAGGTTCTGGGAGAAGGTGTCTGTCTCCAGATTTGCTGTGGTCACCATTCAGCTCAGGTTGTCCTGTAGCCTCTTTAGTACATCACACCTCTGCAGCACTTGTTGGAACTTGCAGGTTCTGTTCTTCCTGTTGCTCCTCTATGTCCAGAGTGCTTCCAGCTTCTCCGAAAACTCTGTGTTCACTTGCTCCAGGTCATAGAAGCTTCTGGTCTTTTCCTTGAGCTGAAGTGTTACATCCTTCAGCTGTTCAAACAACATTTCAGTATCCTTCTGTAAGTAGTAACCACAGAAGCCACCATCTCCAGCTCCCCCATGCACTGCTCTGCAGCCTGTAGGCAGCTGGTGAGAGCTTCGTGCTTCATTTCTCTGTCATCGGCCGCGAGCTGCATGTGGGCTGGTGCTGATTGTAAATCACTTTCTGCTAAAACCAACCACTGTATGGGTAGCTTGTGGATGTCTAGCTCTGTTCTCGGTGCTTTGTGAACTTGGGCTACCTTCTCCTTCTCTTTCGCTTGTCAATCCTGCAGGTCTTTCTTTTCCTGCTTCAGTGGTTGGATCTCGGCACAGAACACCTGGTTTCTTCTTTTGCTGCAGTCCAGGGAAGGCACCACATGTCGGTAGCACCTCTGCAGATTCTTGGTGGTATCTGGACCCTTGACACTCTGGACCCTGGTGGCTGTGACTGTGTCCAAAGGCAGGGGAGGCCTGTGGTAAGCATCACCTTTGGCCAGACCCTCCGTTGAATCACCCTCCCCAGTGGTGTTTTGTTTGGAATCCTTCCCTTTTTTGTATTCTTTGTTTTCTTGAATGTTGAAGGTCTGACGTGAGGATTCTTCTGCTGGTGTTCTGGCAGTAGTTTGTTGCCCGCAGCTCTGACTCAGAGTCTTATTGTTTCAGACATCTGAGTGCTTTGATGGGAAAGATGGGCTGGCCACATTCCCAGGCTCTGGGAAATCCTCTATTCTCCCACTCACTTAATAGGTTGCCAATTTTCTATTTTACTCCAAATTCGCCTCTAGACTCTTGCTTACCACTCAGTTACCTCTACCTTCCGCAACTTCTGGTAGTGGTGTCAACCAACAGACAGCCGGATGGCTACACAGATTGTTGTGTATGTCTGTTTGTTGCCAGTCCCGGACATTGAACTGAGGACCTAGGCACAGTACGTGAGCTGCTTTTGCTCAAAGATACCCCTCTACCACTGGAGCCACATGGCTCTACTTCTGGATTTGTTGAAACTGAAGTTGGACAGGCGTCTCAAGTACTTTCCAGCCTAGGGTGAATTTTACCATGAATCTCCTTTCACAGCTTTGTAAGTATCATGGAGGACTGCTGAGAGCCACTGGTGCCTACTTAATCATTGGTCTTGCTGATATTCTTGGACAGACCAGTGAATTCCCTACCTTCGGGTTTAAGTGGTGGGAGCTAAAGCCCACAATTCGAATCCTGGTCCTTCCACCTCCAAATGGCAGGAAATGCTAAGAAACTCATTTTTTCCAGAAAAGGTGCCATAAAAATCTTTCTTTTTTAATTTTAATTTTAATTGTTTGTGAACATACTGTAGAGAGGGGTTACAATTACATGGGCAAGATAATGAGTACATTTCTTATAACGAATTGCAGCCTCCTCCTTTGTTTACCCTTCACATCCCTTCCCAGCCTTTCCACCACCCCCACTGCCAATCCTCCCCATCTCCCCCTCATCAAAGTTGTAAAGTTTGTTTTCGACATGAAAACTTGTACTTCTCATTGTTGCAACAAGTCCACCTGTATCCTTAAACAACTTGGTTTTCCCCATCTCCAGAAATTATTCCTACATCAAATATAGTGAAAGCAGGGGTTATAGTGTGGGGGAGGGACATACAAAGAAACAAAGAAATAATCTTATAAATGTGTTAGAAACAAATGCATGAAAGAAAAAAACATTAAAATACAAATCTAAGAGTTCATTTTCCTAACATCACATTATTTAACCTTTTCTGCTTGACTCATACATATACTAGATATTACAAATAAGGTAAACCATGGTAACTATGTTTCTTTGGGCTTGGCTTACTTCACTTAATATAATTTTTTCCAAGTCTTTCCATTTCCTAACTAATGGGGCAATGCCATTCTTTCTGATGGAGGCATAGAATTCCATTGTGTATATATACCACATTTTCTGAATCCATTCATCTACTGAGGAGCATCTGGGTTGGTTCCAGATCTTAGCTATGGTAAATAATGCTGCAATACACATAGTTGTGCTGGTACATTTAGTTTGGTCTTGTTTGTAAACATTTGGGTAAATGCCCAAAAGTGGGATTGCTGGGTCGTATGGGAGCTCTATGTGAAGTCTTTAGAGGAAACCCCATTCTGCTTTCCAAAGTGGTTGAACAAGTTTACACTCCCACCAACAATGCAGTAAGGTTCCCTTCTGTCCACATGCCCTCCAGCATCTGCTGTTGTTAGAGATCTTGATTTTTGCCATTCTAACTGGGGTGAGGTGGTATCTCAACATTGATTTGATTTGCATTTCTTTTATGGCTAGGGAGGTTGAGCATTTCTTCGTGTGTCTATTGGCCAACCTTCTTTCTTCTTCAGAGAAGTTTCTCTTTAAGTCTTTAACCCACTTATTTATTGGGCAGTTGTTTCTTTGAGGATTTGTTGTTGGAGGATTTAATTTTTTGAGTTCCCAGTATATTTTAGATATGAGACCCTTGTCCGTTGTATGGCTAGTGAAGATCTTCTCCCAATCCGTAGGCTTTTTATTGATCTTGCTAGCTATAACCTTTACCATGCAGAAGCTCTGAAACTTCATACAATCCCATTTGTCCAACTTTTCTTTTATTTGTTGTGTTTCCGGGTCTCTATTAAGAAAATTTCGGCCTGGGCCAAGGAGACCTAGGGTTTCTCCTATCCTATCCTGTCGTGTTTTCAGAGTGTCTGCTTTGACTCCGAGGGCTTTGATCCATTTGGAGTTGATTCTGGTGCAAGGTGATGTATAAGGATCTAGCTTTAGTTTTCTACAAGTAGTTAACCAATTTTTACAGCACCATTTACTGAAAAGCCTGTCTTTCTTCCATTCTATTTTTTAATACCCTTATCCAAGATTAGATGGCTATAAGTCTGTAGGTTCATTTCTGGGTTTTCAAATCAATTCCATTGGTCCTGAGGTCTGTTCTTATGCGAGTACCAAGCTGTTTTCATTACCATGGCTTTATAGTAGAGTTTGAAATTTGATATTGCTATTCCTCGAGCAGTGTTCTTGCCGTTGAGTAGCATTTTAGCTATTCGGGGTCTTTTATTGTTCCTTATGAATTTTTGGATTGCCTCTTCTATTTCCTTGAAGAATGAGGTTGGAATTTTTATAGGTATCACATTGAATTTGTACATAGCCTTGGGAAGTATTGCCATTTTCGTGATGTTAATCTTTCCAATCCAGGATCATGGGAGGTTTTGCCATTTTCTAAGTTCTGTTTTGATTTCCTTTTTCAAGATTTTAAAGTTTTCGTCATATAGGTCCTTCACTTCTTTGGTAAAGTTAATTCCTATGTATTTTATTTTTTGTGGGGCTATTACAAATGGAGTTGCTTTCCTAATTTCAGCCCCACTTTTCTCATTGATGGCATACAGAAAAGCCATTGATTTGGGGGGTTAATTTTATACCCTGCTACTTTGCCAAAGTTTTGAATCAGCTTGAGTCATTTGGGAGTGGAGTCTTTGGGATTCTTTAAATACAAGATCATATCATCTGCAAAGAGGGAGAGTTTTTTTTTCTTCTTTCCCTATTTGGATCCCCTTTATGTTTGCATCTTGTCTTATTGCTGTAGCTAGGCATTCTAATACTAGATTGAAGAGAAGTGGAGAGAGGGACATCCTTGTCTTGTTCCTGAGTTAAGAGGAAATTGTTTTAATTTTTTAACATTAAGTATAATACTGGCTGTAGGTTTGTCATATACAGCCTTTATTGTATTGAGGAATGTTCCATGGATTCTTAATTTTTCCAAAACCTTCATCATAAAGAGGTGTTAGATCTTGTCTAATGCTTTTTCTGCATCTATTGAGATAACCATGTGGTTCTTATTCTTTCTCCTGTTTATGTGATGAAAAATATTAATTGACTTGCATATATTGAACCAGCTTTGCATCCCTGAAATGAATCCTGTTTGATCGTGGTGTATGATTTTTTGGATGAATTGTTGAAGTCGATTGGCCAAAATTTTGTTGAGAATTTTTGCATCAGTGTTCATCAAAGAAATGGGTCTATAATTCTCTTTCTTTGATGAGTCCCTGCCTGGTTTTTGGATGAGGGTTATGATGGCTTCATAGAATGTGTTCGGTAGTGAACTTTCTCTTTCATTTTCATTGAAGACATGGAGGAGTATTGGTGTGAGCTCTGCTTTGAAGGCCTTGTAGAATTCCGCTGTAAAACCATCTGGTCCTGGACTTTTCTTAGCTGGAAGGTCTCTTATTGCAGTTTCTATTGCAATGCTTGATATGGGCCTTTTAAGATGGTTTAACTCATCTTGGTTTAGTTTTGGCATGTCAGTATTTGCTAGAAAAATGTCCATTTCTGTCAAGTTCTCAAACTTATTAGCATAAAGTTTTGAGAAGTATTCCCTTATAATGTTCTGAATCTTGGATGTCTTCATGGTCCTGTTTCCATTCTCATCTCTGAGTTTATTTATTTGGGTGCATTCTCTTCTTTATCTGATAAGATTTTCTAAGTTTCTGTAAATTTGTTGATTTTTTCGAAGAAACAACTCTTTGGTTTTGATTCTCTCTATAGTTTTTTTTGGATTCTAATTCATTTAATTCTGATAAGTCAGAATTAATTAATTAATTAATTTCCATCTACTGGATTGGGTTTTATCTTGCTGCTCTTTTTCAAGGAGGTTTAGATGTGTCATTAAATTGTTGGTTTCAGATCTCCCCAATTTGTTGATGTAGGAGCTCAGAGCTATAAACTTGGCTCTGAGTACTGCCTTTGCTGTGTCCCAGAGGGGCTGGAAAATTTTGTGCTCATTTTTGTTGAATAGCATGAACATTTGAATTGCCTTTCTAATCTCTTCCACTCATGATTCACCAGTGTGTTGTTCACCCTCCATGTGTTACTGGACTGTTTTGGTGGCTTTTGGTGTTGAGTTCTAATTTTATTCCCTTGTGGTCCGAGAGAATGCAAGGTATAACTTCAATGTTTCTGAATTTAGACAAGTTTGCTTTGTGGCCTAAAATGTCGTCTAATTTAGAAAATGTTCTATGTGCTGCTGAGAAAAACGTGTATTCTAATGCTGCTGGGTAAAATATTCGGTAGATGTCTGTTAAATCTATTTGATCTATGCAGATGTTTAGATCTGCGGTTTCTCTGTTGAGTTTTTGCTGAGTTGATCTCTCTAGTGGGAAGAGTGGTGTGCTAAAATCCCCAACAATTAATGTCTTTGGATCTATGTGGGATTTGAGGGAAAGTAGTGTTTCTTGGATAAATGTGAGTGCTTCATTGTTTGGGGAACAGATATTTAGAATGGTAATATCCTGCTGTAGGAGAGATCCCTTAATTAGTATGCTCCTGAAGGCAGCAGACAGAAGGATCTTGTTTTTTTATTCCACTAGACAGTTTATGTGGCTTAATTGGAGAGTTAATTCCATTAATGTTGATAGATAGGATTGAGTGGTATTTGGGAGTTCCTGCCATGTTATCCACCTTCTTGGGGGTTTCAAAAACTGGGTTCTTCCTATGGTTCTTGTATTCTCAGTTTGGGTGCAGTTTCTTGGTGTTTATTGTGGTCTTGTTGGTTTTCTATATGCAGGACATCTTTAAGAATCTTTTGTAGGGCTGGTTTGGTGGCGATGGATTGTTTCAATGTTTCTTTGTTATGGAAGTTTTTTATTTGGCCTTCAGTTATGAAGGAGAGTTTAGCTGGGTACAGTATTCTTGCTTGATAGTTGTTTGATTTTTAGGGCATGGCATACATCATATCAGACTCTTGTTGGATTGTCTCTGCTGAGAAATGTGAGGTGATTTTAATTGCTTTCCCTTTATTGGTGATTAATCTTTTCTCCTTGATAGCTTTAATGATCTTTTCCTTGGTCTGAATTGATCCTGTGTGGATTATAATGTGATGGTGGGATGTCGTATTCTAGTCTGGTCTATTTGGAATTCTAAAAGCTTCTTGTATCTGAATAGGTCTATCTTTTTGCGTGTTTGGGAAGTTCTCTTCTAGGATCCTGTTAAACAAATTTCCTAGACCATTAACTTCTGTTTCTAGGTTCTCCTCTGCAACCATTTTCCTTAGATTAGGCCTTCAGATGGTGTCTTCCAAGTTTTGGATAGATCTATCATATTTCTTGGACTTGTCTTGGATGGTTTTATGTTCTTTCTCTATAATACCTAGTATTTCTTCAATGCCCGAGATTCGTTCTTCTGCATGGTCTAACCTGCTGTCAAAACTTTCTACTTTGTATTTTATTTCTTTTCCTTCTAATTGGGCAGCTTTGATGGCTTTAAATTCTTTGTTGAAGCATTGTTTTAGATCTTGTATGAATTTCTTCACTTCCTTAATTTGGTGTTCACTTACTTGATGGGCTATGGTTTCCTTGTGCTCCCATTCCTTCTGTTGGGTCCATTCAGCATTCCCTTTGTGGTTTTCCTGACTTCCTTCAACTCTTTGTTAATGGATCCCATGAATGCCTTTAGTGATCTTTGTGTATTCTCATCCTGTACTCTCAATTCCTGTATTACTCTTTCCTTAGGTTCCTCCCACTCCCATTCATGCCATTCCTGTAGTTCTCTTTGAGTGTTCTCAGCCTGTTAACGCCATTCCTGCCTTTCTGTTTGAGTATTCTCAAGCTGCTCATGCAAATCCTTTATCAGTTTTTGAGTAGCTTCCTCACGCTCATGATATTCTTGTATAAACCTTTGGATTGCCTTCTCTCTCTCCCTATCACGCTCATACAGAGTCCTTTGTAGGTTTTCAAACTTTTCCTGCATTGACCTTTTGTTTGCTTTCTCTCTCTCCCTATCACGCTCATACAGGATCCTTTGTATGTTTTCAAACTTTTCATTTATCATGTTTGCCAGCAGTGTTTGTAGAGCTATTTGGGAACTCTCCTCTGGATTATTCATTATCTGTTCTGTCCCCTGCTTATCATGAGTGGGAGTTGAGATACCCGGACTTGACATTTTTCTTCTGTTTTTCCGGCTTACTCTGCAGATTTGGGATAAAAATAGCACCAGTTTTGCGCTAGAACACTAACTTAAGGCAAGCATCAACCAAAATCTGTGTTTGCACAGTCAATAGTCTGCAGATAAAATCTAGTTCAACAGATACATTTATTCAACATCAGACAACTATATATTAATGGGCTATGAACCGCAAAGATGAATTTGGAAAACCAGAAATTATTAGGGTTAGGGAGAAATGTGTGTTAAAAATAGGAATAGAGTGATGTGGGAAGGCACAGGTAGAGTTAACTAAGTCCTAATCTCAAAGCAGGAAATAGGTTGGATAAGATGAAAGGAGAGAGAGAGAGAAAAAGAAGAAAGAGAAAGAAAAAAGAAAAGAGACCAGAAAAATAGAAAATAATAATTAATAATACTATGCATATCGAAAACAAACTATTCAGAGGAGAACATGAACATAATGGGAGAAGGGAAGGGATATAAAGGACATGTGAAAAAATTAAAAATAAAAATACTTAAAATATTATATAGGTATAAAAAGTTAGTACTGCTATTAGGCAATTTAAGTCTCAGAGGTTTTGAATTGAGTAATAAATTTGTGGATTAAGTGTGTACTCAATGGGGGATAAGGTCTAATAATCAACTACTAGTTTATCTGAGCATGTGCAGGACAACAATTAAGTCACATAAAGAAGAACGAAAGAGAAGAAAAGGTGAAAAGAATAAGAAAGGAAGAAAAAAACAGAAGTCCAGTAGAGCTAAACAAAAAACAAAAAGAAAATTAAAAAAAGAAAGAAAACAAAGAAAGAAAAACACAAACACATATGTATCCCTGAAATAAAAATTATAAGAGGAAAATAAAGTTACTAGAAAACAATATTTTTCAAAAAAAGTAAAAATTATAGATTAAAAATTTTTAGAAAAGAAAAAAAATTTATAAAAAGTACCAAAAAGAAGAAGAAGAAGAAGAAGAAGAAGAAGAAGAAGAAGAAGAAGAAGAAGAAGAAGAAGAAGAAGAAGAAGAAGAAGAAGAAATAGTTCTTTAATTTTTTGGGGGAGGGGTGGGAAAAATCTTGTATCTCCCTTGTGTCCTTAATCAGCCTCTTGTTGTAGTCTCTGGTCTGCTTTTGGTCCTGTGGCTTGGTTGGTTTCTTAAGTCAGTTTGTTCGAACAGGCAGAAAAATGCTCTGCTTTAACCAGTGTTTTGCGATCGTCCTCCCAGGGTAGTTCAATGGGAGTAGGATCTGCTTTGAGTATTACAAAAGAGGGAAATAGCTTTTTCCTCAAGTTTGGAGATACTGTGATGAGGGTAGGTTCTGAGTAGAGTTGAGGCACTTCAACAAACAGTAGCTTTTCCGGGGGATAGTTTGTGAGAAACTTACAGAGCCCAGCATAGAGCCATTCTCAGGGTTTCGGTTTACTTAATTTCAATTGATTGTCGAGGCTGCTAAAGGGAGGGACAGCTTCTGGATCTGATAACCCAGAGAAGAAAGCCACTCCTAGCTCTGCCACCCAAGCTGAGTGACTTTTGCCTGGGTGTAGCTGAGTCTGGCAGGTCAGGTTAAGTTCTTGTGACCTGCTAAATGACTCTAGTTTTATTCAAAGGCCTGAGTTGGAGCTAGCAGCTCCGTTGAGCTTTGTCAGTATCCAATATGGAGATCTCCGGTACTGGGGGGTGGGAGGGGTAGTCTTCCCTCCTCTGCTTCCTGAGAAGGAGTGAGGACGTCAGGCTTCTACTTACGCCGAGTCTTGGTTCCTGGGTTGTCTCTGGTCCGCAAACTGCAGGATGAAGATATCCCAAGGAACTCATTTTTATCCATATGAATACCAATGGAATGTGATGTATGTCATGATTGAATGGGCAATTCTTGAATGATTCTACGATAAAATTATATACAATTATATTCTAGGATACTGATTGATATTAATCAATACTTTATGAAGTGTTAAAAAAATACTTTCATTAAAAGGAGAAATAATGAAATACCTAAGAATTGGTTGTCACATAGCATAGAGATGCCATTTTTTTCTGCCAGGACTGGGATTGCAACTCATGGTCTGGGTAACTCTGTTGCACTGTGTAGGAAGGGGAAGCTTGCTTTCTTGAAGTCAAGAAATTTAAGTCTGTTCTTTACGCCTGAAATCGATCCCCACCACTAGCAAACATCCTATTTGTGTACATTTTAAATATATGATTTATATTTACATACATATATTGACTCCATATTGCATTCAGTGTAGTTATTCATTTTACCTTTTATTTTGTTCATGTAGTAACCAGTTATTTTATTTAATAGTATGGCACATAGAATATTGATTACATTGATTACATAGGATATAGGTCTGCATATGTATTCCACTTCATACCTGACACGCAGGATGTTCACAGAAAGGAAAACATGTGTCACCATCTGTTTTTTACTCCACGATTCATTGTTTGGGAGTGCAGGCATATGAACTCATGGCCTACAGGGCCAAATTCATGAATGATTGAGTGTCAACATGCCATCCTGGGACAAACTGAGCAGACAGGCATTTACCAGGACCTGAGATTGAGCCCCTTGGTTTGACAAAATAAGAACAGATTGGCACGCACATTGTAGTATGCTAATAAAAATATATATATTTATAGTGTGCCAGAGGTGTCTATCCATTATTCAGTAATATAGACCACATTCCTAACAATTCTTGGGTATTTATTATGCTTCCATATAATTAATATTATTGTTTTCATCCTTAATAAACTGTTAATTAAATCAATGTCCTGAAATTATTGCGTCCCTGTAAGAAATACAAACAAGACCACACTAAAGCTCCCAGCACGCCTTTGTTTATTGCATCATTATTTACCATAGCTAAGATATGGAACCAACCCAGATGCCCCTCAGTAGATGAATAGATCAAGAAAATGTGGTATATATACATAATGGAATTCTATTCCTCCATCAGAAAGAATGATATTGCCCCATTTGTTCGGAAATGGAAAGACTTGGAAAAAATATAGTAAGTGAAATAAGCCATACCCAAAGAAACCTAGCTCCCATGGTCTTTATTTGCAGTAACTAGAATATGTCTGAGTCAAGCAGAATAGGTCAGATAAGTTGATATTAGGGAAATGAACCCTAAGATATGTATTCAAATGTTTTTTTTCTTTCATGGGCTTGTTTCTAATACATTTATAAGATTATTTTTTTGTTGCTTTGTATGTCCCTCCCCCATGGTATAACCTCTGCTTTAACTGTATTGATGTCGGTATAATTTCTGGAGGGGAAGGGCAAAAACAAATCGTTTAAATAGGGATACAGGTGGACTCATTGCAACAATAAGATGTACAAGTCATTATGTCGAAATCGAACTTTTCAACTTTGGTGGGGTGAGGAGGATTGGGTGGAGGCGTTGGGGGAGGATGGGAAGGGATGGATAGGAGAAACAAAGTAGGAGGCTAAAATGCTTGACAAGAAATGTACTCATTGTCTTGCACAGGTAATTTTAAGCCCTCTGTACAGTATTTTCACAAGAAAAAATAATAAATTTTAAAAAAGAAAAAAACAGAAGAAAAAAATCATGAAGATGTCATGATCTTGTATTTAATGGACTCCATGGACTCCACTCCCAAGTTACTTGAGCTGATATAAAACTTTGGCTAAGTAGCAGAATATAATTTTGTCTCAATAAAACCAACCAAGAAAGGAATAAAAAATAAACAAGAAAGAAAGACACAGTTGGAAATTTGGGCTAATTTTGTCATTATGTTTTGAGAATTCAAGTTTCCTATAGAAATGCAACTCAAATATAATCCTCAGTTGTGTTTTAAATGTTGTCTTAATTACATAACATTTCTAGTTGCAAAAGAGCTCATGATTCCCAATCAAAAATTTGAAAATGTAAGCATCATTCTGTTAGATTCCAAAGAAATGATGAAGAATTACAAAAGTCAAAGCCTGGAGAAATAGGAAAGTTCATTTAATATAGGACTTTGTAGACTTGCCTAAATTAGAATTAGATTTAAAATAGATAATTTTTGTTTGTAATTTAATATTCTATAGGATACTTCAAAATTCTTTTCAAATAAAAGATTTAATTTACAAATTCACAAATGATTCTGGCATTCTAATTGACTAGAGTAGTCTTTCAAGTGAGGTATAATAAGAACTTAGTTAATAGATAATTCCAACAGTTCATTTGTAAAATGATAATGTGAATAATCTAGACAAATTGTCAACAAATTGATGATATTAATTCATAAATATAGGAAAAGAGCAATCTTTTGAGACTTTGGTGTAACATGGTATGAAGAGAGTAATTGTGTGACATTTTTTTCTACCTTTACATAGCACAGGAAGTAATTTCTTAATTATGTACCTCTGTATACAATGAGAAAAGTGCTGTGTTTGAGGGGTTTTTAAATTTTGTTTTTGTTGTTTGGTTTGTCCTAGGGCTTAACCCCTGGCTTGGGCACTGTCCCTGAGCCTGTTTTTGCTCAAGGCTACTGCTCTACCACTTGAACCTCAGTGCCACTTTGGTCTGGCTTTTCCTTATGAGTTTGTTGGAGATAAGAATCCAAGGAACTTTCCTGCCTGGGTGGGCTTTCAACCATAATCTTCAAATCTTAATATTAAGATATACAGATCTCCTGAATATCTATGATAGATAATATATATATATATATATATATATATATATAGTAAAATAAATATAAAATAAAAATAAAAATAAATTCTATTTGCAAGTGTTCTGATCTCAAGAATACCACTGTTGGGAAAATGATGTAGCAAAGTTAAGTGTATTATTCTTTCCACAATAGGAAGGGCATCTCATTAGCAAAAGTGTAGTATTTTTTCACAATATTGATAAACTAGTCATGATGTGAATTTAGGGAATTTTAATGTGCACCTTACAAGTTGGAAACTGTTGGGCTAGGATGACTTTATGGCATAAAAACTTGGGATTGATTGTCATAGAAATAATAGTTAATCTGATGAACAAAAGTTTACCCTTACAGAATTTTTATTGGAAGTGGCACTGTGGCTCAAGTGGTAGAGAGTTCACCTTGAGCTGCAGAGTGCAGGGACAGTGCCCAAGCCCAGATTTCAAGCCCCATGACTTACCAAAAAAAAAAAGAAATTAATTATTATAGTTACTTCATAGTTTTATCCTCTACAAGAATGTGTCTATTTTTTCTGTTGACTTTTAAATATGTAATGCCTCATTGAAAACTGCATCTATTGCAGAATTAAATAAAGTACAAACAGGTACTCTTTTGAATGTCTCTGGTATGGCATGTTCAGAATTTGAAAATGAGTAGTTAGTAGTCATAGGAATGTTGAGGAACAGATATATTCTCTCCTCTTAACAATTAGTAAGTTTTCAAAGTTAGGAGTTTCCATAGAATTGAACGTTTTTCTGTTTTAGTATGAGACAAAACTAAAAATAATGTTTTATTCCAAATAATGCCAAGTATATTCTGAAAATATTGTATAGTTTGATAACATTCCAATTGATGTCTGATAAAGAAAGAGGTAATTCAAATTAGCAACCAAAATGTTCATTTTTAAAGGTAATAAACATAAAATAATATTTACTATACCAATACAGTGAACTTATATTTTATGTAGCTCATTTTTTACCTTAATTTTATTGTCAAGGTGATATATAGACGGGGTTGCAGTAATTGTAAGCTATTGAATACATAACATGTCGAAATTTTTACCCCCTCCCTCATTTTTCTCACACTTTTCCTTCATCCCAATACCACTCACAAATTGTAATGTAAATTTCCAACATATTGTCCTGTGACTATTGCTATTGCATTGGTTTGCCTTTTGTCCTTAGTCTCGCCATTTTATTGTTCTGCTTCCCTTGCCAAATGAAGATAAATATATATACAATACAATTGTATTGTATTTGGATATTGAATCCAAATACAATGTGACAAACCATAGGGGAAAACACAAAAGAAAAAAGAAATCACATAGTACATTAAAAACAACAACCACAAAGAAAAACCTCTCAGCATCATTTTATATGATCATTTATACATAGCTATTGATTCATTCTGCTCATCTGCTAAGAATATCAGATATTTCCTAGTTATTACAAATGAGGGAAACCATCAAATCTGTTTCTTTGTTTCTTGCTTATTTTTTTAGTAGGATTTTTCCATGTCTTTCCATTTCCTTATGAGTAGAAAGCATAGAAGTACACCGTACATATATAACCATATTTTGTCAATTTATTCATCTACTGAGTAGCATATTGTTTTAAAACATGATTGCATGTAAGTATCACTTAAGGCCATTCAAAAATGACAGATGCTGCCTCAACAGATATACTAATATCATGATTTCTAGGTAAGATAGTATTTTATGGTGGTACAAATGTTGAGATATAGGATGAGTCTGATGTATATCTTGCATGAATTAGCCAGGAAGATATCCAATATCATGTAGGATAAAAATGGTAGTGACAAAATGTTTCCCTTGAGAAAGATATAGGAGGCTGTCAGAAGTATGAAGTAGTTCAGATAAATTTGAAGAATTTAGAAATGCAAGCTCAATTATGTCTCTTGAAATAATAATTATGTAAATTGAAGGGCAAAAAAATGGTAAGAGAATAAAATAACTGACAGCAGATCATTATCCCAAGTTAGAGTACAAAAAGACATAATCTATAACTTCCAAGTTAAAGAGATACCAATATAATATGTCCCACTTAATTTAGGTACATGCAAAATATTTACTTGGCTTTTCCCTACTTAAATGCTCCAAAATAAATGAACACTTACAAGAAAAGTTATGTTATTGCCATTGTTTCAACACTAACTGTGATCAGCCCTCTTTTTCTCACTTTGCACTTGGTAAATTGATGATGTTGTGGCTGATTAGAGTCAGAATTAGGGGCTTCTACTTGTACAATTATCCCAGAACAGTTTAAAGCAGTTTTCCGCCCAAGATATCCAACTACATTGTCTGAACCTGTACTTTGAACAGACCCTCACACCTGAGCACATTATTTGAAATTATACTTTAGCTTTTCTTGGCAAATTCTACTTTGTGCCTTTGTCTTCTTTGCACATTCCTTTTGAGTTCATAGTTGATCTATTTCCATTTCATCTGTACAAACTGCTAAGAACATTGTTCAACTACCACTTCTTGTTTGTACACGCCCAGTCTAGAAGGTACTTTGTCCATGTTAAGCAATACGGTAATATTCACTCTCTGAGGAGAAAAGTTCCACAAAATAACCCTATGCCCACATTAAAGAATGTAGAATTTAAAGAATTTTGAGACAGTGATATTAGAATTGAAAGGCTCCTTAGGGACATTTTCATGGAGTTCATTAGTTTACCCAGGAGAAATTTAAATATCCACAAAATTTGGAGCTAATTAGTAAGCATCCAAATTAACATTAGATCCTAGATGTTGTGTTAATACAAGTCACGATTGTCTTATTGTTAAATCAGAATTCTTCACTACTTGACAATGTGTATGAGAAAGTGAAAGAAAAGCATTAAAGCAAAAGGTCTTATCTTGTTAGGCATTTAATCGTAGTGGTGAGAGTAATGTCTGAATTTTTCCATTCAATAAAAGCTTGAAGTTTATAAGAACATTTTCCTACATATAAGAATTTGTGTCAGGTTGGTTGACAGTGTTATTTCAGCATGGAGATATACCTAACAAGATTTAGATTTCGATAGTGTATATGGCAATTATGATGTGTCAATTGCTATTGAGGCATTTTCTATTCTAAAGAGAAATCAATTCCAGGAGTCTTCAGTCACATCATTAAAGCTGTATGTTCAACCTAATACTTGGTGTTATTTGTCCTACATTTATAATGAGTAGGCTGATAAGATATCCAAACATATCTAAATATATTTCAATAAAATCCCAAACTGATATGCATAGATGGGTCACTAATTGGAACTGTAGGAGAAATTAGGCTTTTTTGTGCTGTAGTTCAATCTATAATCTCCTAGCTAAATAAAGTTTTCAAAAATATTCACATAATACCACTAAGAAAAGTTCATGACAGTTATATCTGTATAATATTTCTAAGGTCAGGATTAAAGCATTTGTTCCCAACATTTAGAATCAACAGGATCTGTTGAATTAATCTATCCAGAATTTTGTCCTCATATTCACATCTCAACATTTTATCAATATAACTTTCACCAAAACACTGTTCTTATTGAACTTGTCTATGCCCTTTTACTTTTCAAATCCAAATAGTAGGTTTCCTTCAATATCTTCCTGAAAATTCTTTCCTTCCTTTTCTTCTGTAAATCTGTGTTTATTCCTTTTTTGTTTCCTTATTTATCACTTTCCTCCAATCTTTTCCACTCTGGTACTCACATTCTTCACACTTTCCTCAGAACATTCCTTTTCCTCTTCCCTTTAATAATGTCCCTGATTTTATTATTTTTCATATTCATTGTTATGAATATTTTGATGATGTCCAAACAGACCTATCTTTGCATCTGTTTAACATAGATCTTAGAACTATCAGAGAGTTTTTTCCTCTAAATCCATCTTTATCACCAAGATAAATCCATCTAAATCCATCCTTATCACCAAGAATGTAACTAACAGAGTTAGGAGACAGAGATGTGGAAAAACTTTAGATTTCCTCTTACTCTACCTCCATCCATTAGATAAGATGAATGATCAAGATTTTCTCAGTTTCTGTCACTAATGTAATTTCTATGTACTTCTTTTTATGACCCTGACACACCAGCCTATTGCAAATACTCATCACCAGTCACTCAGTCCTAAAACAACTGTTTACTAAGTATGCATTTCTCCCTAGTCTTTTCATATTGGTCCTCTCCATCACCCAATGAGTCTCCTTGTAAGCACACAGAGCGAAGAACTCAGACAAAAATTCTAGTACCATTAATTACTCACAACATTGAATGTTGGTCTTACATTTAATGGATGTAATCTGCCAGAAATATTGAAGAATATATTTGTTGACTTCTAGAGCAAGGAAAGAGAAAGTAAACAGTCCTTACATTTTCAACCTTAGCTTACAAATAAGGAAAGAGTCAAATTCAGTTTGTTGGTATAAAGTCAGAAATTGTTTCATGCAGAAATAAAAATAAATTTTAACTCCTGGCTCTGCAACTTGTGTCCTTTTATGGTAACTGCAGATATGTAAGTAGTATTATGTAAATTGTGTCATGTATTTACAACTGTAATGAAGAACATACTCTTAATATATCATTTGAAAACATTGGTTATTGAATGGTATCTATATGAGAATGTTATTTGAACTAATCACACTAAGTTGAAACCTACATCTTAGTCCATCAAAATGTGGAAATAAATGATTTTATTTATAAGAAAATAATACCACCAAGAACAGTGAGTGTATATACATTAGAAAGACTGCTGGAATAACATTAGGGTTTTTACTGTCTGTACCTGTTTATGTGATTGTAATTCTTGATATTCAAACTCTCCTTTTGTTATTCTGTTTTGTTTTGTTTGGTTTGGTTCGTCATGGGGCCTGGACTCTTGGCCTGGCCTTGTCCCTCAGCTCTTCAGCTCAATGCACTCTACCACTTGAGCCACAGTGCCACTTCCTGCTTTTTCTGCTTATGTGGTGCTGAGGAATCAAACCCAGAGCCTCATGTAGACAAGGCCAGCACACTGCCACTGAGCCACCTTCCCAGCCCTCCTCCTCTTATTCTTATTGTATGTAATCCCACGCTGTTTATAACTATGCATTCAATGTGGGAAATCCAGCTTCAAAGATATCTACGTATTTTTTTTTTCCTTTTCAATCACAACATCGTCATTATCAGGCTACACTATGGTCATCATCCTCCCCATCAAAATTATTATTAGCAACATAAGTGCTAATTATTGAATGTTGGATATGTGTCTATGATTTTATTATTTGTCTTTTGATTAATAATTTTAATGTTACCACTGTGCATGAATCCATATTGAAATTTTGAACAAATAAAAAAAACCCTAAACCATATCAGGTAGTTTGACTATGTGCTTATAACAAATTATGGAATAGATTTTTTGAAGCATTGCAATTTCCTAATCAGTATGAATTAACTTCTTCTCTTCCCCTAACTACAGAACCTTTTCAAGTAATATACTGTAAATGTTACTATAATATCATGTGTATATCTAAAATTCCCTTGAAAGTAATAAACTCTACTTTCTATTGAAATATTAGTTATTTTATTCTAGGAAACTTTTAGAAAAATAGACTGTATATTTTTGAAATGAAAAAGGTCAAAAATAGTAGCATAAAATTTTTAGAGCGAATCTGTCTTCTCTCTCTTTCTCTCTGTCTATATCTGTCTTCTCTCTCTATATATAAATGTTATGTGTAGAATAGTATATTTTTAGAGATTATTTGTCCTCAGAAATATATACATATATCTAAATTTATGTGTAGAATGATATACATTATAGTGAAACAAGTATCTCAAAATATAATTAAAATAATAATAAAAAAAAAAAACTTCATGAAATCAAGTGCCGGTAACTCACCCTTATAATAAGAGCTATTCTGGGTGCTGAGATCTTAGAATTGTTTCCGAAACTAGCCCAGACAGAAAATTACTTGTTAGATTCTTATCTTCAATTAACCACTAAAAACAACACCCACAACAAAAAATGTAGCACATTAATTTCACAAAAGCATCTTTTAACCGCTGTGAACATTTCTTAGAAACATGAATACATACCCCTGGAAAATGTTAAGTAAAAAAGTATAGAAAATTTACGTCCATGTTAAAGACATGATTATTTAGATTGTTTAAAATATTTAGGTAATGATTAGAAGTTAAGAATAATGATAGATACGTCATATATTGGGACTGATTTTTTATTCTATTTTACAATAGTAATAAAATGATATTTATAATGATTATATAAAATTACTCTTGCTTGGTATTTGAATTATCATAAGTGATAAATATTGTTAAATGATTTCCAAAGCAAAGGAGTATCAATACTTTTTTTAAATTTAATTTAATTTTATTTGTGAACATACTGTTCAGAGGGGTTACAATTACATGGGCAGGATAATGCGTACATTTCTTACCAAGCATTGCAGCCTCCTCCTTTGGTTTACCCTTCACATCCCTTCCCAGCCTCCCCCCTCCCCCCCAATCCCAATCCTTCTCCTTCCCCCCCTCCCCCTCCTGCACCGACGTTGTAAAGCTCGTTTTGTACATGACAATTTGTACTTCTCATTGTTGCAACAGGTCCACTTGTATCCTTAAACAACTGGTTTTCCCCCATCTCCTCCATAAGTTATACTGACATCAAATATAGTGAAAGCAGGGGTTATACTGTGGGGGAGGGACATACAAAGCAATTGAGAAAATGATTTCAAGGCTGGTTCACTCTAAGTCTATATTTGTTTTCTTGTTCTAGTTTTCCTATGTTAGTAGAAATTAAAATTCCAAAAATTTAATGGATATTGGCATTTAGGAATATCTTCACATACACTAATATTGGAGTCCCTTCAGTGGAATTATTTTATTTCATTTGTTACTTTCACAAATAAATCAAGATGATTGTGTATTTTGTTATTTTCACTGCTTTTGGCTCTTATCTTGAGAATACGTTTTTCCTAGAAAACTAGAGATAAGTAATAGGATTGAGCATGTAACATATGACTTTCATAAAATGCAGATGCATAGATTTGTGTCTTTTGTCATTTGCTAAAAGTTTCTTCCAGAAAAGTTTCTCAATTACTTAGAAGTTTTACCCCTTCCCCTCCACAATTATACTGACATCAAATACAGTGAAAGCAGGGGTTATACTGTGGGGGAGGGACATACAAAGCAACAAAAAAATAATCATAAATGTGTTAGAAACAATCGCATGAAAGAAAAGAAAACATTTGAATACCTACCCTCGGGTTCATTTCCCTAACATCAACTTATCTGACCTTTTCTGTTTGAATCAGACATATACTAGATATTGCAAATAAGGGAAACCATGGGAAAACAATAGGGATACAGGTGGACTCATTTCAACAATGAGATGTACAAGTCGTTATGTCGAAAAATGAACTTTACAACTTTGGCGGGGGAGCAGGGAGGATTGGGTGGGGGACAGGGGGAGGATGGGAAGGGATGGGAAGGGGAAACAAAGGGGGAGGCTACAATGCTTGATAAGAAATGTACTCATTATCTTGCCCATGTAATTGTAACCCATCTGTACAGTATTTTCACAATAAAAAATAATAAAAAATTACTTAGAATTGATGCATAATTCCTAGGTATTCCAGTTATCACATATACTTTTGGATTGAGTTATCTCTGTATAAACCCAAACGGACAAAATACCCTCAAAATAAACAGAAGTCACATCTTTGTTTTAAATGCAGTAGTTTACAATGAGTTTTTAGCCAACACCAAAACATCTTTTTAGCTATTCTGCATTTTGTGTGAAGAAGTTTAACAATAGTTTTTTTTTCCTCACTTGCAATTCACTTACAATATATTATCTCCTTTTATTGTATACATTTTAGTGCTTTGGAAGTGAATTGTGCCTTCATAGGTTTTCAAAGCCCGATTTTCACAAACTTGCATTCCTTCAAATAGAAATGCTGTATATTTTAGAACAGACATTAAAAATAGATATAAAATTCATTTACAGGAATTTGCCCAGCATACATCCTCTGTAGTGTGTCTTTTCAAAAACTTTTTTTGCGGATCATTTCCAGGGTCTCACACATACTATTCAAGTTCACTGTCAATTAACTACATTCTCTATCCAAAAAAGTTTTTTTACTTCTGTTTAATACATTCATAGAAGTGTAATGCCTGGACCCTATAAAATTCTCTTTCACCTTTTGAAGACTTGAAATCTTATTTGCTAAAATGATTGTAGTATTATACAAATCGATCACTATCAGAAGTATATCAATTTCTCCACAAATGCATTACTATATTTTGTGTCCTCTTTTAATATTATGGACTTATTAGTGAGTTTTTATTATTTCTTAGACACTAAAAAGGAGCTTATTTCATATGCTCCTCCTATTGACTATTAATCTGCATGTTATTTAATAAAATATACTATTCAGGAAAAATTTTTTATAGAATTAGAAGATATAAAAATAATTAAGTTTCAGGGGCTGGGAAGGTGGCTCAGTGGTAGAGCGATGCCTTGCATGCCTGAGGCCCTGGGTTCGATTCCTTAGCATCACATAAGCAAAAAAAAAGCAGGAAGTTGCTCTGTAGCTCAAGTGGTAGATTGCTAGCCTTGAGCTGAAGAGCTGAAGGACAGCGCCCAGGCCCAGAGTTCAGGCCCCACAACTGGACCCCTCCCAAAAAACACTTAAGTTTCAGAATCACTGTAGCATTAATAATGTAGCATTAACAAATATATGCCCTCTATCTGTTGGATATGGTTTCGTTTCTGTTATAGTGTCCTTGGAATTATGAAAGGTTATCACTTGATATAATCCAGTTCTTGCTTCTCTTTAGCTACTAATGTTTTCCATGTCAAATTTTTAGAAACCTTTACTAATCCGATGTCATGAATTTTTACATTTATGTTTTACAAGTTTTTACATCTCACATTTAGTTTGATAATCATTCTTTGTAAGGTTTGAGGTAGGCCAGGTGCTGGTGGCTCAAGCCTGTAATCCTAGCTACTGAGGAGGCTGAGATCTGAGGATGGTGGTTTAAAGCTATCCTGGGCAGGAAAGTCCATGAGACTCTTATCTCCAATAAACCACTAGAAAACTGGCAGTTTTGCTGTTGCTCAAGCGGTAGAGTGCTCACCTTGAGCTGAAGAGCACATGGACAACTCCCAAGCCCAGAGTTCAAACCCCATGACCGACATACATACACACAAAAAAAGGATTGAGGTAATATTCTAAAATCATTCTTTAAATCTAGAGAGGCAATAGTACCAATACAACCATTTAAGATTCTGTTTTTATTTCATAAAGTCTCATGGCATCCTTTTCAAAATCTGTGGAACATAAAACTAAGAATTAATTTTTGAAAAATCTGTTACCTTCTTCTATGCGTCTGTTCTTATAATAGAACTAGGTTATCTTCACTAAACATGGTAATACAATTCAAAGCTTGTATGAAGGCTCAAGCTACACCATTTTACAAGATTGTTATGAATTCCTTGAATTTACATACGGGATTATTGAGCAGGTGGACCAATATTCTCCAGAGATATCTGGATGTTTGATAGTCACTCATATTTTGCACCTTGTGGAAACACAAACCCCTGATATTATATATAGATAAATGTCTTTAGAGATTGCTCAAACAACTAAAATTAATTTAGGAATGAGTTAAGATTTAGATAACATTATAGCATAATAAAGCTGAATGATAACGACTTGAGCTGTACTGCAGAAGAGAGAGAGATAGGGAAGAATGGTGGATCACATAGGAGCTGTATGTCATTGGTATTGTTTCAAAAAACAGAAAGATTTCAGAGAAGAGAAGGAGAAAAATAAAGTGTCCTGAATCAAGTTTCTTTTTAATCCACCTGATAGTTTGGACTGAAAGTCAGATAACATGGAAAAAATAAAATAGAAAACAAAGCATTGTATAGAGCTGTTACAATGTAAAAATGTTGTAATAGGAATATAATTCATTTCCAAAGAAATAAGAGAAAGAATAAAACTAACAATTGCTAATGTGGATAGAAGATGGATCACATTTTATCATATATAATTTTGGAAAAGCATACTAGGAATGAAAATTTTAAAAAGTCATAACTTAAAAAACAATTTGTATTATAACTAGACAGTATAGTTCAGTAATAAAACTTTGGCCTAACATATGTGAAGCAATTGTGTGATCTCCCAAGCATTACAAAGTACACACACACAAAACCCACATAAACACACACACACACATAACACATACACACATTTGGAATATTGTTATTATCATATTAAACAGGGAAAATTAACACAAACAGTAAAAGTGTTTTAATATATGAAATCATAATATTGCTCATACTATTAAAAGTTTAGTAGAAATAAAACAGTCACAAGATACTTGGATTCTTATAGATTAAGTAAATTTAAAATTAAGAAATAAAAGACATGAGAAATTTGCAAACAAGTTTTAAATAATAAACATTTTGAAACATGTATACTTTTATTTTGATAAAAGATTGATGTTACTGGTGTTTTAACTCAAGATTTAGTATATGATAACCAGGTGCTCTATATCTTGCTAGGCATGGCTATATCTCTAATCATTTCACTCTGGAAATTTTATAAGGTCTCAAAGTTTCCCAGTCTTTCCCAAATTACAAACCCTATTTACACTTCCCACCATAGTTAGAAAAAGGAAACCACAAATCACTATGCCCAGCTCAGTTTTTTTTTTTTTTTTTTTTGGTCGGCCATGGGGCTTGAACTCTGGGCCTGGGCGCTGTCCCTCAGCTCTTCAGCTCAAGGCGAGCGCTCTACCATTTGAGCTACAGCACCACTTCCGGTTTTCTGGTGGTTTTTATTGGAGATAGGAGTCTCACGGTCTCTTCGTGCCCGGGCTGGCTTTGAACCGAGATCCTCAGATCTCAGCCTCCTGCGTAGCTAGGATTACAGGCGTGAGCCACCAGCGCCCGGCTTCCAGCTCAGTTTTTTTTTTAATTCAAGTATAAATATTTCCAAAAGTGACCATGTAATGCAGCCTTTTTAAATAAAGTATGTGCTTCTTGAAAATACAGTATTCATTACCTGAACAAATATGTTTAGAACTTTAAGAAATTAAATTTATTTAAATTCATCAACCATATAAAATTTAAGAAAATATTTTTTAAATATTCACATGTTAACTGTTTTGAAAGCAAAAAATATATCTCTGAATAATTTACATATGTTAAAATTATGCAAAACTAAATTAACTAATCCTATAACTCTGAAAAAAGAATAACCCTAAAGAAACAAAAGAAAATAATTAAATTCAAAATTTAGAAAATAAAATGAAGTGTACTCTTTAGTTGACTTAAATAACTGTAAGCCCTCTGTATATCAAGTTTATAATAAAAAATGCATGAAGAAAGAAAAGTACCCATTGGTCAATATCGACAGGAAAAGCATCAGTAGTTTTTTTTTGAGTGTGCAAAAAAATCAATGGAAGCGATAAATATGTTCCTTCCATAATAAATGTACTCATTACTTTATTTAGATAACTGTATCCCCTCTGTAAATTACCTTTACAATAAAATTAAATTGAAATTAAAAATAAACTAAATAATATACCAATTAAGAATTCATAGAGAGCTAAGAAGGTGGCTCAGTGGTAGAACTTTTGCTTTGCATGTTTGAGGCCCTGGGTTCAATTCCTCAGCATCACATAAACAGAAAAAAAAACTGGAAGTGGCACTGTGGATCAAGTTGTCGAGTGCTAGCCTTGAACTAGCCTTGAGGAACAGCGCCCAGGCCCAGAATTCAGGTCCCATGATCTGACACCGCCCCCCAAAAAAACAGAATTACTAGAAACCATTGGTTTAATACTTTTTAAAAAACTGCCCTAAGTACCCAAGTAATATAATTTGATGATACTATTTAAATACTTCAACTTCAGCAGAGAAGCCAAAAGTTTAAAAACTGTTACATAGTAAATTAATAAATCTGAATATATTACTATTAATAATAATCATAAGATGAACTTATAGTAGTAGCCAAATAGGTAAGAAATGAGGCAATTTGCCATTCTTTGGATTTAATATGTGAGAAAGAATTTTCTAGGTTTCTTAAAATATATAATCAGTTTAATGAAGAAACTATTCTGTCACATCATATGATAATTAGATGAAGCTGATATTAGAGCAAAGAGCAGATTGTACTAAGTTTTTGCATGTTAAAGTATATGCTTATTTTGGTTGTGGGAAATTGTGTTCAATTTGGGTATTGTTTTTGTAGAGTGGTGTCATATCATTGGTTAATTTTAGGATATGGGTTCCCTTTCAAAAGAATATGCATCTGATCTGAATTTTTAGCCTTCCCATTATCAAGGGTATAAGGGGTGCACACCAAATTGTCTTGCTTCCTAACTTGGCTGGCCTGGATTCGGCAGCCCTTCCAATCTTAACATGTAGATAGTGCAGGATGGTGGAAATGATCCAATGCACCCAACTATATATTGAGAAGGAAGTCCACTAAACTTTTGGCCTGGGTTCTGTTCTCAAGCCTCCTCAGTAGTTAAGAGTTCAGATGGGAGCCCCTGGTGCCAAGCAATAAGAGTATTTCTTAAAGCAACTAGACATATATATGACTTAGGCATGTGAACACCTCAGGACAAGAATAAAAAAGCAGTGAAGTATAGAGGACAGGCCCAATTTTAACTAGCTACTTGGAGGCTGAGTAAGATTAGCTAGCTACTCTGGAGGCTGAGATATGAAGACCACTATTCAAAGCCAGTCCAATCATGAAAATACATGCGATTATCTCCAAAAAACCAGAAGTGGAACAATGCCTCAAGTGGTAAACCACTATCCTTGGACACAGAATCTTAGGGATGATGAATGAATAAATTAGCACTTGCACATGAGCATGCGTGTATACACGTGCATGTACACACACACACACACACACACACACACACATGAGTATTTCAATGCGAAGTTCTTTTTTTACCTTGCTGTACCCTATTTCCCTGTATTAGTTTACAAATTAACAAAATCAGCTAAGCACCTATTTACATAGAACTCATCACGTTTCTCTAAAGTCAACTCTCTTTTTAGAAGCATGCTTTTATTTGACCCATATGTAAACTATTCAGGAGTTTGATTCTTCTCCCTCAATTCTGTAGAATTAGATGGTTGTTTAGCTTCCCCCTAGAAATACAATTTTGTGAAATCTTGCATCAAGCAACGTATTTCTTTCACTAGAACGCAAGCCTCTGTCAAACAATTAATAATAGGTTTTTCTTCTCTTTGCTTGCATCTGTAGTTTTATTATCTTCATAGATTTTATGATGATCTGTCTGTGCATGGCAAAGACTGCTGTGAAAATAAAAAAAACCCATCACAGCACTTATCATTTATGTACCATCCATAGATATGAAGATGTTTAAATATTACTGAAATTGCTTTGTAATAAATCATGTTCACCTTGACTATCATGAAAAAGAAGAATTGGTTTCTCAGCACTTTAGGTAAGAACTTGATTGAAAGAAACAAAAGGACAAGTGAGGAACAACTCAACACATACATTCAAATGAAACAACACAACCCAAGAAAACAAATTAATTTAGTAGTCAAGAACCTGCAGGAAATGCAAAGACTTAAAACAACATCAGCTATCACAAACTTATGAAAATCCTGACTACATGGGAGTCTACTCTTGAGGATAGAGGTTAAAGCCCAGACTGGACAGAAAAATCAGTACACAATGCCATGCACCTGTTATTCTAAATTCCAGGAAGAATAACATAACATGGACTGAGCCCAAGGTCATACACAAGGATCTGAAAAATAATCAGGATAATTTAGAGCTGGGGACATGACAAAGTGGTAAGAACACCCATTTAGGGGGCACAAGACACTCAATTCAAACTCTAATATTTGGGTATGAAAGTAAAAAGCTATGATTTTAAATAATTGGAATAATTGTAAGATTTGAATATTTGAGTAGAAAAATGCATGAGAGAGATAGAATGAACCCACATTCCAATGCTTTCAACTTAAGTGAAAATATTTTATGGTACTTCACACAAAACAGAGTGACCTTGCAAATGAGCATGGTTGTGCATTTGGGTGATGGAAATACTTTAATTACACAGGTGTAAATTAAATAGATTTTGTTTGGGTAGATTGTTCTTCTTAAACTAAGAACCTGGATGATGTCCCTGAGATTTTTCTCTCAAGGCTACCGCTATACTATTTGAACCACAGTTCCAATTCTGATTTTCTGTTGGTTGTTTGGTGATAAGAGGCTCCTGGACATTCTTGCCCAGGATGGCTTCAAACTATGATTGTCAGATCTCAGCCTCCCGAGTAACCCGGATGCCAGGCATGAGCTGTCGATAGTTTTAATAATTTAGTAAATTGTACAGTTACTGAAATTATACATTATCATTATAACCTGCATAATATATGTGAGTATGTATATATCAATGCATATGGATAGAAATATTTTAACATATTTTTGTATCTACAGTACATTTATGAAATCATCCATTATAAAATAAAATGGAAAAAATTTAATAAGGAGCAAAACAAAGGAAATTATCACATGTTTCTTGTTGTTGAATGGAATACGAATTCAAGAATCAGGTTGGGAAAATCATCTCTATGTTAACAAAATGGATAAGAGCTATTAATTCCAATCCATCTATTTGCCCATGTTGTGCAACCTCACACATGAGTGTCAAAATAAAACCACACTTTTTGCCTTTGCTTTTAACTCACCTGATATAATTTACGGGTTAGATGAAGTAATCAAATAAAGATTAAAATAATATTATGTGAGGCTATGAATTAGAGCTGAACATGATTTTAAATATGATAATAGCTAATTAAGTTGCATATTTCTTACGTTTACTCTGTCATGTCCCTCATTCCCACATTAGGAAAGTACATAGAAGGTTCTCACTAAATTATATGTACAATTATGAGAAAAATGTTTTGAAAGAATATGGGCACAGTGGTGTTTTAGCTTATTGAGACCTGTAGGGGTAAGTGTGTTTTTGAGGACTTGCAATTCAATGTGATGAAGATGAAGGGAAGGATGTTCTTATTCTGGGTAACTGGATAGAGTATTGCTCCCACAAAGGAAGTGATGAATTATTCCAAAATGTAACAGTAAAATCACTTTCACAATCATGTTCACTGCTGCACTATTCACCGTAGCCAAGTTACGGAAACAGCCCAGATGCCCTTTGGCAGAGTGATGATTAGAGAAAGTGTGGCACATATACACAATTGGATTGAACCCATCCATTTTGAAGACTCTTACATTATTTGCAACGAAAAGGATAGATTTAAAAATATATTAATGGAACTAAGTCAGAGCCATATTTGGAAGCTAGAAATTTATACAAGTTTACACAAAAATATTAACCAAAGCATGCTATTTGCAGAGGAGTATTTCAAAGGTGTAATTTCTTATAAAATTGAACTGTACTCCAACAAAATGAAAACCAGGAAACTATCACTTGGAATATGTGAGTGGAAGTCAAAAGGAAGGAATAAAGAGAGATATGGAGGAAGAGAGTGAAGGTATAATATTCAATGCAGATAGTATGAAACTAGAAAAAATTAAAGTGGGGTGAGGTTTGGAAGGGTGTGGAAAAGTTATATAAAGATCCATTTTACTTAAAAAACTGATATGTTGAATGAAAATTCCCTTATACAAGTATTTAAGATAATAAGAATATAATTAAAAACAATGGAGATATCTGATCTTAAATTCTATTTCCATCTCTTTTAAAAAATGAATTTATTTGCTCTATAATTTGATGAGAGGGATGGATTTTGTGGCTAGCTAGACCATTGCACATCTGTCTCTCCCTCTCTCCCTTTCATGGTTCTCATAGGTAATATGATTGCTCCACAATTATCCTAATTTATTTTGCTTTTATATTTTTGGTTGCATCATTTCACTTTCTGCTCTGCCATATCCCAATTCATTTACATAGAATACATTATTTCCTGTTTTCTCATTCTTAGAATAAGCTGCACAAGAAGAAAACACTGGTCCTCATTTTCAGTCTGTACCTTTAAATACGGAGGAAAATCTTTCCTCTGCTCTCTACCAATTCCCTACTCTCCAGTTAGAATAATTTAGAATAGTAAAAATGAAAAAAGAGAAAATAAATAATAATGAAAAAAACAGATGCAGAAAATTCACCAGATTTTTCTGACCATTTCATCCAATGTGAACTATTGGGGAAATACATGGAGAGCTCATTCTCATTGGCACTCAAAGTCTCTGGTTAGGCAATTCTGATGAAGTTGAGGAACAAGATGAAAAAGTGAGAAATGGTATCAATTGCAAGAAAAAAATGAAATAGTATCCAAGCAAATTTCTTCTTTGTTCTGCTGAAAATAATCGCCTTACTACAGTGCAGAGACTACTTTCCAAAAAGGCCACTCATGTGATTACTAGGGATGACGATGAGTATACCCCTCTTCATCGAGAAGCCTACAGTGGACACTTAGATATTGTCCATGAGTTGGTGGCTCAAGGCAGATATTCATGTAATAACTGCGAATGGCTGGACAACCCTGCACAGTACTTATACATGGAATAATAACAGAGTGGCTTCTTATTTCATCATGATGCAGATACCAATGGCCAAGTTAAAGGCCTCTTGACCCCCTGCATCTTGCTGCTGGGAATAGATATAGCAAAGATACGCTGGATCTCCTTCTGTTGAACCATTATATCAAGCCAGGTCTGAAGCACAACTTGGAAGAAACTGCATTTGATATTGCCAAAAGGATAAGTATGTATCACTACCTCTTTGAAGTTGTGGAAAGCTGTACAAATTGTTCTCCTAAGTCCTAATGGATCAGTTAAGTTTCTTAAATTTCAAAATTGCCAGTCCATCCTATGTTTCCATAGAAAATATTTTCACAATACAAAGCAACAGCAATACCTTACTTTAAAAATTCATGTATTCCATGGTATTCTTCCAAGTGAATTGCCTGACATTGATGTCAAAATATATTCGAGTTGTTTGTATACATCTATAATGATTTCTATAGAGTTTGTGATTTTTTAAATCAGAAATAATTTTAACTTATCTGTTGAAATGAGTAGTACAGAAACTAAAGATATTTCTGGTGCTTGTCTGAAAAAGTATATTTTAAAATATTTAGTATTCTGTTTGTATAATGTCCATAATCTATTTCATTCGCTCCTAGATATAATACTTTGAATTCGACATTGTTTTATAATCCATACGTTCATTAATACATGTGTTCTTTCAGATTGCATTTCATATAGAAACATTTTAAGATTCTTTTAATTCCTAGGTCCTTATAGAATTTTATTTCTTTGGGATAAAATGACAATGTTATCTTATTTCAAAAGTTTTATAAAGGTTATGCTATGTAAAGGCCTTTCTAAAACGGTGAAGATTGAATACACTGATGTCAAATTAACTTTTATTTCTATGAATTACACATATTATTACTCTTGTATATTTGTAATCAACTTTTGAATAACTGTTTTTCATTTCTTGCATCTGAATAATGAAAAATATGGAATACTTCACAAATTTTCATATCATCCTTGTGCAAGAGCCATATAAATCTCTGTATTGTAATTCGGGTAGACGTGCTGCTGAAGCATGTAGTATCCTATAAACTTAAGTAATTAATGATGCAATCTTAAGACAGGCATATATCCTTGGTTGCCTATTTGTAACAAGGAAACCTTATTGTTCCCAAAATTGCTATTCATCTTATTTCTGTAAAATTCTGTGTATGGTGGAAAAAACTTATGTTGTTTGTTCGATTGTTCACATTTGCAAGTTTTTGTAAATGACTACTTTAAGTCTTTTTCATTTGAAATTTGATCATACTTTGAAGCCTTTATAGATAGGTGCAAAGGTGATGGATTTTCAAGTACTTGTTTATTAACTGATTTAGCTTTGTTGAGCTAATGGATTCAAAGTAAGCCTTGCTTAGAGCTACTTCTAAACTTCTGCAGCTTAAAATTTCCCAAATGAGGTCTTGCTGGCACAAATGTCTCCTTGACCTTTTACCCTTGCTTCATGTAGGAACAGCCCAACCAGAATGTCTTACCCTGACAGCATATATTGTCTTACTGGAGCAAAACTAATCTTAGTTACGAGGGATTATAGAGAGACGAACAGTTCAGACAGAACTGTTCGGACTAGAAGGTATTTTTTCAAAATATAACTGCTTATTACACCCTACCATTTCAAAAGTAACTAAAGCCAAGAAGGTGAAAATATTGTTCATATGCATGATTACCTAATGTCCTGGCCTGACTACCATCCAACCAAGCAGGAAGTTACACCACTGATTTTCTATCACCAAATATATTCCATAGCTCCAGGAGAAGTCCATGTGTTTCTCCTCGTTATTAGGCCTTAAATTGGTAGTTTTTTAATCACAGTGTTTCCTCTCGCCTCTAAGCTGTACATCCCCGAATGGTAAAGCTTTAGTTCTAATTCTACCAAACAATGAGGTAGAGGTAATGGAATAATACTTTAAAACAGTTGCCTTTGATTCCCTAACCACAACAGAACAATGCAAAACTTTTTCTTATAGATAATTATATATTTTATACGTATATGTGTTGATTTTATATTTCACACAGTGGATCTTACTAGAATTAATTGATAATTTGATAAATTAATTCATATTATTCCAATAAATAGATTGGAATATAAATAATCAGGATTAGAATATATATTAGAATATAAAAAGTATCAATGCAAGGTTTTCGGTATAAACTTGTGATACTTTCTAAGTGTTCTTGGTCTTCTGAATTCACATGGTAAAAAAAAAATGTTGTTTTCCTCTAATCTATAAGGGATTTTACTCTGCTGCTCTGTTTATTGTTTTAACTCGCTGGTCCCAAATTGTTTTTCTCCATATTTCTGAAGCATTCCTACTGATTATACTCAAATTTTGCTGATATGGTGTCTAAAAGGTACTATTCTTCTACAGGATCCATGGGTCCTAGGATCCCAGGTCCCAGTTATCCGCCTCATCAGATAACTAGGGCAGAAGTTCCCACCTATGCCCATGCAACATGCCAAGAGAAAGTAATTGAAGACCCATCTCAATTTCTCATTTCTTATATTTCAGGGCCCCAATTCCTTGAAATGCAGGAATTAGCAGTGAGCAATTGGGAAATGCAAGGCAACTTAAAATGCAAGATGAAATCACAAAATGTGAAAGTACAGTAATTCAAACTTTCACTTTTCAGATGACCATGCCATATGAGTGAAAAAGACCACAAGTGTCACAAGATTATTTGTAATACCCTTCTCATAATGATTAATGAATGATTTCAGTCCAGTATCAGCAGGCAAAAAAATAGTTCCTGAATGATAGATCCATAATTGGTCTACCAATGCTAGGAATACTTGAAATAGAGGTCAAATATAATTCAAAAAACATTAATTGAGAAGATCCTTAGTGCTTCAAAACACTGGTACTTCAGTAAACTTGGTTCTGTAGTATAAAATGTTGTCATTCTCAAACAAATGATAACCTACATTTAATCTGCTGAAAGTATATTCTTTTTCAAATAAACTTTTAAAAATCACATTTGCCAAAATAACACTATACAAGTGATGATATTTAGTGAGGTTACTAGTCTTTCAAGTGTAGGGAGCAAGTTTCAATAGAGTTGATTTATTCACCCAGCACTAATGCCAAACAGGTTCAACCATTCATTAAAGTGTAGAAATAGTACCCCCCACCATTTGTGTTTTTCAGTAGGTGCCTTTGAAAATTTGTTAAATAGATCAGCCTCCAATATTTCAAACCAAAACATTAGCTAATAAATAAATTTCATCACATAAGTACATTTTAAAAAGTCATGAATAGTTGCCTTATCATATGGTGTTTTATGTTTTCCCTATATGTCTAACATAGTAAGAAATATGACTTTAAGTCTTGAATATGGGTACTCATCAGAGATTTGACAAACATACAATCTGTCTTCTAATTCTATCATTTTCCTCTACAGTAGTAAATTTTAGATTTCTTCTTTTGCCAATACTTATAGGTAGTTGAAAATATTATGCCATGTAAAATAAAATAATCACACACCACTCTACAAAGCCATTTATAAAAACTGGTATTTAGGAATATATTCTAAGCCATTTTTAAACTTTCTTGTTGACTACAGATTAATCTTCCAAATGGAGGGTAATGAAATCATGTCTAGGTGCTTCATGTCTCCAGTTTTGCAAATTGTTACTTCAGATGAATGAATTATGAGCTGACATCAGTTCAAGTATATGCAGAATTGAAACTCCATGGAATGTATATAAACCTTTCAAAGTACCAACAGACAGTTTAACAGAATGACTATCAGGAAATTGAATTAATATTAATAATATTAAAGGAATAATAATAAAGCTATAGAATGAATGAAGAATGGAACAAGGGGCAAGTACAGCTAGAATATTTAATATACACATGTGAGAAAGGAAGTGGTAAATCGGAAATAAATCTTGTAGAAGGGGTTGGTTGAGAATGATAGAAGGAATGACTCTGATCCCGGAACATTGGACAATTAGATGGACATTTTTGTAACACACTTTCACAACTTTTTGAAATTCAGTGAAAAAACACAACAAAAAACAAAAACACACAAAAAGCACAACCAAACAGCAGTCTCTATAGAGTACGATTATGACCTCTCAAAATTTTAAATAGTTAATGAAGGACAATCTTGGGAAAAGCATACAAAGCTGTTCGAAGTGAGCAATTTGGGGTAGAGGAGAATTTTTTTTTGTTTTTCTTTTTGCTTATGTGGTGCTGAGGAACCAAACCCAGGGCCTCAGGCATGCAAGGCAAGCGCTCTACCACTGAGCCACCTTCCCAGCCCATAGAGGAGAATTTTTAACAGATTTAAATAGATTGTTTAAGGTTATAAATCACCTACATATGCTGCAAATATTTTCTTCTGCGAGTTCTCTTGGTCTGAACTGGATATTCCAGTCCTGAGCCACACTTGATAGCTTGTGAAGATAGAATGGAAGAAACAAGATCAATAACCCATTACTCCATTGGAGAGGAAACAGTCTTCTACGTTTTCTCTAATTTCTATTGACTACTTTTATTCATAAGTTTAATTCAAGTGATTTGAATTAAATATTTCCTTCTTTGTTCTGGCAAAGTAATTGGTCAAAATAATTCACTAAATATTATAAGCCATTTTTTTATCATGCTGTTTTCTTGTCCAAGCGAGTCCATTAAACTTCCTCCTTGCATTTGGTTGCCACAGAAACCCAGCATCAATGTTAATGAGGACAATCTCTAATGTAAAACTTTGTCTCCAAAATACCAGTCCAAGAATCTGTGATCACAAATATTTACCTATACATTTTTCTTTTTTCTTTTACCTTGAAAGTCTTCTTGTGCCCAAAGTGCCCTCAAAAATAAGTACTCTGCCAATTTTGGGATCAATCACTTATAACCTCAAAGATATTTTGATAACAAGATGCTTAGAGGAAACAGAAGAATACTGCACTTTTATCTTCTCTCTTAAGACTATCCTTAGATACCATATCAGGAACAGTGAAGTTATTCTTTGCAAAATTATTTCAATAGATTATTTTTTTCTCTTCATCTTGCATTTGTTCAACAAGATGTATGGAGAAGAATAGAGTTGAATCACCCATACCATGGATGACAGTGTCTTTTACAAAAGGACAATGCTCCTATGTCCTATTTCTCTGTCCTCCTCTTAGCTCTTGCCTGATTTCCAACTAATCACAGATTCTTAGCTTCAAGTCTAATGAAGGTGAAGGACTATAAGGCCTCCCCCATTGCTACATTGTAGGGCTAGATCTCCGGCAGGAGGTAAGTGTGAACGACGCACTCAAGGAACACACGTTGGGAGAACAGGCTTAAGCAGGTCTGGTTTATTTCTGCACAAGGGTTGGGATTTTATAGCCCCAGCTTTCCCAACCTCCTGAGTCCTTCCAAGCCAATTACTTAGCGGGGAGTTGATCATGGGCATTGCTTGGTGACAGGCACTGATTGGTCCCCAGGGGGCATGTAGGGAGCATGGACAGCTCATGGCTGTAAAGCTAGGCAGACGTGCCTGTGGGTCCCGTCTCTATGAGCAGGAAGTGTGCTTCAACTGCTATTCTAGCTGACTCAACCAGTTCTGACCGGCTCTACCCACAAATTTTCCCTTTTCTTTTAAAAGGACCGTCATTATGGTGACCCGTCATTGGAGGCATTTTTGCCGGGAGTGCAAGCATTTAATAATTCCTAGCAGAGTAAGCCCTACAAGTGCACGGCCTCCCCAGATGACCAGAGAGGATGGCGAAAACCATTGTTGTAACTTTTTAAGCACATCTTCTAAAAAGGAGACAGCGGGAATAAGCTGAATGGTGGTCTGGTTTAGGTGGGTAACATCATGCAGCAGGTTTTGGTTGAAGTTTAACTACTTAAGGGACTTAGGGACTTTGATGTAGTTACTAAGTTCAGTGAAATTGGGTGCGGGAGTGGAAAGCTGACAGACAGAAGTAGTCATAGCATTACATAGTCCTCCTTGTTGTAATCAAAGAAACGTAATCTGTTCTTGGAGCAAGTCTATTTGTTGTTGGAGCACAAGGAGGCCTCCCTTAAGATGATTGGCAACTTGTAAATGTTATAATTCTATGGATGACAGTTGAGGGATCAGCTGGTTTATCTGTTGCAAGGTGGACACGCTTTGGGACAGCAATATAGCGGCGGTGGTAGCTGAAGCCACTGTAGCGATGATTGCGCACCGATTGCAAGGATCAATCCTACTGCTCTTTTAGTGCACGGATGAATCAATTGAACCTGGGAAAACTGAGAGTCATTAGTAGCCAGAACAATAAATGGAGGAACACGTACAAAACCTGCAAACGGATATGAGTCATTGGGTTGCCAGTGATTGCTGAGAGTGCAAGTAGCAGAGGAGTTGTCTCCTAGACAAAAAAAGAACGGGGCTCTAACCACTACCATTCCTGACACCTGGTCATATCCAGATCAGTTACAGCGACGAATATTGGCCAATAGGAAAGGGGACAAACCGAGGCAGGAATGTGATGATCAAACGATTGGCATGGGGGGTTCTAGGTCTCCCAATCGTCCTCCTGAAGAGTCATAAAACTCCTTTAGATTTTGAGGTTTGGGATCTTTTTCAGATTGGTTGTATATAGCTGGGTCTCTACCCTTAAAAGAGTTTTAAAAGAGAAACTATGAAGATGAAGCAGTGGGTGAGGCTTCATTAGCCAAGAAGCTGTGTTTAATTGGAAATCAGGAAATTGCTGAGAGGAGGACATAGAAGTAGGACACAGAAGCACTGTCCTTTTGTAACAGACCTGTCTTCTAAGGTATGGGTGATTTACCTCTATTCTTCTCCATACATCTTGGTGAGCAAATGCAAGAACAAGAGAAAAATAATATATTGAAATAATTTTGCAAAGAAAATCTTCACTGTTCCTGATATGGTATCTAAGGAGAGTCTTAAGTGAGAATATAAAAATGGAGTATATTTTGGCTTCCTCTAAGCATCTTGTTAGCAAAATATATCCTTGAGTTTAGAATTGATTGAAAGAAAAAGTGATGGAGTACCTATTTTTCTGGGCAATTTAGACACAAGAAGACTTTCAAGGTAAAGGAAAAAGAAAAAAGTTAGCCAAGTATTTGTAATCACAGTTTCTTGGACTGGTTTTCTGGAGACAATTTTTACATTAGATTTGTCCTCATTAACATAGATGTTGATTCATGGCAACAAAATGCAAGAGGAAAATTTAATGGACTTGCTTAGTCAATTAAACAGCATAATCAAAAAAAGTGGCAAATAACTTTTAGTGAATTATTTGACCAATTACTTTGCCAGAATAAAGAAGGAAAATGTAATTCAAAATGAATTGACCTAAAAGTATGAATAAAATGTAGTGAAGAGAGATGAGAGAAAAAATAGAGGATTGCTTTCTCTACAGTGGAGTAATGGGTTCTTCATCTTGTTTCTTCCATTACATATTTCCAAGCTCTCAATTGTGGCTCAGGACTGGAGTATCAAGTTCAGAAAGATAATATTTGCAGCAGATATAGGTGATTTATAACCTTAGATAAGCTATTTAAATCTGTTCAGAATCCTCCCCTACGCCAAACTATCCTCTTTGAACATTTTTGTTTGCTTTTACTAAGACTTTCCTCCATTAACTGCTTAAATTTTTTGAGAGGTCATATTCATACTCCCTACAGATTGCTGTTTGGTTGTGATTTTTATGTGTTTTTGTGTTTTTTAACTGAATTTCCAAAGGTTGTGCAAGTGTCTTACAATTAAATTTGTCCACCTAATTATCCATTGCTCCTGGATCACAGTGACACCTTCTATCATTCTCAACCACCCCCTTCTCCAAGATTTATTTCCGATTTACCACTTCCTTTCTCAAATGTGTACATTGAGTATTCTAGCTGTACTTGCCCCTTGTTCCATTTTTCATTCATTCTATGTCTTTACTATTATGGCTCTCTGGTTTCAACTTCCTGATAGTCATTCTGTTAAACTGTCTGTTAATATTTGAAAGGTTTATATACATTCCATGGAGTTTCAGTCCTGCACATACTTGAACTAATGTCAGCTTATATTTCCATAATTCATTCATCTGCAATAACAATTTTCAAGACTGGAGACTTGAAACACCTATACATGATTATATTCTCATCCATTTCAAGATTAATCATTAGTCAACAAGAAAGTTTAAAAATGGCTTTGAATGTATTCTTAACTACCAGTTTTTATAAATGGTTTTGTACAATATGTGTGATTATTTTATTTTACATGGAATAAAACTTTCTACTACATATAAGTTTTGGAAAAAGAAGAAAAGTAACATATACTACTATAGAAGTATATGATAGAAATAGAAGATATATTTTGTCACATCTCAAATGAGTACCCATATTCAAGACTTAAAGACATATTTCTTACTGTGTTAGACAGAGGGAAAACAAAACAGCATATGATAAGGCAAGTATTTGTGACTTTTTAAAATGCCCCTTATTAAGTGATGAAATTTACTTTATTAGCTAATGTTTAGGGTTGAAATATGGGAGGCTGACCTATTTAACAAATTTCTGGAAGGCACCTACTGAGCAACACAAATGGTGCGTGGTACTATTTCTAGACTTTAATGAATGGTTGAACCTGTCTGACATTAGTGCTGGGTAAATGAATCAACTGTATTGTAACTTGCTCCCTACACTTGAAAAACTTGTAATGTCACTAAGTGTCATCTACTTATCAAATGTTATTTTGGTAAGTGCGATTTCAAAAAGTTTATTTGAAAAGGAATACACTTTCAGGAGATTAAATGTAGGTTGGTTTGAGAATGACAACATTTTTACACAAGAGAACGAAGTTGTACTAAAGTACCAGTGTTTTGAAGCACAAACGATCTTCTCAATTAATGTTTTGCTGAATTACATTTAACCTCTAAGTCGTTTTCCTGACCATGGTAGATCAATCACGGATCTATTCTTCCAGGAACTATTTTTTGGGCCGACTAATGCTGGACTGAAATATTACGTTAGTCATTAGGGGAGGGGTATTAAAAATAATCTTGTGACACTTTCTGATCTTGTTCACTCATATGGGCTGGTCATCTGTAAATTCAGTTTGAAATACAGTAATTTCTCTCCATTTTGAGACTTCATCTTTCATTTTAAGTTGCCTTACATTACACAATTGCTTGCTGCTAATTCTTGTTTCTCAAGGAATTGGAGCCCTGAAATATAAGAAATGAGAAATTGAGATGGATTTTCAGTTACTGTCTGCTGGCAGGTTGCATAAGCCTAGTTGAGAAGTCTTGCCCCTGTTATCTGATGATTCAGGTAACTAAGCCATAAGATATTAGGACCCATGGGTCTATAGAAGAATGTCTTTTAGATATCGTATTAGGACAATTGGAGTATAATATGTAGGAATGCATCAGAAATATGTAGAAAAACAGTTTGGGACCAGTGAGTTAAAACAATAAACAGAGCATCAGAGTAAAATCTCTTATAGATTAGAGGAAAACACATTGATTTTTAACAATGTGAATTCAGAAGACCATGAGCAATTAGAAGGTATTGCAAGTGTATACCGAAGACATTGCATTGATACTTTTTATATTCTAATATATATTCTAAACCTAATTATTTATATTCCAATTATATTTATAGGAATAAATAAATATCACTTTATTTGTCAAATTATCAATTGATTCTAGTAAGTTTCACTGTGTGAAATATAAAATCAGCACATATAAATATAAAATATATAACTATATATAATATAATAAAATGGCACATGTTTTGCATTGTTCTGTTTTGGTTAGGGTATCAAAAGCAACTCTGATTTAAAGAATTTTTCCATTATCTCTACCTCAGTGTTTGATAGAGTTAGACTTAAACCTTTACCTTTTGTAGATTTACAGACTGGAGGCAAGGGGAAACATTACCAATTTAAGGCCTAATAACAAGGAGAAACATATGGACTTCTCCTGGAGCTATGAAAATATTTGGTGAAAGAAAGGCAGTAGTCTAAGTTCCTGCCTGGTTGGAAGGTAGATAGGCCAGGACATTAGGTAATCATGCATATGAACCATTTTTTCACCTTCTTGGCTTTAGCTACTTTTGAAATGGTAGGTATGATAAACAATTATTTTTTGATAAAAACCTTCCAATCTGAAAAGTTCTGTCTGAAATATTCATTTTTCTATGATCCCTTGGAACTAAGATTTATTTTGTTCAAGTAAGACAATTTACGCGATCAGGGTAAGATATTCTGGTTGGTCTGATCCTACATGGAAGAAGGGTAAAGTGTCAGGTAGACGTTTGTGCCAATGAGACCGCATTTGGGAAAATTTCAGCTGCAGAAGTTTAGAAGTAGCTCTTACGCAAGGCTTACTTTGAATCCGTTAGCTACACAGAGCAAACTCAGTTGAATAAATAAGTACTTGAAAAAGCCATCCCCTTTGGACCTAGCTAAAAATACTTCAATGTATGATTAAACTAAAATGAAAAAGATTTAAAATAGTCATTGACAAAAAAATTACAAACTGAACAATATAATTATTTTCCATTATACACAGAATTTTAGGGAAATAAGATCAGTAGCATTGTTAGGAACAATAAGGTTTCCTTGTTACAAACAGGCACCCAAGGATATAATCCTGTATAAATATTGCATCATTAACTACCTAAATTTAGAGGACATTACATGATTCAGCAGCACATGTACCCAAATTACACCAATACAGAGATTAACATGGCAATTGCAAAGGATGATATGAAAATCTGTGAATTATTCCAGATTTTTCATTCTTCAGACGCAAGAAATGAAAAACAATTATTAAAAAGTTGATTACAAAATTACAAGTGTAACAATATATGTAATTCATATAAATAAAAGTTTGACATCAGTGTATTAAATCTTCACCTTAGAAAGGCCTTTATATAGCATAATCATTATAAAACTTTAAAATTAGACAACATTGTCATTTTATTCCAAAGAAATATACTATAAGGACCTAGTAAAAAAGGAATCTTAAACTGTTTTGGTATGGAATGCAATCTGAAAGGACACATTTATTAATGAACCTATATATTATAAAACAATGTAGAATTCAAAGTCTTATATCTAGGAAAGAATAAAATAGATTATGAGCATTATACAAACAGAATACAGAATATTTTAAAGTATAATTTTTCACATAAGCACCAGAAATATCTTTAGTTTCTTTAGTACTCATTTCAACAGATAAATTAAAATTATTTCTGAATAAAAAAAGCAAAAACTCGAGGGGGTACAAGACGGTGACGGGGAAGTAGGGGAATGCCACAGCTCTCCCCAACCAAAAAGAGAGTTTGAGTTCCAACGTTTAATCTCCCCAAGAGACCGACAACAACAACAAAAATCAACATCCAGAGAAAAACAAATTGAAAAGAAGAATTTCATAACAGAGAAACTTGAAGACGCCTCCCCCAATGTCTATTGGCCACAAAGCAGCGTGCCAAGCCATGGCCAGCCCAGCCTGGTGGGAGCTGCCGGTGGCCCAGAGACACAGGGAGTTGTCTGCAGATCACCCGCACCAAAGACCCCTGAGGTAACAGTGTCAGACTGGCTGATCTTGACGAATGAAGAATCCTCTGAGCAGGGAACTTACACAAAGATCCCACCCCTTCCCCTCACTCTCCATTGGAGCAGAGAGGCTCCATCCCACCAAAGCCACTCAGCCCCATGGCAGGAACCTCAGAGATACATGAGATGCCCACAGAACACCAGAGCAGAACTGAAAGGAACTGGTGCTGATCCAGAGAGCGCAAACAGAGACAAACCCTAGCAATCAGTACCTGCACAGAGGCCCTCCCCACCCCTCGGGTGGAGGCCGGAGGCCCATCCCGTGGAGCGGACCCAAACAGTGTCAATGGAGGCACTGACAGAAAAGAAACACACAGAGCCACCACCTCTCAGCCTATCCCACAACCACCTCAATTGAACTGTGACTGCAATGGCAACCAACAACCTACATCACACAGAAACAACTAGCTCCAGGGTGAGTACCCTGAAGGGGACAGTGTATTCCTCAAGGGAGACAGTGTATTCCTCAAAAGCTTGTGGGAATCCGCAGAACCCCTACCCCAAAACCTGCACCACAGGACCCACTAAAACTAGAAACTTTTCAAGAGCTCCACCAGCCCATGGATCACACTCAGCTGGCCAGGCTAGAACAAGAGAGACCCTGGAAGGAAGCGTTAACGCCCAAGCCTTGAACAGCGCCACTGGGTCAAGACACTCAACGGTGGAAGAAATTTGAACTGTGTACTCCAAGCTGCGTAATCTAGGTGGGATACACAGCAGCACAGGTCCAACAGGTGTGCCCAGGCTGGGGTCTGGGACCAGGCCTGGGGATCTGGTGCCTGAGCAACATAACCAACTCCTCCCAACTGAAATCAGAAGCTGAGCATACGCCTCAGCAGAGGGGAGAAAAACAGGGAACTGCACTCCTGGTAATCATGCCTGTGACAGCAAAAGATGCAGGGGGTTCAGGACAAGAGAAGCTCAAACCCCACAAGAACCTGACCCATGTATTCTAGGCTAGGAATTGAACAACACAGGCCTCCAGCACCCGATAATAGGAGCTCAGGCTGGTAATGTGCTCAGCAGTACAGTGATTGCAAGAGGCCCTGGATCTGATTCCTCAGCAAAACATAAGCAGAAAGGGCCAGTTGTGGTGCTATGGGTCAAATGGTAGGGTTCCAGCCCTGAGCTGAAGAGCTGAGGGACAGCACCCAAGACCAGAGTTCAAGCCCACAAATAGCCAAAAATGTAAAACAAAACAAAACATCAGGAGACCATAGCAGACTCCAGCATTTGGGAGAGTACATCCAGCACATCCGAACTTGCCAAGAACACCTGTAGGAATAAACAGGAGCAGTCTAGGCTGCTCATCACTTGTAAAGGCGGGAACTGCCAGTGATCTACAGCAGAGAGCTGAGAATCCTGTGTGGGTCAGACCAGCAGCTGGAGGTCGGCCACCAACAGAACCGAGATCAGGTACAGACTCTCTCTACCAGCACAGAAACAGTAACCAAGCAAAGACAGACACCTATTGACCAAAACAAAATTTCAGATTAGTCTGCAATAATCCCGAATAACCATGAGAAAATCACAGAGAAATATTACAAGGTTTATCAACACCTAGGATAGCAAGCTATCTCTAAAAGCCAGCAGCAACCCAGGGGAGAGCCCCACTGGGAGCAAAGCAGGAATGGAAGACAAACACTACATCCAAGACATGCTGGAGGCAATGACTCAAGAAATAAAGTGAGAAATAGACCAGAATTTGAAAGAACACCAGGTCGAAATACCAAAAGAGTTGCAGGACATCAAACAGGAGATGCATGCAAAAATAGAGGTAGCACACACATTGCCCTCCTTGCCCACATCAAGAAAATGGAGACAGACCAAGTAAATAATCTCATGTTGCAATTAAAACAGCTAGAAATACATTAAAAAATGGAACCTAACGTTACTAGACGGAGCCAGATAACCAAATTAAGAGCAGAGATTAACCAATTAGAAAATAAAAAAAAAATTACAGCCAAAATTAACCAAACAAAAAGCTGGTTCTTTGAAAAAATAAACAAAATTGTTGGACCGTTTGCAAGAATAATTAAAAAAGGAAGAGAGGAAATCCATTTTAACAGGATTAGGGATGCCACGGAAAAAATCATAACACGTACCCAAGATATCCAAATAATCCTAATGGACAATTTTCAAAAATTAATCTCTAAAGGAAGAAAACCTGGCAGATATTAATGCATTTTTAGTGACAAAATAGAGGCAGTACACACCTCATTAAGAGGTGAGATTAGTATTTTGAAAACCAACATTGAATCCATTGAAATCAACAATGAGTCCATTTCCTCCATGCAAACCACAATGGAAGCCACAGTTAACAGAGTGAACAAAATGGAATACAGAAGACACAATACATCAACTGGAACAAAAAAATGACAGATATGGAAAAATCACTTAAATTATACCAAAGGGAAATTCAAGGGCAAGCAGATAGTGTCACGAAATTCAACCTTCATATAAGAAGGTGAGGAATATCAAAGCAAGGGAATGCAACAACTATTCCACAAGATAATCGGTGAAAATTTTCCCCATCTCAAAAAAGAACATCTTACCCACATAACAGAAGCGTATAGAACACCTAACATGCAGGATCCCAGGAGAAACACTTCTAGACACATTATAGAATAAATGATAGATCTGAATGAGAAGGAATTGAAGAAGGAGCTATACTACTATAGGAAAAATATTAGAATCACTACAGATCTCTCCACACAAACACTGAATGCAAGAAAGGTCTGGGAAAGTACCACATGAGCCCTGAGAGCCAATAACTGCCAACCCAGACTGATATACTCAGAAAAGTTAGCATTCACATTCGATGGAGAACTGAAAATTTTTAATAGCAAAGAAAAACTAAATTAATACATAAACATTAAGCCAGCATTACAAAGACTACTAAGAGGTGGAACACAACCTGAGAAAAGCAACCAGGAACAGGGACCTGCACCCAGACAGGCATTAATAGAAGTCTATCTGAGCAAGGACAGAGGAAAGGAAAGAAGAAAAACAGTGACTATAATGCATCTCTCTATACTATCTCTTAAGATTAACGGGCTTACTTCACCAACCAAAATAAAAAGAACTGCAGTTTGGATCCTAAAACATGACCCATCCATCTGTTGCCTTCAGGAGACCCACCTCTAAGCCAAACATGCAAACAAACTCAGAGTGAAGGGTTGGAAAAGGATCTACCAATCAAATGCCCCTAGTAAGAAAGCAGGCGTAGCAATCCTTATATCTGACAAAATAAACTTGTCATTAAAATCATTACAATGTCAAACCATCCCTGCATCTCTGGGATGAAGCCTAACTGCTCATAGTGTATGATTTTTTTAATGTGTTTCTGGATTCTTTTAGCTAGAATCTTGTTAAGGATCTTTGCACCTGTGTTCATCAAGGAAATTGGCCTGTAATTCTCCTTTTTGGTTGGGTCTTTGCCTGGTTTGGGGATGAGTATGATGTTGGCTTCGTAGAATGAGTTTGGGTTAGCTCCCTCCTTCTCTGTTTCTCTGAAGAGCTTGAGGAGTGTGGGTATTAGTTCTTCTTTAAAGGTCTTATAGAATTCTGCTATGAATCCATCTGGTCCTGGGCTTTTTTGGTTGGAAGACTTTTGATAGCATCCTGTATCTCATAGGATATTGGCTTATTCAATAGGTTTCTTCTTTGCTCAGTTTGGACAACTTGGATTTCTCTAAAAATGCATTAATATCTGCCAGGTTTTCTTCCTTTAGAGATTAATTTTTGAAAATTGTCCATTAGGATTATTTGGATATCTTGGGTACGTGTTATGATTTTTTCCGTGGCATCCCTAATCCTGTTAAAATGGATTTCCTCTCTTCCTTTTTTAATTATTCTTGCAAACGGTCCAACAATTTTGTTTATTTTTTCAAAGAACCAGCTTTTTGTTTGGTTAATTTTGGCTGTAATTTTTTTTTATTTTCTAATTGGTTAATCTCTGCTCTTAATTTGGTTATCTGGCTCCGTCTAGTAACTTTAGGTTCCATTTTTTTAATGTATTTCTAGCTGTTTTAATTGCAACATGAGATTATTTACTTGGTCTGTCTCCATTTTCTTGATGTGGGCAAGGAGGGCAATAAATTTGCCCCTCAGGACTGCTTTTGCTGTGTCCCACAAGTTTCTTTGTGAGGTTTTTTTCATTTTCATTGAGTTATAGGAAATGTATTTCTTCTCTGATCTCTTCCATTACCCAGGCATTGCTAAGGAGTGTGCTGTTCAATTTGCATGTATCAGAGAAATTTCTGCGGTATGCTTTGTTACTGAGAACTGGCTTGATTCCACTATGGTCAGATAGGATACAGGGGATTATGTTATCCATTTGTATTTGCTTAAGTTTCTTGCATGAACTATGATATGGTCTATTTTGGAGAACGTTCCATGAGCTGCTGAGAAGAATGTGTACTGTGTTGTTTTATGGTGAAATACTTGGTATATGTCAGTTAATTCCGCTTGAAGTATGGCCTCACTTAATTTGGTAGCTTCTTTGCCTGTCCTTTGGTGAGAGCGGTGTGTTGAAGTCTCCTAGTATTATCATATTGGGACCTATTTTATTCTGTAAGTCAATAAATGTAATCCAACACATCAACAGAGCCAAGGTCAATAATCACATGATTTTCACCACAGATGCAGAAAAGGCCTTTGATAAAATTCAACATTCATTCATGCTAAAGGCTCTGGAGAAAACAGAAATAGAAGGATCATTAAAACAATAAAACCATTTGTGACAGTCCAATAGCCAATATTATACTTAATGGGGAAAAGCTACAACCAATTCTCCTAAAATAAGGAAGAATGCAAGGATCCTGGAACCCTTAGCCAGGTCAATAAGGTAAGAAAAATACATGAAAGGGATCCGCATAGGGAAAGAAGAGGTTAAACTATTCCTTTTTGCAGACAACATGATATTATACTTTCATGATCACAAAAACTCCATCCCTAAACTCTTAGAAATCATAAATCACTTCGGCAAAGTAGCAGGATACAAAATAAACCCACAAAAATCAGCTGCCTTCCTGTACACTGCCAATGTACAAGAAGAGAGGGAAATAAAGTGAGTAACCCTATTCACAATAACCTCCCCCCAAATAAAATATTTAGGTATTAACCTAACCAAAGATGTAAAAGAACTATTTAATGAAAACTATAAAAGGATAAAAAAGAAATTTCAGAAGACACTAGGAAGTGGAAAGACCTTCCATGCTCTTGGATAGGCCAACTTAATATAGTGAAGATGGCAATACTGCTAAAATTAATATACAAATTCAATGCAATTCCTATTAAAATTCTAATGACTTACATCACTAAAAAACAGAAAACAGTCCAAAAATTCATATGGAACAACAAAAGACCTAGAATAGCCAAACCAATTCTAGGGAATAAAGACAAAATGGGAGGGATATCCATGCTGCACTTCAAACTATACTACAGAGCTATAATAACAAAGATAGCATGGTACTGGCACAAAAACAGACCAGAAGACCAATGGAACAGAATAGAAGATCCAGAAATAAATCCACAGGCCTACAACCAGCTGATATTAGACAAAGGAGCCCAAGATATACAATGGAAGAAACACAGCCTCTTCAACCACTAGTGCTGGGAAAACTGTGCTGCTACATGCAGAAAACTAAAAGTGGACCCCAGCCTATCACCATGTACCAACATCAACTCAAAGTAGATTAAAGATCTTAACATTAAAACTGAATCTCTGAAACTACTGCAGGACAGAGTAGGAGAGACACTTGAACTAATAGGCACAGGAAGGAACTTCCTGAACAGAGTCCCAGGATCACAACAAATTGGAGAGAGACTCAACAAATGGGACTACTTTAAAATAAAAAGCTTCTGCACAGCTAAATCTATTGAAACCAAGCTAGAAAGACAAATAACTAATTGGGAAAAAATATTTACCAGCAATATATCGGACAAGGGGTTAACATCCAATATATACAGGGAACTCAAGAAACTAATCCCTCCTAAACCTACCAAATCAATTACTAAATGGGCAAGGGAAGTAAAGAGGGACTTCTCAGAGGAAGAAATAAAAATGGCAAAGAAACACATGAGACAATGTTCATCATCCCTGGTGGTGAAGGAAATGCAAATAAAGACAACCATGAGATACCACCTTACCCCAGTCAGAATGTCCGACATCCTCAAGTCAGCCAACGACAATTGCTGGAGGGGATGTGGAGAAAGAGGAACCCTGTTACACTGCTGGTGGGAATGTACACTTATACAACCACTTTGGAAAGCATTCTGGAGGGTCCTTAGAAAGATAAAGATTGATCTCCCTTATAACCCAGTCATACCACTTTTAGGCATCTACCCTGAACAACAGGAACCAATATACAATGACACATGCACCTCAATGTTTATTGCAGCACTGTTCACAATATCTAGGATATGGAAACAACCCAGATGCAGCACCACAGATGAATGTATCCAAAAATTGTGGTATCTACAAACAATGGAATATTATGCAGCCATTAGAAATGACAAAATAATGGCATTTGCAGGGAAATGGATGGAGCTAGAAGGTGATCATGTTGAGCAAGGTAAGCCAAGAGCAAAGAGACAAACAGTACATGGTCGCCCTGATAAGTGGATGCTAAATCCAAAATGTTAGGTGATACGACAAAATTAACAGGACTTAAGAAACAAAGAACTCCCACTCATCTGGTCGAAACACTACTAAATATCCCCATACTGCTGATCACATGTAAGTTGTATTCTGTACACCGTTATATGTTATAAACTGTGATAGACAATTTGCTCCAGGAAAGTTAGAATGAACTTATGACTTTAAATGAGCATCATTATTTCACAATACTGTGAAATTTGGGAAGTTATGTAATCACTTAATCAAAATTAAAATGAAAGAACCTCAGGGAAGTAAGGAAGGAAGGGATGGTGGGGGAAAATAATAGAGGGGGTAACAATGCTCAATAGGAAGTGTACTCATTACCTTGCTCATGTAACTGTAACCCTCTGTATAGTATCTTTATAATAAAAAATTAAAAAAGATCCAATCAACAGTAAAAAAAAATAAACTAAAATCAATACAAAACGACAAGGATGGACACTACATATTAATACAGGGAACAATACAAGAGGAGGATATTACCATCATCTACCTATCATTCCCCAAACATCGGTGCACCCAAATATGTTAAGCAAATACTCTCAAACTTACAGAAAAAAATAGATCCAATATGATAATACTAGGAAACTTTTAACACCCCAATCTCACCAAAGGACAGGTCTACCAACCAGAGTATTGGCAAAGAAGCTATCGAATTAATGAGGCCATACTTCAAGCAGAACTGACATTTACCAAGTATTTCACCCTAAAACAACACAGTACACATTCTTCTCAGCAGCTCATGGTACTTTCTTCAAAATAAACCATGCAAGAAACTTAAGCAAATTCAAGGAGATTGACATAATCTCCTGTATCCTATCTGACCATAGTGGAATCAAGTTAGTTCTCAATAACAAAACATACTGCAGAAATTACTCAAATACATGGAAATTGAACAGCTCACTTCAAAGCAATGCCTGGGTAATGGAAGTGATTAAAGAAGAAATTAAAAAATTCCTACAACTCAATGAAAATGAAAATACCTCGCAAAAACCTTTTGGGACACAGCAAAAGCAGTCCTGATGGACAAATTTATTGCCATCAGAGCCCACATCAAGAAAATAGAGACAGACCAAGAAAATAATCTCATGTTGCAATTAAAACAGCTAGAAAAACATGAAAAAATGGAACCTAAAGTTACTAAACAGGGCCAGATAACCAAACTAAGAGAGGAGATTATTGAAATAGAGAATTGGAGAATCATAGCCAAAATTAACTAAACAAAAACTGGTTGAAAAAATAAATAAAATTGATAGATATTTGGCAAGATTAATTTACAAAAGAAGAGAGGAAATCCATTTTAACAGGATTAGGGATGCCACGGGAAAAATCACAACACGTACCCAAGATGCCCAAACAATTTTAACAGACTACTTTGAAAAGTTATATCCTCTAAAAAAAGAAAACCTGGCAGAAATGGATGCATTTTCAGAGAAATACAAGTTTCCCAAATTGAGCAAAGAAGAAGTAAATCAATTAAATAAGCCAATATCCTACAAGGAGATACAGGAAGCAATCAGAGGTCTTCCAACAACAAAAAAAGCCCAGGACCATATGGATTCGCAACAGAATTCTATACGACCATTAAAGAAGAACTAACACCTATACTCTTCAAGCTCTTCAGAGAAACAGAGAAGGAGGGAGCTATCCCAAACACATTCTATGAAGCCAATATCACATTCATCCCCAAACCAGGCAAAGACCCAACCAAAAAGGAGAATTACAGGCCAATTTCCTTGAGGAACACAGGTGCAAAGGTCATTAACAAGATTCTAGCTAACAGAATCCAGAAACGCATAAAAAAAACCATACACTAAAACCAAGTAGGCATCATCCCAGAGATTCAGGGATGGTTTAACATACGTAAGTCAATAAATATAATCCAACACATCAACAGAGCCAAGGTCAAGAATCACATGATTATCTCCACAAATGCAGAAAAGGTTTTTGATAAAATTCAACATTCATTCATGCTAAAAGCTCTGGAGGCAAAAGAATAGAAGGAATATTTCTTAAAACATTAAAAGCCATTTACGACAGATCAATAGCTAATACTATACTTAATGGGGAAAAGCTACAACCAATTCTCTTAAAATCAGGAACGGGGCAAGGATGCCCACTGTCTCTACTCCTGTTCAATATAGCCCTGGAACTCTTAGCCAGGTCAATAAGGCAAGAAAAAGACATTAAAAGATCTGTTTATGGAAAAAAGAAATTAAACTATCCCTTTTTGCAGATGACATCATACTATACCTTCACAATTCCAAAAATTCCATCCCCAAACTCTTAGAAATCATAAATCACTTCGGCAAAGTAGCAGGATACAAAATAAACCCACAAAAATCAGTTGCATTCCTGTATACTGACAATGTACAAGCAGAGAGGGAAATAAAGGAAAGCAAGCTCATTCACAATAACATCCCCCAAAATAAAATATTCAGAAATTAACCTAACCAAAGATGTAAAAGAACTATTTAATGAAAACTATAAAAAGTTAAAGAAAAAAATTACAGAAGATACTAGGAAATGGAAAGACCTCCCATGCTCTTGTATAGGCAGACATAGTGAAAATGGCAATTCTGCCCAAATTAATATACAAATTCAGTGCAATTCCTATTAAAATCCCAATGATGTATTTCTCTGACAGAAAACAGTCCAAAAATTCAAATGGAACCACAAAAACCTAGAATATCCAAAACTATTCTAGCAAATAAAGACAACATGGGAGTTATATCCATGTCGCACTTCAAACTCTACTATAGAGCCATAATAACAAAGACAGCATGGTACTGGCACAAACACAGACCCGAAGACCAATAGAATAGAATAGAAGATCCAGAAATAAATCCACATGCCTACAGTCAGCTGATATTTGACAAAGGAACCAAAGACAGACGATGGAAGAAACACAGCCTCTTCAACCACTAGTGCTGGGAAAACTGGGTGGCCGTATGCAGAAGAATAAAAGTGGACCCAGCATATCACCATACACCAACATCAGCTCAAAATGGATTAAAGACCTTAGTATTAAACCTGAAACTCTGAAACCTCTCCAGGCAGAGTAGGAGAGACACTTGAACTTATAGGCCCAGGAAAGAATTTCATGAACAGCGTCCCAGGGTCACAACAAATTGGAGTGAGACACGACAACATGGGACTGCCTTAAAATAAAAAGCTTCTGCAAAGCTAAAACTATCGCAACCAAGCTAGAAAGACAACCAATTAATTGGGAAAAAATGTTTACCAGCAATATATCCAACAAGGGGTTAACATCCAGTATATACAGGTAACTCAAGAAACTAATCCCTCCCAAAGCTAACAAACCAATTACTAAATGGACAAGGGAACTAAAGAGAGACTTCTCAGAAGAAGAGATAAAAATGGCAAAGAAACACATTAGGAAATGTTCACCATCCCTGGTTTTGAAGGAAATGTAAATAAAGACAACCATGAGATACCACCTTACCCCAGTCAGGATGTCCGACATCCTCAAGCCAGCCAATGACAAATTCTGGTGGGTATGCGGAGAAAAAGGAACCCTACTACACTGCTGTTGGGAATGTACACTCATACAACCACTTTGGAAAACAGTCTGGAGGGTCCTAAGAAAACTAAATATTGACCTCCCTTATGACCCAGGCATAGCACTACTAGGCATCCATCCTGAACAACAGTAACCAGTATACAAGGACACATGCACCTCCATGTTTATTGCCATACTTTTCGTAATAAGCAGGATATGGAAACGACCCAGATGTCCCACCACAGATGAATGGATCCCAAAATTGTGGTATCTGTACACAATGGAATACTATGCAGCCATTAGAAATGACAAAATAATGGCATTTGCAGGGAAATGGATGGAGCTAGAAGGTGATCATGTTGAGCAAGGTAGGCCAAGAGCAAAGAGACAAACAGTACATGGTCTCCCTGATAAGTGGATGTTAAAACCAAAATGTTAGGTAATACGATAAACTTAACAGGACTTAAGAAACAATCTGATCGAATCTCTACTAAATAACCCCATGCTGCTGATCACATGTATGTTGTATATGTGTACAATGGAGGGGAACCAGGAAGATGACATAGAACTAGAGGGAATCAGGGAAAAATCCATCAGCTGCACTGGACATTGACCAAAATGAACTAAGCAAGTTAATGGCAGGGATGGGAGGGAGGAAACCCGTGGGAAAACAGGAACAGCTGATGTTATACAAAACAAAAAAATGTACATACCAACCAATTTGGAAGGAATAACTGTATCGCAAAGCTCATAGAACTCATAAATGTTATAGACTGTGATAGACAATTTGCTCCAGAAATGTTAGAATGTGTTTGTGACTTTAACTGAGCATCACTATTCCACAATACTGTGAAATTAGGGAAATTATGTAACCACTTAATTACAATAAAAATAGCAAAACTCTCCAGAAATCATTATAGATGTATACAACTAACTCTTGAATACATTTTGACATCAAAGTCAGGCAATTCACTTGGAAGACTTCCATGGAATCCATTAATTGTTACAATAAGCTATTGTTGTTATTTGGATTGTGAAAATATTTTATATGGAAATAAAGAATGCAATGGCATTTTTGAAATTTAATAAACTTAACCGAACCATTATGACTTAGGAGAGCAATTTTTGCAGCCTTGCAAAACTTCAAAGAGATAGTGATACATACTTATCCTTTTGGCAATATCAAATACAGTTTCTTCCAAGTTGTTTTTCAGACCTGATTTGACATAATGGTTCAACAGAAGCAGATCCAACATGTCTTTGCTATCTCTATTCCCAGCAGCAAGATGCAAGGGGGCCATTGGTATCTGCATCATGATGAAGTAAGAAAAAAGCCACTCTAGTATTATTCCACATATAAGCACTGCCCAGGGTTGTCCAACCATCTACAGTTATTGCATGAATATCTGCCGCTTGAGCCAACAACTAATGGACAGTGTCTATGTGTCCACTGTAGGCTTCCTGATGAATATGGGTATACTCATCGTCATCCCTAGTATTCACATGAGTGGCCTTTTTGGAAAGTAGTCTCCACAATGTAATAACCTGATTCTTTTCAGCAGCCCAAAGAAGAAGTTTGCATGGATCCTACTATATTTTTTTTGCAATTGATACCATTCCTCACTTTTTCATCAAGTTTCTCATATTCCTTAGAATTGCCTAACTAGAGATTTTGAGTGACAGTGGGAATGAGGCGTCCATGTATTTCCCTAATAGTTCACATTAGTTGAACTGTTCAGAAAAATCCTGTGACTTTTCTGCATCTGTTTTTTCACCATGATTTATTTTTCCTTTTTACATTTTTACTACTCGAAATTATTCTAACTGGAGAGTAGCGAATTGATGGATAGCAGAGGAAAGATTTTCCTCCGTATTCAAAGATACAGACTGAAAATAAGGACCAGTAGTGTCTTCATGTGCAGATTATTCTATGAATGAGAAAAGATGAAATAATGCCTTCTATATAAATCATTTGGGAAATGGCAGAGCAGAAAGTAAAATGATGCAACCAAAAATATAAAAGCAAAATAAATTACAATCATTATAGAGCAATCCTATTATCTATGAGAAACATTAAAGAGAGAGGAAGAGAGACAGATGTGCAATGACCTAGATAGCCACAAATGCATGCCTCTGATCAATTTATAGAGCAAACAGAATTTTATGTTTTGAAAAAGATGGAAACAGAATTTATATATTTACTTGAATTTGGTAAATACATTTTTTACAGCCTACATGAAGAGATGTAGGTTTAATCTTATTGCAGACAAGAATCTAAATCCTTGATAATTCTAGGAACAGATCTGATTGAAATCAGTTGAATCACACTTTTCCTGCACAATGAAAGAAAAGGTCCAGGCTAGGAAAGCAGCTAGAGAAGGCAGGCCGATTGTATCTGTGACAAAACTTTGTGGAAAATGGTATTGAGCATTACTTACTGTTGATCCACTTGCACTGGAAGCATGAATCTGAACAATTGCTTGCTGATTCTCAACTATTGCTTTGATCATTATATTCTCCAAAAAGACAAAGTGAGATTTAATTGATAGCAAACAACTACTAATGCATTTTTATTTCTCATTAAGCACCTTAAATCATTGAAACCACATGAAGAAAATAGACAGGCCTATTTTTTTTAGATGAAAACAAGTGCCTTTAAAAAAACATGGAATGTAACTAGTCATTCATGTAAAGGACTTCTATTTTAGTACTACATTATACATTTTTTTTCTAATGTTGGGTACCAATAAATAATGGATCTATTAGAAAGCTCTTAAAGCTCATTTGTCCAATTGTGAGGTCTCTTATACGATATCATGGTATTTTTGAGTATGTTCTTAAGAAGAAATTTACATTACTAACTTGAATTTCTGACAGGACAAAATCATCATGTACATCTTGCTTCTATACTCTCATTTTTAAATTACTATCTATGTATGTGCATTAGATAACTATAGAGAAAAAAGCAGAAGCCACACTGGTGGCTCATATCATTAATCCTAGCTAATCAGAAAGATGAAGTCTGAGGATTGTGGTTTGAAACCAGACCAAAAAAAAAAAGTCCATTAGATTCTGCTTTGAAAGAAACCAACAAATGCTAGAACTGGAGCTGTGGTACAAGCATTAAAATGATATCTATGAGAAAACTAAAACAAAAAAATAACAAATTCTGGGACAGAGACAGGCCCTGAGTTCCAGCCTTAGTATTAGCACCAAACAAATAATTGAATTAATTCGTTAATTAAGTAATTAAATATAAATTAAGTGGTCACATGTGGATAGGCATGTAAAATGTAACATCTGTGGTGACTGGATTGTGTATTTTTTGTAGTAAGGCAAATTATTATTTGTAGCAATCATAAATTTTTTATTTGAACTTTTTTTGTACAATAAATCCTGAATTTAGCATGTATGTATAGGGGTATGTACATGTGTGCATATGTGTGTATGTGTTTATGTGTGCATGTGCTGTTGCAATGTTGCTTGCCAATGTGGACAGGGTGAGGCTGAAAAGAGTTAACTTTGTTGCAATGTTTTTCTTTATCAGTATTCTGTCATGTCATTTCAGTTGGACCACTCTTTTGTACATTTTATTTGTCAAATAATATCATCAGAATCAAAGGATTTACCATATTAAGTTAGATAAAAGAGACTGCTTTCAGCTCTTATTATATGTTAGGTGAGAAGAATCAGACATATTTAGGTAGTAAATTAGTGCTGTATGATGACTGTCGGTACAAAATATGTATTTGACTTCTTAATTTTGTTATACTTTTAACATATGTTCATAGAGTGAGTTTGTCCAACTGGACCAAATAGGTATTGCTCTCTGGTTATACCCATGAAACACAAAGTAGATAAAATCTTTCTGGCTTTCTGTTGAAAATAACTATCTTTGTAAGATCATATCTATTCACACTAACAGGTAATCAACCCAATATTTATCAAGTTTGAATATCCCATCATAGTGACTGAAAATCGGTATTGTTGATATGCTTGTTAGATATTTCTTTCAAAAACAAACGAACAAAAAGCATGAGTCATCTCCAGATAGTGGATGTATCTGAAGTTGTTTTGTACATGCAAAGGGCAAATGGCTCTTTTGTGGGAGTAACTATCGCAACTTAACAAATAAGGCTTTTTGAATATCTTTTCCAATATAAATAACATCCCAGAGCGAGTCTTGCAATTTCGGAAATTGAATATTTTTGAATATTTTAGTATTATTTCATTTCATTGACTCTAGAGCTAAAGACATTTCTGAAATAAATATAAAGATCTGAAAATGTAAGTGGGTATATTGGCTTTTTATGCATAATCTTATAAAAATCCAGTTTTTATGAAACTAAATGAAATAGAATAAAAGAATGTAAGTGAATTTGGTAAGCTAATTATTAGTTTAACTTTGTTTTCTATTAACAGAGTCCTTTGAATGTAGATGATGCAGTTAAATTATTTCCTTTGTGTTTCTGTACTTCATTTATTTTTCATATCATTGTAGTTATGGGAGTGAATTTGTAGTATAAAGGTCCTTTACAATGATTCGGATTAATCTTGTGCTTTGTGTCCTACTCCCAAGAAAATGAGTTATTTTCAAGTGTTAATAGTTTATAATTGAATCTTCATTTCATAAGAAAATTTTAAAAATGCAGTAGTATTGATGACTTTTTAAACCAATTGTATTGACAAGGTTGAGAGTCTTTAATTCATGCTTAGGTCTTAGGTCTATGATTTTTAACCTCTTGTTCCTGACATTAATGATAGTTCAGACTGCATTTTTGGGGTATATGAAAGGTAAAATATTTATCTGGGGTCAAAGATGATTTTTATATCAGTCTTGCTTTAATAACATTTTATTTTATTTTATTTTTTGGTTGTGAGGCCTAAACTCCACTTCCAGCTTTTCTGTTTATGTGTTGCTGAGGAATCGAACCCAGGGCCTCATGTATGCAAGGCAAGCATTCTACCAATGAGCCACCTTCCCAGCCCTTAATAACATTTTAATGTAGTACATTTTCCTCAGAATGTTGTGTATAAAAAGCAATCAAAATATTTATAATGGTAAACAACCTAGGTGAGCTACAATGTGGAAATTATTGGTCCATAACTCCTGCAATCTGTTTCCATCGAGAATTGGGCAGGACACTCTTTCGGTATGAGGGTGTTAAACAGAGATGGGGTCCCCAGGCAGTGCAGTGTTGAGTGAAGGGACAGAATATGATTTCTACTATTTTGAGCTATAAATCAAGAATGTTATACTTTAGCAGTTCCTTTCACCAGGGATGTTTAAATTGATTATGAGCTTGGAGTTTTCATATTACAGCTACCTATTTTCTAACAAAGATAAAGTCAAATATTATTAGAGTGTACACAATAATTCTGGGAAATTTTCCTAGAATTAGTAGACTAAGTGCTGGTATTTTAGTCATAAAATAAAATGAGGTTATTTGATAGAGTGGGAGATGGGCCTCAGGCTAACACTTACCATGTGTGCAACGCTGTACTAGTAATTCCAATTCTGAAGATTTCAATAACATCATCTGAGAATTAAAAATGGAAGTAGTTCCACTTTATGGGATTATTGTGAGGATTAAGTTAGATACCATAGGTAAAGTACTTGGAAAAACTATCATTCAGCATTTGATACTTTCTACCTGTTATTTTATCATGTGATGAATTTTAACATTTTTACTGTGATTTTTATATTGTGTCTATTTACAATTTGCAATGTGATATATTGATATTCATTGCATTGGTCAGTTTTTTGACATTATGAGGAAAATGCCTGCAAAGAAAATTTCTGAGGAGGAAACTATTATATTGATTCATGGTTTAAGAGAATGCAGTTAAAGATCAGATGTCTCCATTGTTTTCAATTATATTTTCATTAAATAGTTGTTCAAAAGAATTTCCATTCCACAAATCAGTTTATAAGTACAATGGATCTTTACATAACCTTCTCATACTCATCCAAACCTCACCCCACTTTCATGTTTTCTAGTTTCATACTATCTGCATTGAATATTATGTCTTCACTCTCTTCCTCCATAACTCTCTTTATTCCTTCCCTTTGACTTCCCCTTACATCTTCCAAGTGATAGATTCCTGGTATTCATTTTGTTGGATTAAAAGTTCAATTTTATAAGAAATTACACCTTTTAAATTCTCCTCGGCAAATAGTATGCTTTGGTTAATACTGTTGTGTAATTTTAACCCCTCTATATGGTATTTTCACAATAAAAATCACTGATTTATGGTCAATAGATTTTGAAAAGGATGCCATGACTTTATGAAATAAAAATAGAATTTTAAATGGGTGTAGTGGCACTATTGACTCCCTAGATTTAAAAAAAATTCTTATACTACTACCTCAATCCTCATACAAAAATTTAAAAATTTTAAATAAAAATGATTAGCAAACTAAATGTGAGATATAAAAACATATAAAACCTAAACATAAAAATTCATGGCATAGGATCAGTAAAAGTTTCTAAAATATGACATGGAAAACATTAGTGTGTAAAGAAAAACAAGAATGAACTGGATAATATCAACTTATAATCTTTCACAATTCAAAGGACAATATAACAGAAGTGAAACATATCTAACAGATAGAGGACACATATTTGTTAATGCTACAATGTTAATGCTACAATGATTCTGAGTCCAAGTATTTTTATATCTCCTAATTCCATATAACTTTACCCCAAATAGGATATTTCTTTAAAGAACATATGTAAATAGTAGGAGCATATGAAATAAGTTCCTCTTTAGTATCCAAGAATAAATAAAGAGAAAGCTCACTAGTAGGACCATACTATAAAAAGATGACACAAATATAGTAATACACTTGTGGAGAAATTGATATACTCCACATAGCAAATGAATTTGTAAAATACTTCAATCATTAAAGCAAGCAAGTTTTCAAAAGGTCAAAGAGAATTGAATGGGTTCTATCCATTACACGTCTATGTATGTATTAAAGAGAAGTAAAAAACTTATTTGGACAGGGAATGTGGTTCATTGAGAATGCACTTGAATACTTTGTGTGAGACCCTGGAATTAATCCCAAAAAACAAATTTTGAAAAGGCTCACTATATAGGATGTATGCCTAACAAATTCCTGTAAATGAATTTTATATCTACTTTAATTTCTGTTCTAAAATTTGGAGCATTTCTATTTGAAGAATAGCAAATTTGTGAAAATTAGGCTTGGAAAACCTGTGATTGTACAATTCACTTCCAAAGCACTAAAATTCATACAATAAAAGGAGATTATATATTTCAAGTGAATTACATGTCAGCAAAAAAATACTTTTGTTAATATACTTCACACAAAATGCAGAATACCTAAAAAGATATTTTCTGTGTTTGCTTAAAAACTTTGTAAACTGCAACATTTAAAACAATAATATGATTTCCGTTCATTTTGAGTATTTTTTGTGTTTATTTTGAGTTTATTCAGAGATAACTCAGTCAAAAAGTGTATGTGATAACTGGAATACCTAGGAATTAAGCAACACTTATAAATAATTGATAACCTTTTCTGGAAGAAACTTTTGGCAAATGACAGAAGACACAAATCTATGCATCTGCATCTTATGAAAGCCATATGTTACTTGGTCAATCCAATTGTTTTTCTCTACTTTGCTAGGAAAAAAGTATTCTCAAGATAAGAGCCAATAGCAGTGAAAAGAAACAAAATACACTATCATCTTGATTTATTTGTGAAAGTAACAAATGAAATAAACTATTCCACTTAAGGGATTCCAATATTAGTATCTATGAAGATGTTCCTCAATGACAAAATCCATTGAATTTTGGGAATTTTAATTTCTATGAATATATGAAAACTAGAACAAGAAAAGAAATACAGTCTTTGAGCAAACCAGCCTTGGAATAATTTTCTCAGTTGCTTTGAAATTACATAAGAATTGATATTCCTTTCCATTGGAAACATTTAAAAATGTTTATCATTTATTATAATTCAAATATAAACAAGAGTAATTTTATATAACCATTATAAATATCATTCTATTCCTATCATAAAATAGAATGACAAACCACTCCCAATATATTACCTACCCATCATTATTCTTAATTCCTTATCATTTCCTAAATATCTTAAACAATCTAAATAGTTATGTCTTTAACATAGACGTAAATATTCTATACGTTTTATTTAACATTTTCCAGGGGCATGTACTCATGTTTCTAAGAAATGTTCACAGCAGTTAAAAGATGCTTTTGTGAAATTAATGTGATACATTTTGTTGTTGTTGTTGTTATTGTTGTTGTTTGAAAGGCCTGGACATTATCCTTAAGACTTTTTATGCTCAAGGACAGCAATCTCCAACTTGAGGCACAGAGCTAATTCATGTTTTTAGTGGTTAATTATAGATAAGAATCTAACAAGAACTTTTCTGTCTTGGCCACTTTCAAACACATTTCTAAGATCTCATTACCCAGAATAGGTCGAATTATAACAGTGAGTCATTTGCACTTGGTGTGATGTATTTTTTTTATTTTAATTATATTTTAAGATTTTTGTTTCGCTATAGTGTACATCATTCGACACATAAATTTAGATATATGTATATATTTCTGATGACAATCTCTAAAAATATATGTCATTCTACCCATAACATTAATATTTATATATACAAATATTTCTGAAGACAGACTCTCTATAAAAATTTTTGCTACTATTTTTGAACTTTTATATTTCAAATATATACAGTCTATTTTTGTAAAAGTTTCCTAGAATAAAATGACTAATATTTCAATAGAAAGTAGAGCTTTTACTTTCAACGGAATTTTATATCTACTTATGACATTGTAATAATATTTACAGTGTATTACTTGAAAAAGTTCGGTCCAAACTCTTAAATATTTGTGTGTAATGAGGGGGAGAGAGGAAGTTAATTCATACTGGTTAAGAATTACCAATGCTTCAAAAATCTATTCCATAATTTATTATAAACTCATAGTCAAGCCACTTGATATGGTTTAGTTTTCTTGTTTCTTTATTTGTTCAAAATTTTAATATGGACGCAGTTTTAACATTAAAAATACTAATCAAAAGAAAATAATAGCAAAATCATAGGGACATATAAGACTTTCACTAATTAGCACTTATGATGCTAATAATAATTGTGATAAAGATGATGATGATGACCACAATGTAGCCTGACAATGATAAGGTTATTGAAAAGGAAAAAAACTTTAGAATTCTTTGAAGCTAGAGTTCCCACATTGAATACAGTTATAAACTGAATTGGATTATATACAATATTAACAAGAGGAGAGTTTCAATACCAAGAAATAAAATTACATTAATAGGTAGAGACAGTAAAAACCCTAATGTTATTTTTGCAGTCTCTCTAATGTATACTCATTTTTTTTATTGTGAAAATACTGTACAGAGGGGTTACAATTACATGGGCAAGATAGTGAGTACTGTACTTATCAAGCATTGTAGCCTTCTCCTTTGTTTACCCTTCACATCCCTTTCCATCCTCCCTTCCCCTTCACCCAGTCCTCCCCCCACCCAAGTTGTAAAGTTCATTTTTGACATGACAGCTTGTACTTCTCATTGTTACAACAGGTCCACCTGTATTCTTAATTAAACGACTTGTTTTTCTCCTTCCCCTCCACCAATTATACCTATATCAAATACAGTGAAAGCAGGGGTTATACTGTGGGTGAGGGACTTACAAAGCAACAAAGAAATAATTTTATCATTGCCTTAGAAAGAAATGCATGAAAGAAAAAAACATTTTAAATACATATCTTAAATTTCATTTTCCTAACATCACCTTACCTGACCTTTTCTGCTTGACTCATACATATACTAGATATTGCAAATAAGGGAAATCATGGGACCTATCTTTCTTTGCGCTTGGCTTACTTCACTTAATATAATTTTTTCCAAGTCTTTCCATTTCCTAACTAATGGGGCAATGCCATTCTTTCTGATGGAGGCATAGAATTCCATTGTGTATATATACCACATTTTCTTGATCCATTCATGTACTGCGGGGCATCTGGGTTGGTTCCAGATCTTAGCTATGGTAAATAATGCTGCAATAAACATAGTTGTGCTGGTAGCTTTAGTGTGGTCTTGTTTGTAAACATTTGGGTAAATGCCCAAAAGTGGGACTGCTTGGTCATAGGGGAACTCTATGTGGAGTCTTTTGAGGAACATCCATACTACTTTCCAAAGTGGTTGAACAAGTTTACACTCCCACCAACAATGAAGTAATATTCCCTTCTGTCCACATCCACTCCAGCATCAATTGTTATTAGAGTTCTTGATTTTTGGCATTCTAACTGGAGTGAGGTGGTATCTCAATGTTGTTTTGATTTGCATTTCTTTTATGGCTAGGGAGGTTGAGCATTTCTTCATGAGTCTATTGGCCATCCTTCTTTCTTCTTCAAAGAATTTTCTCTTTAAGTCTTTAGCCCACTTATTTAATGGGCAATTTTTTCTTTGAGGATTTGTTGTTGGGGGATTTAATTTTTTGAGTTCCCAGTATATTTTAGATATGAGACCCTTGTCTGTTGTATGGCTAGTGAAGATATTCTCCCAATCCGTTGGCTTTCTATTGATCTTGCTAGCTATGTCCTTTGCCATGCAGAAACTCTGCAACTTCATGCAATCCCATAAGCCCAACCTTCCTGTGATTTGTTGTGTTTCCCGGGTCTCTATTCAGAAAATTTCGGCCTAGGCCAAGGAGACCTAGGGTTTCTCCTATTCCAACCTGTAATGTTTTCAGAGTGTCTTCATGACTCTGAGGTCTTTGATCAATTTGGACTTGATTCTGGTGCAAGGTGATATATAAGGATCTAGCTTTAGTTTTCTACGAGTAGTTAAGCAATTTTGCTTAATTTTGCAATTTTACTGAAGAGGCTGTCTTTCTTCCATTCTATTTTTTTAGCACCCTTATCAAAGATTAGATGGCTATAGGTCTGTAGGTTCATTTCGGGATTTTCAATTCTATTCCATTGGTCCTGAGGTCTGTTCTTATGCCAATACCAAGCTGTTTTGATTACTATGGCTTTATAGTAGAGTTTGAAATTTGGTATTGCTATTTCTCCAGCAGTGTTCTTTCCATTGAGGATCGTTTTGGCTATTCGGGGTCTTTTATTGTTCCATATGACTTTTTGGATTCACTCTTCTATTTCCTTGAAAAATGAGGTTGGAATTTTGATAGGTATCGCATTGAATTTGTAGATAGCCTTGGGAAGTATTGCCAGTTTCACGATGTTAATCTTTCCAATCCAGGAGCATGGGAGTTTTTGCCATTTTCTAAGTTCTGTTTTGATTTCCTTTTCGAAATTTTTAAAGTTTTCATCATAGCGGTCCTTCACTTCTTTGGTTAAGTTAATTCCTAAGTATTTTATTTTTTGGGAGGCTATTACAAATGGAGTTGCTTTCCTAATTTCAGCCCCACTTTTCTCATTGATGGCATACAGAAAAGCCATTGATTTTTGAGGGTTAATTTTATACCGTGATACTTTGCCAAAGTTTTGAATCAGTTTGAGTAATTTGGGAGTGGAGTCTATGGGATTCTTTACATACAAGATCATGTCATCTGCAAAGAGGGAGAGTTTTATTTCTTCTTTCCCTATTTGGATCCCTTTTGTGTTTCCATCTTGTCTTATTGCTGTAGCTAGACATTCTAATACTATGTTGAAGAGAGGTGGAGAGAGTGGACATCCTTGTCTTGTTCCTGATTTAAGAGGAAATGGCTTTAGTTTTGCACCATTAAGTATAATGCTGGGTGTCGGTTTGTCATATACAGTCTTTATTGTATTGATGAATGTTTCATGGATTCCTAATTTTTCCAAAACCTTCATCATAAAGGGGTGTTGGATCTTGTCGAAAGTATTTGTGCATCTATTGAGATAACCATGTAGTACTTATTCTTGCTCCTATTGATGTGATGAATAATATTAATTGATTTGCCTATATTGGACCAGCTTTGCATCCCTGAAATGAATCATGTTTGATAGTGGTGTGTATTTTTTGATGAATTGTTGAAGTCGATTAGCCATAATTTTATTGAGAAGATTTGCATCAATATTCATCAAAGAAATGAGTCTATAGTTCTCTTTCTTTGATGAGTCCCTGACTGGTTTGGGGTGAGGGTTATGATGGCTTCATTTTCATTGAAGACATGGAGGATTACTGGTGTGAGCTCTGCTTTGAAGGCCTTGTAGAATTCCGCTGAAAAACCATCTGGTCCTGGACTTTACTTAGCTGGGAGGCCTCTTATTGTTGTTTCTATTTCAATGCTTGATATGGGCCTGTAAAAATGGTTTAACCCTCATCTCTGAATTTATTTATTTGGGTGTGTTCTCTTCTTTTTCTGATAAGATTTGCTAAGTGTCTGTCAATTTTGTTAATTTTTTCGAAGAACCAACTCTTTGTTTTGTTGATTCTTTCTACAGTATTTTTTGGATTCTAATTCTTTTAATCTGATTTAATTTTAAATATTTCATTCCATCTACTGGATTGGCATTTATCTTGCTGCTCTTTTGCAAGGGGGTTTAGAGGTGTCATTAAATTTTTGGTTTCAGATCTCCCCAATTTGTTGATGTAGGAGTTCAGTGCTATAAACTTGCCTCTGAGTACTGCCTTAGCTGTGTCCCAGAGGAGCTGGAAATTTGTGTGCTCACTTTTGTTGAATAGCATTGAACATTTGAATTTCCTTTCCAATCTCTTCCATGACCCACTCGTGATTCAGCAGTGTGTTGTTCACCCTCCATGTATTACTAGACTTTCTTTGGTGGCTTTTGGTGTTGAGTTCTAATTTTATTCCCTTGTTGTCAGAGAGAATGCACGGGATAACTTCAATGTTTCTGAATCTGGACAAGTTTGCTTTGTGGTCCAAAATGTGGTCTATTTTAGAAAATGTTCCATGTGCTGCTGAGAAAAACATGTATTCTGTTGCTGCTGGATAAAATATTCGGTAGATGTCTGTTAAATCTAGTTGATCTATGCAGCTGTTTAGATCTGCGGTTTCTCTGTTGAGTTTTTGCCGAGTTGATCTCTCTAGTGGGGAGAGTGGTCTGTTAAAATCTCCAACTATTAATATCTTTGGATCTATGTGGGATTTGAGGGAAAGTAGTGTTTCTTGGATAAATTTGGGTCCTCCATTGTTTGGCGAATAGATATTTGGAATGGTAATATCCTCCTGAAGGAGAGATCCCTTAATTAGTTTGTAGCGACCATTTTTATCTCTTTTCAAAAATTTTAATTTGAAGTCTATTTTAGCTGATATTAGGATAGGCACTCCCGCCTGTTTATGGGGGCCGTTTGCTTGATAGATTTTGCTCCAGCCTTTTACATTGAAAATGTGTTTGTTTTTATGGGCAAGATGTGACTCCTGAAGGCAGCAGACAGAAGGATCTTGTTTTTTAATCCAACTAGACAGTCTATGTCGCTTAATTGGAGAGTTAAATCCTTAATGTTAAGACATGGGACTGAGAGTTATACCAGAGCTCCTGCCATGTTATCCACCTTCTTGGGGGCTGCGAAATATGGGTTCTTCATATGGTTGTTGGATTCTCAATTTGGGTGCAGTTTCTTGGTCTTTATTGTGGTCTTGTTGGTTTTCTATGTGTAGGACATCTTTAAGAATCTTTTGTAGGACTGGTTTGGTGGTCATGTGTTGTTTCAATTTTTCTTTGCTATGGAAGATTTTTATTTGGCCTTCAGTTATGAAGGAGAATTTAGCTGGGTACAGTATTCTTGGTTGATAGTTGTTTGTTTTTAAGGCATGGCATACATCATTCCAGGCTCTTCTTGATTTGATTTTCTCTGCTAAGAAATTTGAGGTGATTCTAATTGGTTTCCCTTTATAGGTGGTTAATCTTTTCTCCTTGACAGATTTAAGGATCTTTTCCTTGGTCTGAGTTGATCCTGTGTGGATTATAATGTGAAGATGGGATGTCCTATTCTGGTCTGGTCAATTTGGAGTTCTAAAAGCCTCATGTATTTGAATAGGCCTGTCTTTTTGTATGTTTGGAAAGTTCTCTGCTAGGATCCTGTTAAACAAATTTCCTAGACCATTAACTTCTATTTCTATATGCTCCTCTACACCCATTGTCCTTAGATTAGGCCTTTTGATGGTGTATTTCAAGTTTTGGATAGTTCTGTCATATTTCCTGTACTTGTCTTGGATTTTTGTATGTTCTTTCTCTATATTATCTAGGCTGACTTCAATCCCCGAAATTCGATCTTCTACACAGCCTAACCTGCTGTCAAGGCTTTCTACTTTGTTTTTTATTTCTTTTCCTTGTAATTGGTCACCTTTGATTGGTCAAATTCTTTGTTGAAGCTTTGTTTTAGATCTGGTATGAATTTCTTTACTTCCTTAATTTGGTGTTCAGTGTTTATTCTGAAATCATTTAATTGATTGGTTATGGTTTCCTTGGACTCCCGTTCCTTCTGTTGGTTTCCATTCAGCATTTCCTTTGTTGTCTCCCTGAATTCCTTCAGCTCTTTGTTAATGGATCCCATGAATGCCTTTAGTGATCTTTGTGTATTCTCATCCTGCTCTCTCAATTCCTATATTACTCTTTGCTTAACTTCCTCCCACTCCTTTTCTTGCCATTCCTGTAGTTCTCTTTGAGTGTTCTCAACCTGTTCACGCCATTCCTGCCTTTCTCTTTGCATATTCTCAAGCTGCTCACGCAATTCATTTATCAGTTTTTGAGTAGCGTCCTCATGCTCATGATATTCCTGAATAAACCTTTATATTGCCTCCTCTCTCTCCCTATCATGCTCATACAGAGTCCCTTGTAGGTTTTCAATCGTTTCCTGCATTGACCTTTTCTTTGCCTCCTCTCTCTCCCTATCACGCTCACACAGAGTCCTTTGTGTGTTTTCAATCTTTTCATTTATCAAGTTTGCCAGCAATGTTTGTGGAGCTATTTTGGAACTCTCCTCTGGATTATTCATTATCTGTTTTGTCTCCTGATTATCATGAGTGGGAATTGAGATACCCGGACTTGCCATTTTGCTTGTGTTTTTCCGGCTTACTCTGCCCATTTGGGATGAAAATAACACCAGTTTTGTGCTAGATTGCTATTTTAAGGCAAGCATCAACCAAAGTCTGAATTTGCACAGTCAATAGTCTGCAGATACAATCTAGTTCAACAGATAAATCTATTCAACATCAAACAACTATATATTAATGGGCTAAGAACCCAAAGTAGAATTTGGAAAACCAGAAATTATTAGCGTTAGGGAGAGATGTGGGTAAAAAAAATATGAAAAAAGTGATCTGGGAAGGCACAGGTAGAGTTATCTTAACTAAGTCCTAATCTCAAAGCAGGAAATAGGTTGGATAGGATGGAAGTAGAGAGAGAGAAAAAAAGAAGAGAAAGGGAAAAGAAACGAGACCAGAAAAAATAGAAAATAATAATTAATAATATTATGCAGAACAAAAACAAACTATTCAGAGAACATGAATATAATGAGACTATGGGAGGGATATAAAGGAGATGTGAAAAGGTTAAAAATAAAAATACTTAAAATATTATATAGGTATAAAGAGGTAGTACTGCTATTAAGGAATTTAAGTCTTAAAGATTTTGAATTGAGTAATAAATTTGTGGAGTAAGTGTGCACACAATTGGGGTAGAGTATATAGTCAACTTCTGGTTTATCTGAGGATGTGCAGGACAATTAAATCACATAAAGAAGAACGAAAGAGAAGAAAAGGTGAAAAGCATAAGAAAGGAAGATAAAAAGATCAGAAGTTCAGTAGAGCTACACAAAAATCAAAAAGAAATTTTAAAAAAAAAGAAAGAAAAACGCACACACACATGGATCCCTAAAATAAAAATTATAAGAGGAAAAAAAAGTTACTAGAAACAATTTTTTCCAAAAATGTTAAAAATTTAAAAAAAGTTTTAGAAAAGAAAAAAAATTATGAAAAGTAGCAAAAAAAAAAAAAGACAAAAAATTCTTTCATTTTTTTGGGAGGGGTGGGAAAAATCTGTATCTCCCTTTTGTCTGTAACCAGCCTTTTGTTGGAGTCTCTGTTCTGCTTGTGGTCCTGTGGCTTGGTTGATTTCTTAAGTCAGTTTGTTTGAACAGGGAGAAAAATACTCTGCTTTACCCAGAATTTTGCGTTCCTCCTCCTAGGCTAGTTCAATGGGAGTAGGATCTGCTTTGAATATCACAAAAGAGGGAGATGGCTTTTTCCTCAAATTTGGAGATGCTGTGTTCAGGCTAGATTCTGGGTAGTGTTGAGGCCTTTCAGCAAACAGTAGCTTTTCCTGGGGGCTAGTTTGTGAGAAACTCACAGAGCCCAGCCTGGAGCCATTCTCAGGGTTTCTGTTTACTGAATTTCAATTGATTGTCGAGGCTGCTAAAGGGAGGGGCAGCCTATGGCTCTGATTACCTGTTGAAGAAAGCCACTCCTGGGGCTGGTGCCCGAGCTGGGTGTCTTTTCCCTGGGTGTAGCTGAGTCTGGCAGGTCGGCTTAAGTTCTTGTGACCTGCTAAATGACTCTAATTTTATTCAAAGGCCTGAGTTGGAGCTAGCAGCTCCGTTGAGCTTTGTCGGTATCCAAGATGGAGATCTCCGGTACTGGGTGGGGAGGGGTGGCCTTCCCTCCTCTGCTCCCTGAGAAGGAGTGAGGATGTCAGGCTTCTACTCATGCCGAGTCTTGGTTCCTGGGTTGTTTCTGGTATGAGAACTGCAGGATGAAGATGTCCGCTCCTTGTTGGTTCTTGCTGGTTTTGAGTAGAATCCGCTTGCCCGCAGTGCTGGTTCCTTGGTCTCGCACTCTCTGTGATTCAAGTATGGTGGGTTCGGCCACCGCAGCAGTGGCAAGAGCTCAGATTTCTCTCCTTGCCTGGATTTTCCTTCTCTGGCCTAACTCTCTGTCCTGTGATGGCACATATGGTGTGATTCTCTGGCTTAGGACTGTTCACTTGAACTCTAAAACTGCTTTCTATGCAAGAGCTTGTTTAGCCACCAGCTTCTCCTCTGCCATCTTCCGAGGCTTTCACTACTAATATCACTGTTTGTCTCAAAATGCTTTAAATTCTACTCCCTCTAAGATGGGCATAGGATTATACTGTGGAACTTTTCTCCTCAGAGAGTGAGTACTACCCTATTGTTTAAAATAGACAAAGTACCTTGATACAGACACTGGGTGTGTGCAAACAACAAGTGATAGTTAAACAATGTACTTATTAGTTTATAAAGATGAAATTGAAATAGAGCAACTATGAACTCAAAAGGAATATGCAAAAAAGACAAAGGCATGTTCCGGGAAGATGGCGGAGGAGAAGCTGGAATCTGAACAAGCTCTCGCATAGAAAGTAGGTTTAGAGTTCCAGTGAACAGTCCTAAGCCAGAGAATCACACCAAGTGTACCATCACAGGACAAAGAGTTAGACAAGAGAGGGGAAGCCAAGGAAATGCACCAGCTGCCGCTCCGGCGGCAGGGTCGCGGCGGCGACCACCGCCGCGGGAGTCATACCTGAGACACAGAGAGTCGGGGACGAAGGAGCCAGACGCAGCGGACGAGCGGATTCTACTCAACACCAACAAGAACCGACAAGGAGCGAACATCTTCATCCTGCTGTTTGCAGACCAGAGACGACCCAGGATCCAAGACTCGGCGTGAGTACAAGCCCGACATACTCACTCCTCAGGGAGCAGAGGAGGGAAGGCCACCCCTCCCCCCCAGCACCGGTGATCTCCATCTTGGATACTGACAAAGCTCGGAGTTGCTGCTAGCTCCAGCTCAGGCCTTGGAATAAAACGAGTCATTTAGCAGGTCACAAGAACTTAACGCCGAAGTGACCTGCCAGACTCAGCTCCATCCAGGGAAAAGTCACCCAGCTCAGGCGCCAGCCATCGGAGTGCCTAGCGTCACTGGGTAACCAGAGCCAGAGGCTGCCCCTCCCTCTAGCAGCCACCACAATCAATTGAAAAACAGAAACCCTGAGAATGGCTCCAGGCTGGGCGCTGTGAGCTCTATCACAAAATAGCCCCAGGGAAAAGCTACTGTTTGTTGAAAGGCCTCAACCCTACCCAGAACCTAGCCTCATAACCACATCCCCCTCTTTTGTGACTCTCAAAGCAGACCACCCTCCCAGAAAACTAACCTGGGAGGGGGATCTCAAAATCTTGGGTAAAGCAGAGCATTTTTCTGCCTCTTCCAACCAACCGACTTAAGAAACCAATCAAGCCACAGGACCTCAAGCTGACCAGAGACTACAACAAGAGACTGGTCGCAGACAAAAGGGAGATACAGGATTCCTCCCACTCCTCCCCCCCCAAAAAAAAAAAAATCAAAAGACTTTTTTTTCTTTTTCTTTTTTTTTTTCTTCTTCTTTTCTTTTTTTTGCTTGTTTTTTGTTTTTTTTGTTACCTTATATATATATATATATATATATATATATATATATATATATATAAATTTTTTCCCTTCTAAAACTTTTATTAATCTTTAATTTTTGCCTCTTCTGAAAAAATAATTGTTTTCCAGTAATTTTTTTTTCTCATCTTATAATTTTTATTTTAGGAATACGTGAATGAGAGTTTTCCTTTCTTTTCTTGTCTTCTTTCTCTTTTTCTTTCATTCTTAATTATCTTTTTGTTTTTTATCTAGCTCTACTGAACTTCTGATCTTTTCTTCTCCCTTTCCCATCCTTAAAGCTTTCCACATCTCCTCTATGTCCCTCCCCTTCTCTGAACATATTCACATTCCTCTCTAAATAGACGGTCTTTTAACCTCTATAATAACATTAATTTTTACGTTTCTATTCTTTTTCTGGTCTCTCTTTATTCCCCTTTCCGTCTCTTCTTTTTCTCTCTCTCTCTACTTGCATCCTACCCAACCCATTTCCTGCACTGTGATTAGGACATAGTTAACTCTCCCTGTGCCTCCCCACACCAATCTATTACTATTTTTTACCCACATCTCTCCCTAATCCTAATAATTTCTGGTTTTCCAAATTCTTTTCTGCGGTTCGAAGTCCTTTAACATATAGTCATTTGATGTTGAATAGATGTATCTGTTGAACTAGATTGTATCTGTAGACTATTGACTGTACAAATGCAAACTTTGGTTGATGGTTGCCTTAAGATAGTGTTCTAGCACAAAACTGGTGCAATCTGTATCTCAAATGGGCCGAGTAAGCCGGAAAAACACAAGAAAAATGGCAAATTCGGGTATCTCAATTCCCAACCTTGATAATCAGGGATTAGAACAGATAAAGAATAATCCAGAGGAGAGTTCCCAAATAGCTCTACAAACACTAATAGCAAACATGATAAATGAGAAGTTTGACAATGTACAAAGGACTCTGTATGAGCGTGATAGGGAGAGAGAGGAGTCATCCCAGAAGTTTATACAGGAACATCATAAGCGTGAGGAAGCTTCTCAAAAACTGATACAGGATTTGCGTGAACAACTTGAGAATACTCAAAGAGAAAGGGAGGAATGGCGTGAGCAGGCAGAGAACACTCAAAGAGAACTGCAGGAATCCCACAGAAGGGAGGAAACTAATCAAAGAGTAATTCACGAATTAAGAGACCAGGTAGAGAATACACAAAGATCACTAAAGACATTCATGGAATCCATTAACAAAGAGCTGAAGGAAGTCAGGGAGACCACAAAGGGAAGGCTGAATGGAACCCAACAGAAGGAATGGGAGTCCAAAGAAACCATAACCAATCAACTAAGTGATTTGAGAACAAACACTGAACACCAAATTAAGGAAGTAAAGAAATTCATACAAGACCTAAAACAGAGCTTCAACAAAGAACTTGAAGCCATCAAAGCTGACCAATTAGAAGGAAAAGAGATAAAAAACAAAGTAGAGAGTCTTGACAGCAGGTTAGACCATGCAGAAGATCGAATCTCAGGGATTGAAGACAGCCTAGATATTATAGAGAAAGAACATACAACCATCCAAGACAAGTCCAAGAAATATGATAGGTCTATCCAACACCTGGAAGACACCATCAGAAGGCCCAATCTAAGGACAATGGGTGTAGAGGAGCACCTAGAAACAGAAGTTAATGGTCTAGGAAATTTGTTTAACAGGATTCTAGCAGAGAACTTCCCAAACATACAAAAAGATAGGCCTATTCAGATACAAGAAGCTTTTAGAACCCCAAATAGACCAGACCAGAATAGGACATCCCACTGTCACATTATAATCCACACAGGATCAACCCAGACCAAGGAAAAGATCCTTAAAGCTGTCAAGGAGAAAAGGTTAATCACCTATAAAGGGAAACCAATTAGAATTACCTCAGATTTCTCAGCAGAGACAATCAAAGCAAGAAGAGCCTGGAATGATGTATGCCATGCCCTAAAAACAAACAACTATCAACCAAGAATACTGTACCCAGCTAAACTCTCCTTCATAACTGAAGGCCAAATAAAAACCTTCCATAGCAAAGAAAAATTGAAACAATACATCTCCACCAAACCAGCCCTGAAAAAGATTCTTAAAGATGTCCTACACATAGAAAACCAACAAGAACGCAACAAAGGCCAAGAAACTGCACCCAAACTGAGAATCCAAGAACCTTAGGAAGAACCCAGTTTTCACAGCCCCCAAGAAGGTGCATAACATGGCAGGAACTCCCAAATACCTCTCAGTCCTATCTCTTAATGTTAACGGACTGAACTCTCCAATTAAGCGACATAGACTGTCTAGTTGGATTAAAAAACAAGACCCTTCTATCTGCTGCCTGCAGGAGTCACATCTTGCCCATAAAAACAAACACATTTTCAAGGTTAAAGGCTGGAACAAAATCTACCAAGCAAACGGCCCTCATAAACAGGCGGGAGTTGCAATCCTAATATCAGATAAAATAGACTTCAAATTAAAATTCGTGAGAAGAGATAAAGAAGGTCGCTACATACTAATTAAAGGATCTCTCCTTCAGGAGGATATTACAATTCTAAATATCTATTCGCCAAACAATGGAGCACCCAAATTTATCAAAGAAACACTACTTTGCCTCAAATCCCAGATAGATCCAAAGACATTAATCGTTGGGGATTTTAACACATCACTCTCCCCACTAGATAGATCAACTCGGCAAAAACTCAACAGAGAAACCGCAGATCTAAACAGCTGCATAGATGAACTAGACTTAACAGACATTTACCGAACATTTCACCCAGCAGCATCAGAATACACGTTCTTCTCAGCAGCACATGGGACGTTTTCTAAAATAGACCACATTTTAGGCCACAAAGCAAACTTGTCTAAATTCAGAAACATTGAAGTTATACCTTGCATTCTCTCTGACCACAAGGGAATAAAATTAGAACTCAACACCAAAAGCCACCAAAGAAAGTCCGGTATCACATGGAGGCTGAACAACACACTGCTGAATCATGAGTGGGTCATGGAAGAGATTAGAAAGGAAATTCAAATGTTCATGCTATTCAACAAAAATGAACACACAAATTACCAGCTCCTCTGGGACACAGCAAAGGCAGTACTGAGAGGCAAGTTTATAGCTCTGAGCTCCTACATCAACAAATTGGAGAGATCGGAAACTAATAATTTAATGACACATCTAAACCTCCTTGAAAAAGAGCAGCAAGATAAACCCCAATCCAGTAGACGGAAAGAAATAATCAAAATTAAATCAGAATTAAATGAATTAGAATCCAAAAAAACTATAGAAAGAATCAACAAAACAAAGAGTTGGTTCTTCGAAAAACTTAACAAAATTGACAGACCCTTAGCAAACCTTATCAGAAAAACGAGAGAACACACCCAAATTAATAAACTCAGAGATGAGAATGGAAACATCACCACGGAAACAACCAAGATTCAGAACATTATAAGGGAATACTTCTCAAAACTTTATGCTAATAAGTTTGAGAACTTGACAGAAATGGACCTTTTCCTAGCAAATATTGACATGCCAAAACTAAACCAAGATGAGTTAAACCAGCTTAACAGGCCCATATCAAGCATTGAAATAGAAACAGCAATAAGAGACCTCCCAGCTAAGAAAAGTCCAGGACCATATGGTTTTACAGCGGAATTTTACAAGGCCTTCAAAGCAGAGCTCACACCAATACTCCTCCAACTCTTCAATGAAATTGAAAGAGAAAGCTCACTACCGAACACATTCTATGAAGCCATCATAACCCTCATCCCAAAACCAGGCAGGGACTCATCAAAGAAAGAGAACTATAGACCCATTTCTTTGATGAACATTGATGCAAAACTTCTCAACAAAATTTTGGCCAATCGACTTCAACAATTCATCCAAAAAATCATACACCATGATCAAACAGGATTCATTTCAGGGATGCAAAGCTGGTTCAATATACGCAAATCAATTAATATTATTCATCACATCAACAGGAGCAAGAATAAGAACCACATGGTTATCTCAATAGATGCAGAAAAAGCATTTGACAAGATCCAACACCCCTTTATGATGAAGGTTCTGGAAAAATTAGGAATCCATGGAACATTCCTCAATATAATAAAGGCTGTATATGACAAACCTACAGCCAGCATTATACTCAATGGTGAAAAACTAAAGCCATTTCCTCTTAACTCAGGAACAAGACAAGGATGCCCACTCTCTCCACTTCTCTTCAATCTAGTATTAGAATGCCTAGCTACAGCAATAAGACAAGATGCAAACATAAAGGGGATCCAAATAGGGAAAGAAGAAATAAAACTCTCCCTCTTTGCAGATGACATGATCTTGTATCTAAAGAATCCCATAGACTCCACTCCCAAATTACTCAAGCTGATTCAAAACTTTGGCAAAGTAGCAGGTTATAAAATTAACCCCCAAAAATCAATGGCTTTTCTATATGCCAACAATGAGAAAAGTGTGGCTGAAATTAGGAAAGCAACTCCATTTGTAATAGCCCCACAAAAAATAAAATACCTAGGAATTAACTTAATCAAAGAAGTGAAGGACCTCTATGATGAAAACTTTAAAATCTTGAAAAAGGAAATCAACACAGAACTTAAAAAAATGGCAAAACCTCCCATGCTCCTGGATTGGCAAGATTAACATCGTGAAAATGGCAATACTTCCCAAGGCTATCTACAAATTCAACGCGATTCCTATCAAAATTCCACCCTCATTCTTCAAGGAAATAGAGGAGGCAATCCAAAAATTCATATGGAACAATAAAAGACCCCGAATAGCAAAAACGCTCCTCAACGGAAAGAACACTGCTGGAGGAATATCAATACCAAATTTCAAACTCTACTATAAAGCCATAGTAATCAAAACAGCTTGGTATTGGCATAAGAACAGACCTCAGGACCAATGGAATAGAATTGAAAACCCAGAAATGAACCTACAGACCTATAGCCACCTAATCTTCGATAAGGAAGCTAAAACAATAGAATGGAAGAAAGACAGCCTCTTTAGTAAATGGTGCTGGCAAAATTGGTTAACTACATGTAGAAAACTAAAGCTAGATCCTTATATATCACCCTGCACCAGAATCAACTACAAATGGATCAAAGACCTTGAACTCAAAGCAGACACTCTGAAAACATTACAGGATGGAATAGGAGAAACCCTAGGTCTCCTTGGCTCAGGTCGAAATTTTCTGAATAGAGACCCGGAAGCACAACAAATCAAAGAAAGGTTGGACAAATGGGATTGCATAAGATTGCAGAGCTTCTGCAGGGCAAATGACATAGCTGGCAAGATCAATAGAAAACCCACCGATTGGGAGAAGATCTTTACTAGCCATACAACGGACAAGGGTCTCATATCTAAAATATACTTGGAACTCAAAAAATTAAACCACCCAACAACAAATCCTCAAAGAAACAACTGCCCAATAAATAAGTGGGCGAAAGACTTAAAGAGAAGCTTCTCTGAAGAAGAAAGAAGGATGGCCAATAGACACATGAAGAAATGTTCAACATCCCTAGCCATAAAAGAAATGCAAATCAAAACAACATTGAGATATCACCTCACTCCAGTTAGAACAGCAAAAATCAAGAACTCCAATAACAACAGATGCTGGAGGGGATGTGGACAGAAAGGAACCCTACTTCATTGTTGGTGGGAATGTAAACTTGTTCAACCACTTTGGAAAGCAGTATGGAGGTTCCTCAAAAGACTTCACATAGATCTCCCCTATGATCCAGCAATCCCACTTTTGGGCATTTACCCAAATGTTTACAAACAAGACCACACTAAAGCTACCAGCACAACTATGTTTATTGCAGCATTATTTACCATAGCTAAGATATGGAACCAACCCAGATGCCCCTCAGTAGATGAATGGATCAAGAAAATGTGGTATATATACACAATGGAATTCTATGCCTCCATCAGAAAGAATGATATTTCCCCATTTGTTAGGAAATGGAAAGGTTTGGAAAAAATTATATTAAGTGAAGTAAGCCAGGCCCAAAGAAGCATAGGTCCCATGGTTTCCCTTATTTGCAATATCTAGTATAGGTATGAGTCAAGCGGAAAAGGTCAGATAATGTGATGCTAGGAAAATGAACCCTTAAATATGTATTTTAATGTTTTCGTTTCTTTCATGCATGTATTTCTAATGCATTTATAAGATTATTTCTTTGTTGCTTTGTATGTCCCTCCCCCACAGTGTAACCCCCGTTTTCACTATATTTGATCTCAGTATAACATGTGGAGTAGATGGGGACAAACAAGTCGTTTAAGGATTCAGGTGGACCTGTTGCAACAATGAGAAGTACAAAATGTCATGTCAAAACCAGCTTTACAATGCCGGTGTGGGGGGGGGGGAGGGGGGTATAATTGGGTGGGGGGAGGGGGGTAAAATTGGGTGGGGGGAGGGGGGAGGCGGGGAAGGGAAGTGAAGGGTAAACAAAGGAGGAGGCTGCAATGCTTGGTAAGAAATGTATCCATTATCCTGCCCATGTAATTGTAGCCCCTTTGTACAGTATGTTCTCAAATAAAATAAAATACAATTAAAAAAAAAAAAAGACAAAAGCACAAAGTAGAATGTGTCAAGGAAATGCTGAAGTATAATTTCAAATTATGTACTCACGTTTGAGGGTGTGTTCAAAGTACAGCTTCAGACAATGCAGTTGGATATCTTGGGCCTAAAACTGCTTTAAACTACTTTGGGATAACTACCAGTAGAAGCCCCTAACTCTGACTCTAATCACATCACAACATCATCAACTTAGGGACTATTTTCCAAGTGCAAAGTACAAAAAAGAGGGCTCATCACAGTTAGTGTTCTGCTTGAAGTAATGGCAACGACATAACTTTTCTTATAAGTCTTCATTTTTTTGGAAAATGTAGGAAAAAGTAGGAAAAAGTAGGAAAAAGCCAAGTAAATATTTTGCATGTACCTAAATTAAGTGGGACGCGTTATGTTGGTCTCTTTTTAACTGGGAAGCTATAGATTATGTCTTTTTATACTCTAACTTAGAACAATGATCTGCTGTCAGTTATTTCTTCTCTTCCTCTTCTTTTGCCCTTCCACTTACATAATTTTTATTTAAAGAGACTTACTTGACCTTGAATTTCTAAATTCTTCAAAATTATCTGAATTTCTTCATATTTCTGGAAGCCTCCTATATCTTTTTCAAGGGAATATTTTGTCACTACCATTTTTATGCTATATGATGTCTTCCTGCCTAACTCTGCAAGAAATACATTAGAGTTATCCAGGTATCTCAACACTTGTACCATCATAAAAAACTATCGTACTTAGAAATCATGATTTTAGTATATCTGGGGAGGCGGCATCTGTCACTTTTGAATGACCCTAATGATAATTACATGCAATCATGATTTAAACCAACATGCCACTCAGAAGATGAACAAATCCATTAAACACACACACGGTGGAATTGGAAGCTTCCAATTCATAAGAAAATGGAAAGACTTGGAAAAATCCTACTAAGAAAAATAAGCAAGACACAAAGAAACAGATTCCATGCTTTTCATCATGTGTAATAATTAGGTAATGTCTAAGATAGTCCTAGCGGATGAGCAGGATGGCTCAATAGCTATGTATAAATATACATATAAGAGGATGCTAAGCAAAATGAACTCCTAGACATGGAAACAGAGGTTTTCCTTTGTGGTTGTTGTTTTTACTGTACTATGTGATTTCTTTTTTCTTTTGTGTTTTTCCCTATGGTTTATTTCCTGCTGTATTTGATTTCAATATCCTGTGTATTATATACACATGTATCTTAATTTGGCAAGGGAAGAGGAACAACAAAATGGCGAGAAAAAGGACAACATGTAGGATATTCACATGACAACTTGTGAGGGGTATTGGGGTAAAGTAAAAGTGTGAGAAAAATGAGGGAGGGCATAAAAAGTTAGACTTTTTAGATAGTCACTACCTTACAATTAATGCAACCCCTTCCATATATCACCTTGACAATAAAATTAAATTTAAAAATAAGCTACATAAAATATAATTTCACTGTATTTCTATAGTATATGATATTCTATATGTATTTAATTTTTTAAAAATGAACAATAATTGGCTTCTCATTTGAATTAATTGCCCCTTTCTTTTTCAGAGGGTCATCAACTTGAATCCTATCAAACTATACAAAATTTTCAGAATATACTGCCATTATTTTAAAAAAAACCATTATTTTAGTATTGTCTCATACTAAATAGGAAACAGTCCAATTCTCTGGAAACTCCTAATTTTTAAAACTAAATATTTGTTAAGAGGACAGAATATATGTGTTCTACTAACTACTCATTTTCAAATTCTTAGCATGCCATACCAGAGGCATTTAAAACAGTGCCTGTATGCATTTTATTTAATTCTTCAATAGATACAGTTTCCAATGTGGCATTACATATTTAAAGGTCAACAGAGAAACTAGCCTAATTCTGGTAGAAGATAAAACTATGAAGTATCTATAATAATTAATTCCTCTAGAGTAAACATTTTTTCATCATAATAAGCTATTATTTCAATGACAATCAATTCCAACATTTTATGCAGTAAAGTCATTGTAGCCCAACAGTTTACACTTTGTAAGCCGCATCTTAAAATTCCCTAAATTCACAGCATGACTAGCTTATCTCTATTGTGAAAAAATTCTACACTTCTGCTAATATTATGCCCTTTCTATTGTTGAAAAAACACTACACTAAACTTTGCTGCATCGTTTTCTCTCAAGTGGTATCTTTCAGATCAGAAAACTTGAAAATATTATTTATACATATCTTTTCGTCTACCATGGATATTCATGACACAAAGATCTGTATATTATGGTTCAAAGCCCACCCAGTCAGGAAGGTTCCTTAGATTCTTATCTCCAATAAACTGCTCAGGAAGAGCCAGACACAAGTAGCACTGAGGTTCAACTGGTAGAGCAGTATCCATGAGCAAAAAACAGGCTCAGGGACAGTGCCCAGGCCCAGACGTCAAGCCCTAGGACAAACAAAACAACAAAAACAAAATGAAAACATACCCCAAACCTAGCATTTTTCTCATTGTATACATAGGTATATAAATAAGGAAATTTCTTCCTATGTTATGTACAGGTAGAAGAAAAAAGATTTCAAACAATAACTCTCTTCATACCATGTTACACCAAACTCTCAAAACATTGCTCTTTTTCTAAATTTATAAATTAATAGCTTCTATTTATTCTCAACTCTTTCTAGATTATTCACATTATCATGTTATACATGAACTGCTGGAATTAACTATTAACTAAGTCCTAATTACAACTCTCTTGAAAGAATATTCTAGACAAATAATATGTCAGAATCATTTGTGAATTTGTAAATTAAAACTTCTACCTAAAAAGTATTTTGTAGTATCCTATAGAATATGAAATTACAAGCAAAAGATATTTATTTCAAATCTAAATTCTAATTTAGTAAGGTCTACAAAGTCCTAATTAGATAACTTTGCTGTTTCTCCAGGCTTAAACTTTTGTAATCCTTCATTATTTCTTTGGAATCCAACAGAATGATGCTAAATTTTTCAAATTTTTGGTTCGGAATCCTGACGTATTTTGTATCTAGAAGTATTCTGTAATGAAGACAGCATTTAAAACATGACTGAGTATGATATATGAGTTGCATTTCAATAAGAAACTTGATTTCTCAAAACAGAATGACAAAATTAGCCCAAAATCCAACTGTGTATTCCTTTCTTGTTCATTGGTTTGTTTTATGGAGGCAAAATTATACTACCTAATCCAGGGAAGGTATCACTACTTAATCCACTCTCTAATCACCTGTATTAGTCTGAGTGCTAGAATTCCAGACTTGTATCACATTGCCCTGCCATAGTTTCTTGTTTTATTTAATCGACAAACATACTAGTAATTCTGAACTTCTCCGATGATCTTATCCATGACTGACTGCTCAAACTATTTCTGTGCAATTTTCAAAGACGTTCTAACATTTGACACAGGATATGAACATTTTCTGATGCACCTGAAGGGATATCTGATTTATTCTTCCATGGATCCAATCCCTTTAATAATTATTACTTGGCTCTTTTACTATCTCTGGTCAGTACCTATGTAATAGTCTCAATCTTTTGGGGGGAAAGTTCACTTGAGGACTTTCTAATATTAAAAATTATCACTTGATTCTAGTCTTACTCAAGACATATTTTCTATTATTTTCTAACTTTTCTACACATTGTGAGAGTTGTTTCATATTTGTGTTTGCACATATAAGTGCTTCTGTGCGTATGTAAATGTTTGTATGTATGTATGCAAAAACCTCAGGCTATTATTCAGCACTCTTGCTCATAACTAATATCCCATCACTTGAGCCATTCGTCCAATGCAGCTTTTGGCTGGTTAATTATAGGTATTGTTGCAAAGACTGTTCTGCCGAGGCTGGATGCAAACTGAACTTTTCAGACCCTTTTATATTCTTAGTTTTTATTTTTTCCAGGAGTATGGTTTTAAGCTACAAACATTTTTGTGGATGTAAAGTCTAACCTGTAGCCTAGATTTTAACTCAAGAAATCATACAAAGATAGATGAACATACACATTACATATCCTGAGTGTACAGTGCTAGAAATGTGATCTTAAGCCTGGTACTGATGGCTCAAACCTATAATCCTAGTTACTCAGGAGGTTGAGATCTGAGGATTGCAGTTCAGATCAAGCACCAGGAAGAAAGTTTTCTGAGGCACTTGTCTCCAATTTACCACCAGAAAACGAATTGGAACTGTGGCTCAAATTGTAGAGCTCTAGCCTTGAGCTGAAGAGGGGAAGAACATTGCCTAGGCCCAGAGTTCAAGACCCACAGCAATAAAAAAAAACAAAAAAGAAAAAGAAATGTGATCTTATCCACCAGTTCATTGCTGCTATATTTCCTGCTCTCTCAACATGGCCTTTTTTTTCCAGTTGTCTATGCTCTTATATCTGACTTGTTTTGGAACCAGAATTACTCTTCTGTTCTACTTTTTTACAAATTTCCATGATTAGCTACCATGATTTAGATCTAGTAGACAAGAAGAGAGGCCTCATCCTTCATGTTCCACTTAGTAGAAAAGCTTTCCCTGTATCACCCGCATAGATCTACATATTGGCCTTAGATTTATTGTTTCAAAGTTGTCTTATTGAAGAGTCTTCTATAGTGTATTGAACCATTATACTTAAGCACAAAACTTCTTTTTCTCTTATTATTCTTATTGTTTTTCCTACTTCTAACTTATGTACACTTGGGAAATAATGTACAACACACACACTCACAAAAAATGTTTCTGAGAATATTCTTCCCACATAAAATTGGTCTTAATTACAGAGCACTTAGGAAATTTTGAACTTAAAGTAGTCCAGGATGTTTTTTTCATGTTTTTTTTTTAATTGTAAAAATGGTTTAAAGAGGGGTTAGAGTTACATAAGAACGTTAATGAGTACATTATCTATCAAGCATTGTTACCTTCTCTTTTGTATTTCTCCTTCAATCCTTTTCCTCCCCACCAACCAAACTCCCTTCTCCCCTCCTCAAGTTGTAAAGCTAATTTTCTACATAGTGCCTTATACAAATCATTGTTACAATAGGTCATACTGTATAATTGTTTAAACATTTTGTTATTTCCCTTCCCCTCCCCACATTAGAAAAATGTATATGCAAGATGCAGGTCACTGACAATAAATATAGTGAAAACAGGGCTTATACACCATGGAAGAAGAAAATAGAAGAGAAACAAAAAAATCGCATACTACATGTTAGATATATTAAAAAAATAGCAAGAAAGAAAAAGCAAGTTGTGTCCCTATCTTGGGTTCCATTTCACTTAACATCATCTTATATGGCCATATGTACATGAATGAGGTTTTATAAGCCATGCAAATTCCATATTTTCTCGCTATGAAGTTATCTCTGAAACACATATTACCTCATGTCCAAAGACATACTTGTGCTATTTCAGTGAAGCCAGAAAACATTCATTTTACCTGGAGCAGCACCATGGATTGTTACTGGAAGTAAGTGGAAGGAACTGTTATTGCAAGAGAGGAATTGAACATAGAAAAATAACAAAGTTCAAGGTAATTTGTGCTGTCCTTTTTACGTTACAAGAAAATAATCCAAGGCCTGAAGGAAACTCTGTCCCTGACTTTTTCAAGTTTTCCTTTACTTATATAAAACATGTCTGTAAACTTCTAGTTGAGAGTATAACAAAAGTTAACAATATGCCATTTGAAGGCCGGCATAGAATAAAAGGAAATAACTTTGTTTTAAAAGTGTTCTCCTGCAAAGAAACAAAGATATGGGGGTTTTAAAGAGACTTATGCACGGATATTTCACTCCTGAGATGATTCTCCTGTTGCAAGAGTCAGTTACCCAATTCTTTATTCTGGTCCTGAGTTCTCCATAGCAATAAGGATTCCAAAAAGCAGGATCCAGTGAGTATGATCAGCAAAAGGAGCCTCTTCTCAAACCAATGCTTTAAGGATGGTCACAAAGAAACAGGTGGGTTTTTTCATTTGCTTGTTTGTTTATTTAGTTTGTGCTGGTTTTGGGGCTTGAACCCAGAGGGTGAACCTGGTCCCTGTACAGTTGTCTTTCCTGCCCACCTGCCCCCAAAGCTAGTACTCTATTGCTTGAGCCTAAACTCCACATCTGGCTTTTTTAGTGTTTAAATACAGATAAGAGTTAGACAGACTCTCCTGCCTAGGTTGGCTTTGAACTGAGATAGTAATAAATCCAAGTGACTTCAAATGTATGGACTTCTCTTTTTTAATTTTTATTTATTTTTTATTGTGAAAATACTGTACAGAGGGGTTACAATTAGATGGGCAAGATAATGAGTACATTTCTTATCAAGCCTTGTAGCCTCCTCCTTTGTTTCCCCATGGATTTCTCTTTTGAACCACGAAATATTAGATGAAGTTTATATAAATCTAATATTTGACAATGTTAAAAGAAGAGAATATGTCCAGCAAAGAAACCATACCTTAAATAACTCAACAAAAGTAGGTGCACTGAATCATTTTGGAATATTTTTTTTCTACTTGAGAAGATTACTATTGACTTTGTCGTTCCTTTTGGGGAAACATAAAGTCATATTTGCACTTTTTGTTGGTCATGGGTCTTTAACTCTGATACTGGACCCTGTCCCTCAATTCTTCAGCTCAAGTTGAGAACTCTGCCACTTTTGGTACAGTACCACTTCTGGGTTTCATGTGGTTAATTAAAGATAAGAGTCTCATGGACTTTCCTGACCAAGCTGGTTTTGAACCACAATTCTGTGGTCTCATCTTTCTGAGTAGCTAGGATTACAGGTGTGAGCCACCAACATCCGTCTTATATTTGCATTTATGTGCACTTATTGCCACTATGTAGACAAAGAATGGAAATTTGTATCAAATGATGACATTGTAACTTTTTAGGAAAATCGAGGTAACAATAAATTTATCCCCCTTTTCCATGTTGTTACATTAATGATTCATGTGTTATGGGACTCTTATATTAGCATCTTCTTCTGTCTGCATTTGTCGACTTAGTATCAGAAATTGTTCATAGAGAAATAAAAAAGACTGAGATTTTTAGAAAGCAAAGGAGTTCAGGTATGAAAGTACAGCATAGAAGGATATACAATTTATCACACAGAGATAAAGATTTAGCCTAATTACTAGAATGCTAAAGCAAGGAGGAATAAGCCTAGTTGATGACTAGTTCTTTAATAACCAAAAATGGTTCCCTAGAACATTTTGTGGTATAACTTAGTTATTACCATTTATTCCTTCTATCTAGAGTTATTCCTTGTCTTCTGTAAAAAGTATAATTAGCCTCTGCCTTTTTCGTGCCATATCTTATCAAAAAGATTTCCAAATCTCACTTATACTATCCTTCTGATTGTGATTAGCAGTGACCACTCAAAAGCCTGGAATCTTTGAATTTCCAGAATTAATCTTCACCTGATATCTAAGCACATTCCTGGCATTAATTGCCATGACTTAATGAACAAAAGTTTTTGGTTTTTTTCAATATTGTATACTAATATAGGTAAAGTACATGAATTAGGGACTATTGTCAGGTATCAGTATGGAAGGAGCAATTATATATTCTAAGTATGAGTTGTTTATTTTCCATTTACTAACTAAATATTTGTTGTTGTTCTTGTTGTTTTGCCAGTCCTGGGGCTTCAACTCAGGGATAGGGAATTATTCCTCAGCTATTTTTGTTGTTGTTGTTCTAGGCTCACCTTCTACCACTTGAGACACAGCACTATTTCCAGTGGTTCTTTTTCTGTTTATGTGGTACTGAAGAATTGAACCGAAGTTTTCATGCATGCTAATCAATCACCATACTGTGAAGCCACATTCCCAGAGCCCAAAATGGCTTTCTTAAGATGGCATTACTTTTTTATTCTGTAACTATGTATCATAATTTTAGCCAGAAATTTTTGCTAGAAAAGGACATTGAACACAATACTGAGTCCAGTAAGGCTAGATGGACAATGAATAACCGTCACGGTCTAGCCAGAGCACAGAGGGGCTTACCTCATGGAGCTGGAACAACAGACTGAGCGAGACAACTCCTAACTCACAGCCCACCTCCAGAATGAGAGGGCCACATTGGTTCCAGCCACATGGGGATGCTGGGCCACCTCCTCTAGCATCCATTAAATAAGTTCTTCAGAGAGAGAGAGAGACAGAGACAGAGACAGAGACAGAGACAGAGACAGAGACAGACAGACAGTGAGAGAGAGAGAGAGAGAGAGAGAGAGAGAGAGAGAGAGAGAGAGAGAGAGAGAGAGAGAGAGAGGGAGGGAGAGAGAGAGAGAGGGAGAGAGAGAGAGAGTCATAATTACACTTAAGCCAGGTGCTGGTGGCTCAGGCCTATAATCCTAAATACACAGGAAGCTGAGATATGATGACTATGGTTTATAGGTAACCTGGGCAGGAACATCTGTGAGACACTTATCTCCAAAGAATCACCAGAAAACCAGAAGTGGTGCTGTGACTCAAATTGTAGAGTGCTAGCCTTGAGCTGAGGAGATCGGGGACAGTGCCCAGGCCCAGAGTTCAAGCTCCACGACTGACAAAAAGTGGACTTCCCACCACAAGAAGTGGACTGAATAGCACCCATTGTCCTAGGGAGCATGGCAGAAAAGTCAGGCTGAGCTTCCTGTCAGCTCTCTTATTTTTTTTTGTTTATTTTTATTATGAAGGTGATATTCCAAGGGGTGGGTTACAGTTACATAAGTAAAAGTACTTTTCTTTTACAGTGTTATCACTTCCTCATTTTTTCCTGCTTCCCCCAACACTGATATCCCATTTCCCCAAAGTTGTAAAGTTCATTTCTAACATAGTGCTTAGTGTATATCACTGTTGCTTTGGTTAATCTTTGTCCGACCATTTCTGTGATTTCCCTTCCCTTCCCCAAATCAGATAAACTTATATATAAGACAAAAGGTACAGAAATCAAAAACAGTGACTACAGGGAATAATCCAAAGGGGAAAAAGTAAATAGAAATATCTAAAAGCAGTTCACTATACAATCATATTATATCCATGTCTTGGAGCTCATTTCAATAAGGATCATTTTCTATGATGACATGCATATAACTATTGAGCTGTTGTGATCTTTTATAAGAATATCCTAGACATATTCTAGTTCTTTTAAATGAGTGAAAACATGTAGCCTATGATTCTTTGGGTGTGGTTTGTTTGATGTATTATGTTTTCCAAGTCTTTCCATTTCCTTACAAATGGGGCAATGTCATTCTTTCTGACGGAAGCATAGAATTTTGTTGTGAATATATATGACATTTTCTCGATCGATTCATCTACTGAGGGGCATCTGTGTTGGTTCCATATCTTAGGTATGGTAAATACTGCTACAATTGACATAGTTGTGATGGTAACTTTAGTGTGGCCTTGTCTTTGGTCATTTGGGTAATTGTCCAGGAGTGGGATTGCTGGGTTATAGGGGAGATCTTCTGAGGAACCTGTATACTTCTTTATGGAGTATTTGAACAAGTTTACTTTTCAACCAATTGTGTAGTAACATTCCTGTTTGGCTACATTCCCACCAGACCAGCCTCTGTTATTATTAGTTTTCTTCATAATGGTCATCAAACTGGAGGGAGGTGGAATCTCAATGTTGCTTTTATTTGTATTTCTATGGCCAGAAATGTTGCATATTCCTTCATGTTTCAATTGGCCATTCATATTTATTCTTCCGAGAGGTCTCTCTTTAAATCTTTAGCCCACTTATTAAGAGGGTTGTTTCTTTGAAGATTTGTTTTTTGGGGGAGTTAACTGCTAGGGCTCTAAATATATTTGATATGTAACGCCATTGCCTTTTGCAGAGCAACTAACGAACTTCTCCCAACCAGTGTGCTTTCTATTTATCTTTCTATCTATGTAAGTTCTCTTCTTAGATTTGGTAAGGGTCTGCCAAGTCTGTTAATTTATTGAAACAACCAATTCTGTTTTGTTGATCTTTTTATTTTTTAGTTTGTCTTTATTTAGTTATTTCTGATTTAATTTTTTTATTTGTTTCTGTCTTCTGCTTTGGGTTTGGCCTCTTTCTTGTTTTCAAGAATTTTCAGGTATATAATTAAAACAAAACTTCAGATTTCCCCAATTGCTTGATGTAGGCACTTAGAGCTATAAATTTTCCTCTAAGTACTGCATTTACTGTTTCCCAGAGGAGTTGTTATTTTGTGTGTTCAATTTGTTAAATTTCAGAAACTTTCAGATTTTCATTCTAATGTATTCAGTGTCTGGTCATTCAGCAATGTGTTGTTCAATCTTCATGGGTTTGGGAACTTTTTTTTGCTTTAGCTTTTTTAATTCTAAGTTTATTCTGTTGTGGTCTGACAAGATATGGGAATTCAAATAATTTTTCTTTCAATTTGGATAAAATTTCTATGTGATATAGGATATGTTCTATTTTGGAGACTCTTTCATGAGCTGCTGTGAAGAATGTGTATACTGATGCTGAATGTATATTCTGTAGATGTCTGTTAGGGCTAGACATTCAATGTAGTTATTTAGGTCTTCAGTTTCTTGGTTGAGTTTTTCCTGGATGACCTATCCATGCATTTCAATGATGTGTTGAGAAATGTTTTTTTGGTTAAGTAATATTTGGTTGATGAAGTGGGGTGCTCCAGCCATTGATACTTAGACTTGATATATATACCTAATGGAGATGTGCCTTTATCAATATATAATGTCTCTTCCTAGTAATTTTATTTTGAATTCTATTTTATCTTATGTTAGTAATTCTACTCTGGCCTGTTTATGGTGTTCATGTGCTTGAAAATTTTCCTTCCAGCCTTTCAGTTTGAGTATGTGTTTGTTTTTTTCAATAAAATGTGTCTCTTGTATATATTACATGCATGCGTCTTGTTTTATTATACTATTTAGTCTGTTTTCTAATTGGAAAGTTAAATCCATTGATATTGAGAGTTAAGTCTGTGAAATATCTCATAAGTCCTGCTGTTATTCACCTGCTGTTAGGCTCTGTGTCTCATCTACTCTAAATATATTTACCTTGTTCACTGGTAGGGAGCATTTTATATAACCAGTTCCTGTTCTTCATGAGCTTCTCTATGTAGGATATATTTGATTAACTTCTATCCTGTTGATTTGGTGGAGATACATTGTTTCAAGATTTCTTTGGCATGAAATATTTTTATATATCCTTTTAATGTAAAGGAGAGTTTGGCTTGGGACCATATTTACGGTTGGTAGTTGATTGCCTTTAATGTTTGTCATATATCATGTGAGGCTCCCCTTTTTACCATATCAGCTAAGAAATTTGTATTTATTCTGACTGTATATCCTTTATATAATCTGTCTTTTCTCCTGACATATTTAAGAATCCCTTCATTGATGTCTAATGATCCTCTAATGGATTATGATGTGATGGTGGTTTGTTCTGTTCTTATAATGTTTGGTGTTCTAAAGGGCTTCTCTTATCTTAATTAGCCTCTCTGTTTGATTTCCCTGTCTTACAATTGGTTATTTTTTTAGGGCTTCTATCTCTTTATTAAAGCTTTATTTTAGGTTTGTATGGATTTTCTTTACAACTTTTTATTGGATGGTGGCTTGGGAGGTATGTGTTTTAGCTGTATGTTCTCTCATATCTTTTAACTTGGCATCCATTTTTCCCTTGGACTCTCTTGCCTTCTCAGAATTTATTTTTCTTTGTGTTTGGAGTCTCCATGAAATATTTTGCTGATCTTTGCTTGGTCTCATCTTGTTCCCAAATTTCCTTGCAGAGGTTTTGTATCTTTTCATTAATCACATTTTCAGCAGTATTTGTAATGTATTTTGAAAAATATCTTCTAGATAATTGATTGTTCTAATGCCCTTTCATTTACTGTGTGAATTATATTACCTTGGCATGACTTTTCTCATAATTTTCTGATTTGTTCTGTCCATTTGAAGTGTTTCTTGGCTTTCATTTGGGGGAATGTATGATTTTAATAGGTGACTATCTATGTTCTTGGATGATTTGTCAGGTGTTTCTTTGGTCTTCTGTTGTGATTTGTTTTTCAGGAATTAGGTTTTTGTCTAGATCATTAAGTGTAGGAGAAGAGATCAGTTGTGAGAGATGTGAAATTAATACTTGTGGTTCCAACGACAATTCCGACTATCCAGTGGTAAGGTGAATTGTGCCTGTGTTTATATGTGACTGTCTCTCTGTTCATGATTTTTTTTCCCAAGTGGCCCTTTCATTTCCACACTGCAATTGTGTTTTTGAATATGTTGGCCAACACAGTCACAGCAGTCACCTTCCTGCCTGGGTAACTTTTCATAGATTTCTGTTTTTTTGTGAAGACAGTATAAAATATTCTTTTGAATTGTGTATCAATATATAATTATGCCTAACTTGGTGTGACACCCTAGAAATGGAGTACCTTCTAGGACTCTAAATCTCTGTTTCGTTAGGGAAATCTAGGGTACATTCCTGTGGTTATTCTGCCACTGTTTTTCCCCTTCCTCTGGTTCATTTATTATATTGTGGATTTTTTTCCACATAATTTAGGATTTGTGATGGTTGTATCAAGTTATTTTTGTTTTTCAGTTTGTGTTACTTTTACATAGTGATTTCTGGCTTGTATGAAGAGACAGTAATAATATGAAATGTGAAGAGCTAAAAGCTTAAAGAGACACAATGAAGGCCTAAGTAACTACATTACAGGCTAGCAACCATCTTGTGAGGTATGAATTATGAAAATAACCATGGGTTGGACCCAGAAATGACACAAAAAGAAAAACACTTCCTGGGCAACTGACACATAAACAATCCTCGGGAAAGCCACAGGAATTTTCTCCAAATGCATTGACCAAACATTGGTTGGCCATGCAGGACACGGTGACCCAATGGCCAGACACTTCTTGTCAATAACACCTCAATAATATTAGCCAATCACATATGTATAGCTTAGTTTGTTTAACTGTTAATCAATCATGTAATTTCTCATTTAAAACTTCCATAAAGTTGTTTGTTCAATACTATAAAAACTGTGCTGATTCTATGCTTGGGGTCTCTTAGTGTCATGGGTTACCGATTGCACAGAGCACCAGCCTGGAGCTTGCAAATAAAAGATGCCTTTGTTACTTGTATTGGTTGGGTGGTCTTCGGGGGGTCTTGAGTCTGGTAAAACAAATGTAAGTTATTACATTGAAAGAAAGAGTGCAGGCATTTTAACCTATTTGCTACAATTAAATTAATATTAAGCAAAGCTACTTAAATCTTATTTACTCTTCAGAGGATGAGTATAGTACTGTTGGATATCTTGGAGGAAAAGACTTTAGACTGATTACAACTGATGCCTTTCATTGAAATTACTAGCTAAACATTCTCCTTCAGAAAGGCAAATGCTCCATTTTTTTCGTATTAGTATTATAAAATCATAACATCTGAATGTTGAATTGATTTCCTCTGCTATTTTCAATACCATTCTTCATCTATTAGGTATTTAGGGCTTGGAATGACCCGTTCTTTAAAATACCTATATTGCTTATATTGTGATATAAATCTCAGTAATATTAATATGAATTTATCACTGAGTCTCATCTTGAGCTACATTCATATGTAATTTATGCAGTCTCAAGCAAGAAACCTATTTTACTCTTTTCTATTCTTTAAACAATAAATCTATTATATTTAGAAATATGTTCTAAAGAAAATATGTTCTTTTATATTGTTCCAGTAAACATCATTTATTTCTAGTACATTTACTGAAATAAATATAAAGTATGGAACATGCAGACAACCCCCCCCTTATCACTTTAATGTATATCCTTGGGGACTATGTTATATATAAAAATAAAAAAGTGCAAAGCACATGTTTATACATGAATCATCTAATGGTTATATCAATTAGACACAAGAACTATCATACCACATCAAGTCTCAGTTTACTTAAAGGCACCAACATATTAGTGTTCATGAATATCACTCATCTTTAGAAAATGACAAGTCACAACAAAGTTTATATTTCAAATTTAAGAAATAAAAATTACACCCAGATTTGATGTGAATATCTTGTTTCCAGGAAAACAGTTATTCAGCAAACAGGGAAACAAAAAATAAGGGCTTGTCATATAGAAAGAAAGATGTAAAAGCATACTGTCTTATTTTAAGATGATACATACATGCAAATCTTTATTCAAAGATACTATAAAAATTCATGAGCGGATTTGTGATCAGAAGTGATAGGTAAGCAAAGTAACTGGAAAACTGTATTTGTAAATAGTGCTTTCAATATATGATTACGTTTTCAATAAATACGCCTATAGATGATGATTTTGTATCTGTAACACATATCCAGTATTCTACATTTTAGACATACTCCCATTCTCTTACCTCGTTTCTTGATCAATATTCTTCTACTTTCATGATGTCAATTTCTACTATAGTAACAAGGTGGGTGTTCTCTTGGTTTCTACATCCAATAAATTTTAGTATTTTGCAACGGTGTATAAACTCATGGAGTTTGACTGGGATGTGAAGTTTGAGGATACTGTATTCAGGGTATTAATTGGCTTGAAGCAGGCAGGAACCTATTGTGAATACACAGACACTCGGTATACTAAGAATTAGGGACTTGAACTCGGGGAAAGATAAAGGTCCAGGAAAGATCTTGAAGCTGAGATAAAGCAATGCAGCAAACATTAATCAACAATCATTACAAGGGAATGGAACATATATCTGATGTGTCTGGGTGGAAGTGGTGTGTGTATGTGCTTGTTTGTGTGTGTGTGTGTGTGTGTGTTTGTGTGTTTGTGTGTGTGTGTGTGTGTGTGTGTGTGTGTGTGTAGAGAATTTTAGTGTGGCTTCTATATTTACAGTCCATAGAGCATTAATTGTTAAGGAGAAGGTGCCCTTACCAGAGCTCTGATACCATTGTCATCACTTTTTACTGCAAAAACAAACAAACAAACAAACAAAAACACTTGCTTAATCTCTAACTAAAAAGGGAAAAATAAACTAACATCTTACATGATTGTTCTGAAAATTAATTGGCAAATTGAAGGCCAAAGGGAGAAATTGGAGATTAATACAATCTTTTTCCTCACTTCTGATTACTAAACTGTAATAGCTGTGATTTTCAGGAATCTCCTGTAATGTACTTACTGCTTAATTACTAATATGTTTAATAATATGAAGCATATGATAGAGAAATAGATCAGCCAGCAAGCACAAAGACCTAGTGATAAGATTGAGCTTTTGAGCAGGGTTGCCACATCTTTTAGTAAAGCAATTCCTTCATATGAATTTCAAAGGTTATGGCTTTCCCTGTGTGATTAAAAGGTAAGAAAGTACTGTAGAAACAAAAATTCCTGTTCAGCCAAGTAGAAAGTACTCATGTTCTCATCCTCATGTTGCAAATTTCCATTCCGTAAAGACTCTTTGTTAGTGTGCTTTCATTTAATATACTTCAGCACATCATCCTTCCCTGTTGGAGACGGAAAAAAAAGATAATTTTGTTTGAATATTATCTTACATAAGTTAGTGTGTACCGGCATGATTTGTATAATTACAGAAGTAGGGATCATATCACAACTAAAAAATATAATTAAAATCACATAAGACTAGAAGTTACAGAATTTTGTGCATGAAAACATACATTAGATTAGTTGTAGAATTTCTATTTTGAGACAGACTTTATATTAAAGTATAAAGCAGTTTACTAAAGGTTAAAACATTTTAATAAAAAAATATATTCTTAAAGATATTTTGCTTCATATTTTAAGAAGAAAAATGGTCCCAAAGTAATTATTTTTAAAAAATTATTTTCCTGTTTCCATGTGATTAACCTCCTAATTAGAAATCCAGATATTTAATTTAATTTAAATTAACCAAAAATATTTATTGAGTATATGAAACTTCTGCTCTCTACATTCTTCACACTAACTTTACCAAATATGATGAGTCTGAAATAATCAGTCTCTTTGTGACCTGTGTTGATATTATTTACAATGTGAGCAAAATCTTTAAAAAGTAGTATATAGTTTAGCTTAATTTCTCTGAAGAGACAATAAATGATATAATCAAAGGCTGAAAATGATAAGATTTAATTTTCAGAATTCAGGAAATGTTTTGACCACACTGGTTATTGGAGCCTTTGCAACAACCTCATGAGATAATTTATATTGATGAAGCAAAAATCCCAGTGGTTAGACATTTATGAATACAAAAATTGTGTCATTCTGAATATGTGGAGCTACGTATCAAACATAGAATTTTTAACTTTTAAATACTTGAATATGCTAATACATTTAATTGCAGGGTAAATACTTGTTTTGAAAGGAGATAAAATTGCATTTACATTGAAAAGTAAACCTAAGTATTCATTTGAATGAAAGACAATGTTTAAACATCACACATTAAAGAAACAAGATATACAGTTAGTTGTTTGTCATGCCAATATGTTCTCTAAAATAACTAGATTAGTAAACCTAAATTATTGCTTCATAGAGAAATAGAAATTTAGTTTCCTAAAATTCATGACTATAACTTTTTCTCAATTACTAAAAAACTGTTTTATGATTTTTTCATGGAATCTTATTTGATATATTTTTCTTACTAAGTTAATAATTGACCAATAACAATATAAAATATGCATGAACAAAGTTTATCTAACACAAGTATTTTATTCACAAGACGTATCATGGCTCTCTTAAAAAATACTAGACAACAGTGTGTTCTTTATTAATTTTTAGTTATTTTGTTAATGGTTATTAATGTCAGAAGTGGCAATTCCATAATATGTTTAAAGCATTTGATTATACTCCCACCTTCTATTTTCTTTTCATTACTTCTTCTTCCAAAGATCTTCTGTATTTCACATAAAGTTACATCTTTATATATGCACATATAATCTAATTTGGAAAAATAATTAAGGTAAACTGCAATTTAATTCAACTTGTATAGTGGATTAACAAGATGAATAAAAACTTGAATATTTTTATTAACTTCTGAATTTAGCTATCATTTTTATTATGGTTAGATTTAGGATCCCAGACAAAATTAGAATTAAGGTTAGTGAAATAGGTTCAATACAGGATGACTCATTGCAACAATGATACTCAGAAGACCCTATGTTGTAAAGGGACTTTACACCAAGAGGAGGGAGGATTAAGGGAGGGGGGCTAGTAGGAGAACAACAAAGAAGGGTGTAACAATGCTCAACAAGAAATATACCCATTACCTTACTCGTATAACTAATCTGTCTTTAAAGCATTTTTACAATAAAATAAAATTTAAAAATATAATGAAGATGGGTGTCAGTGGCTAACACTTTTAATCCTAGCTACTCAGGATGCTGATGTCTGAGGATCGGAGTTCCAAGCAGCCCAGGCAGGAAAGTCTGTGAGTCTCATATCTCCAATAAACTACTAGAAAACCATAAGTGGCGCTTTGGCTTAAGTGGTAGAGCACTCGCCTTGATCTGAAGAGTGGAGGGACAGTGCCCAATGCCAAAATTTAGGCCCCATGACCTACCAAAAAAAAAAAAAAAGAAAAAAAAAAGAAAAAGAAAACCTGACAGGAAATAGAAAAACACTTAAAAAATGTAGGCTCAAAATGCAAGTAAAATTTAGACCTACATCCTGAGCAAGAGAATAAAAGTGCAATAGAGGCTTGCTATTAACATTATGATTCGGTTATATGTAGGTTTAGGATTAGGCAAGATGTTCCAGTTAGAGCTGGGGTTAGCATGAGAAAAAGATGTAAGATTTAAAAAGGTGCAAAATTGCAACATATTTTAAGAAGAATGAATGACATCAAGGTTAGAATTAATGAAAACCAGTGTCTGTGTAACTTTAAACATTTAGACATAATTTGGCTTAAAGGTGAATTACATTTTGTTCTCCTTAGGTTTAGGGAAGGATAAGCTTTAGTGTAAAATTTAGTTTTCCAATAAGAAGTAGAAACAAAAAAATGTGTGATTGAATAATCTAGACAATTTTCCTTACAGTAACTATTTGGTGTTAAATCAGATTTTGATTAGGATTAGGTTTCTGGTTAAAGGGGGTTGAGAATAGGATAAATAAATTGGTTAAACTAGTTTCTCGTGCCTATTATCCTAGCTAGTCAGGAAGCTGATTTCTGAGGATCGCAGTTCAAAGCCTGCCAGGGCAGAAAGTCCATGAGACATTTATCTCCAATTAACCACCAGAAAACCCAAAAGTGGTGCTGTGGCTCAAGTGGTAAAGTTGCACACCTACAGCTAAAGAACTCAGGGATCATGACCTAGAGTTCAGGGATCATGCCCAGGCCCAGAGTTCAAGCCCCACGTTGGACAAAAAGAAAAAGAAAAGAAATGTGTTAAATGTTAAGTAAATCTGAACTTATTTTAGGTTCTAGGAATTCAGGAAAAGCTTGGATATTGGAAGTATAATGTATTTCATAATATCAGGATTTGAGATCAATGGATATAATGATTCCTGTTAAGGAACAAGATAGATTCAGAGTTAAAAGTGAGAAAATCCATAGGGTTTAGGAAAACCTGCAATTTATTTCAAGAATTACAGGTGAAATTTCAGTAATGATGACACAAAACAAGCATTTTTCATAAATTTTAGAAGTGAGGTACTGTTAGTGTCAAGGATATGGTTATGATTCTAGCCATGATTGGGTTTAGAGTGAAGGAGAAAAAAATGAGAGTCAAATTGAAGGTAAATTTTAGAATAAGCCTGGCAGGAATTAGAATGAATGTGAACTAGTGTATTGCTATTAGTATTAGAATCTACTTGCAATTAGGGTTATGGTTATTCTTAATGTTCCAGTTAAGATTAAGTTTAGGGTTAGAAAATGACTAAGATATTGGAAAAAAATTGAAACATATTTTTGGAAAGCTTATTTTGCTGTAGGCCAGCATTCTACCACTTGAACCATGAGTCCACTTCCAGCTTTCTTTGGCAGTGTGTTGGAGATGAGAAACTCACAGACGTTCCTATCTAAGCTGACATTCAACTGAGATCCCCAGATCTCTGCCTTCTGATTAAAGGTAGGATTAAAGGCATGAGTTACCAGTGCCCAGGAAAGTGCCTGAATTTTACTGATTGTTTGTACTTTTGTTCGAGATTGAGATTTGAATTCATTATCTGACAGCTTTGCTCACTAAGTAGCATTTTGCCACTTGAGCCATATCTCCAAAATGATTACTATAAATAACTGAAAATCATTAAATTTTCTTCAGGTGATATGTATCATTAGTGTTGTTCTAAAACTTATCCTAACAAAAAAAACTTATAGACCCTGGAGTTGATCAGAGCAAATTTTCATTCTTTGCTTCTAATTGCATAACAGTTTAGGGACAAGATTTTTTAATTATTATTTTAAGTAGAAAGAAATTTTAAGTAGTAAGAAATTATCATTAAACAAAGCATTTTATGCGTACAATATACCTTGATCAGTGCCAACCCTTTCAATGTTCTCATCCATCCTTCCTCTATGCACTTCTTCCTTCACTCTTCTTAATATTGTAGGATGTTTATTGGATTCCTTTCTGCATTTTCCCCCTTTTCTCCTGTTCATTCATCTACCTTTTAACCCTTCACCCCTCATTTGACTACCCACTTCCATATGATCCAGCAACTTTACTCCAGGCATTTACCTGAAAGATTACAAACCAGGATATAGTAAAGGTTTCATCCAGACCATTCTTATTGAATATGCCCAGATAACCTTCAAGAGAAAAAAAATCAAGAAAATGTAATACACACACACACACACACACACACACACACACACACACACACACACAGAGGAAATTCTACTGACCCATAAGAAAGAATATTTTAACATTTGTATCTCTCATTTCTAATTTCATCTGCCTAGTATCCCACTGTTGTCCTACTGTCCCTGTACTGCAGTAACTGAAACATGCAAACAGATGTAAAAGATTTTCAGGGTTATGGGCGAGCCATAATTTCCTGAATATGAGTTCTTTGCTCATTCTCTTTGTCTATTCATGCATTTGAATAGTGATTATACAGATTCATTTGTACCATTTGCTACACAGAATAGAGATGAACCACTTGTATGTATGTATGTATATATACATACATATAAATACATATACATATATGTATGTATATATACATATATATACATACATACTTGGATATACATATATACATGGACATATGCACACATATGGATATATATTAAATACTTGAGTACATTTCATGTTTTCAAGAATTACAGAGCTAACAAAAATCACATGTATTTTCCTTTTCAATTTTTTCAAAATCTAAATAACTTTGTCTCTTTTGAATACCTAATTTTAAAGAGAATGTCATCATCTCTGATCTGTCAGGCTCCTTGAAATTAGATGTTCAAATAGGCTAAAATTATTTAGGCTTTCTGGTGGAAGGGTTCTATTCAGGGGTTCCCTGCTTGCTAGATAGGACTCTGGTTGAATAGCATCAAGAAGCTCAACTACTTTTACCATACTTCTAGTCCATTTAATTACTTGAGGTCTTGAACTTTTTGCCCGGGTCTGATCTTAGATTGACTGAGACTTTGCTACCTATGCCTCCCACATAATTAGCTAGGAATACAGATGTGAACCACTATGGAAAGCTCATTCGTTAGGATGGCCGTCTTGGCAGTTTTTTCTCTGGCCTGGCCTCAGACCATGATCCTTGTCATCTCTGCTTCCCAATCAGCGGGAATTACATATGTGGGCTGCTATACTTGGTGTACATGACACCTTCTGTTTTATAAAAGAGGTTTTTACTGTAAAAATATGGTATAGAGGGGTTATAGTTACATGAGCAAGGTAATGAGTACATTTTCTATGAGGTATTGTACCTCCTCCTTTGTTTTTCCCCTACCCTTTCTTCCCTCCCACCTCCACAACTACACACCCCCCTCTCCTCCCTTCCCTGCTTTCCCACCCATATTGTAAAGATTCTTTTTCAACATAGTGTCTTGTGCATCTCATTGTTACAACGGGTCAGCCTGCCCTATTTAAACATTTTGTTTTTTCCCTTGCCCTACCCAAGTTAGAGAAATGGTGTATACAAGATGCAGGGCACATACATTAAATACAGTGAAAAAAGGAGTTATACCTTGGTGGGGGAAAATACAAAAACAAAAACAAAACGAAATCACATGGTAAATTATAAAGCCTATCTTGGGATTCACTTCGCTTAACATCATCTTATCTGTTGGTATGTACATAGCTTTTGAACTCTTATGCGTGTCCCAGATATACACTAGTTATTCCAAATAAGGGAAACCATAGGACCTATGTTTCTTTTGTCTGACTTACTTTACTTAATATAATTTTTTCCAAGACTCCACTTAGAGCTCCCCTATACCCCAGCAATCCCACTTTTGGGCATTTACCAAATGATAACACACAAGTCCATACTAAGCTACCGGCACAACTATGTTTATTGCAGCATTATTTACCATAGCTAAGATATGGAACCAACCCAGATGCCTCTCAGTAGATGAATGGATCAAGAAAATGTGATACACACACAAACACTGGAATTCTATGCCTCCATCAGAGAGAATGAAATCGCCCCATTTGCTAGGAAATGGAAAGATGGGGAAACAATTTTATTAAGTGAAATAAGCGAGGCTCCAATAACCATAGGTCCCATGGTTAACCTCACTTTCAGAAAGTAGTACATGGTACCATATAACCTTATAAGAGAATGTTATGTGAAATAAGATAGGGACACAAATGATTGTTTTTATTCCATGAGATTCTTATCTCTATGTTATCCCCCAAATAAAATTCGAAGGAGAGCTGTGGTTGAAATAAAGAGCACCACCCTTGAGGGAAAAAGCTTAAGTGAGAAGGTAAGGTCCTGAGTTTAAACCATAATATCAGCACTAAAAAAAGTGATTTCTTTTCCTGGAGGTTTTTATTAAATTGCTCAGAATATAATCAACGTTGTATTTATGTTTAGCATTATTATTAAAATCATGTTACAATTATTGATGTTATTTTCTTAAATTTAACTTACACATTAATATCCAATACTGATAAGAGATGATTACTGTTTCACAACTTTTTATGTCAGCTGAATATATGGATGAGAGGTGTATACAAGGAATTTGGGCTGAAAATAGATGTTTGAAAGCTCTTCACATAAGTAAATGATTGCTGAAGAAGCTGTGGACAATTATGAAATAAACCAAAGAAATTAGCAAGGAAAGATAAGGTATGATTCTGGAAAGCACACAATTTTGGAAGAAAAAAACACAAGGAAAATATGTAACTTTTGGTAATAACGTTGTAACCCACCTACTCATTTGATTCCTTATTTCTAGAGGAAGGCATTTCAGTTAACTTCATTTTACAAAATTAAACATGATTGACATTTAATATTAACTGGCCTCTGTCTCAGGTAAGCAAAAAGCCAGGTGCCAGGGGCTCAGGCCTATAAACCTAGCTATTCAGAGGGCTGAGATCTCTAGATCCTAGTTCAAAGCCAGGTTGGAGAGGAAAGTTGGTGAGACTTTTCTGTGCAACTAATCACGAGAAAACTGGAAGTGGCACTGTGGCTCAAACTGGCAACCCAATCTTGAGTAGTAAATCTCAGAGACAGAACCCAGGCCCTGAGTTCAAGCTCTCTGAAATTATTCTTAAAATACTTGTTATCAGGATTTCTTTAACTTGTTTAGAAGAATGTTTTAAACTTAGGGATTTTTAATTTCATGTTGTCAGCATTGATTTTTAAGATGTGCAGAGAAAAAATTATTTATAGTCAGAAATGGTTTGTATTGTTTTGTATTACACATTGACTCTACATTGAGAGATCAGCTGGAAAGCAGATGGCCAAATCCTGGCTGTTGGCAATGAAGATGGATACGTATTTCTTTTAGCAAAGGAAAAAACTTATGAATTGGTAGCCTTTATATATAACACCTTAATAGTAACAATAAAATTAATATTATTACTATTACTATTTTTTGTCAGTTGTGGAGCTTGAACTCTAGGTCTGGGCATCGTATCTCAACTCTTCAGCTCAAGACTAGCACTCTACCACTTAAGCAACAGTGCCACTTCACATTTTCTGAACCTTTAGTTGGATATAAAGGTCTCACAGACTTTCCTGCCCTGGCTGGATTCGAACAGTTCTCAGTCTCCTTAGTAGCTAGGCCTGGCAGTAAAATTATTTTGAAAAAGAACAAACCCACGATTGTATACTTAAAAAAATCACAGTTTGGCAAGTGTATCTATAAATTGTTGTATCAATTAACTATAGGCACCAATCATTTTTACATCTCACTTGTTCTTTCCAATGCCAGATAATATTTCATTAATTTACTTTAATTTTTCCTAACAAAGTTCATTATGAATTCCCAACAGCACTATTTTCTAGTGAGTATAAAAATTCTTCAACATATTTATTTCAACAAACAGCATTTTGCACTTGTTTTTTTTTTAAATTTTGCCAGAGCTGGGGCTTGAAATCAGGGTCTGTGCACTCTTCCTAAATTTCTTTTGCTCAAGGCTAGCACACTACCAATTGAGCCACAGCACCACTTCCAGTTTTTCTGCTTACGACATACTGAAGAATCAAATCAAGTGCTTCTTGCATGTAAGGCCAGCACTCTAACACTAAAAACACTCCCAGTCACTGGGTCTTTTGTTGTTGTTGTTTTAAGATAGCATTTTACTATATGTCCTTCTGATTACCTAAAACTTAGGCTGGCCTCAAGCTAACTTCTAAATCAGCCTCCCAAGTTCAGAGATTACAAACATTGACCACTATATTCAGCTCATGATTCTTTGTGAGAGAATACTCTTTTCAGATATAGAAAGTTATTCGGTCTTCCTTTGGATGGTTTTTGCATTCAGCAATTTTAATCACATTTCTTGTCCTGGTATGTTTCCTCTTCTAGATGAATAGAAATATTTCAGGTTCTTAACTTGAAGCTGATCCCTACTATCCAACAACATCACATTCTTGTGAATAGCACCAGCTAGCCTCATGAGCATAGCAGCCAGATGGAGCTCAGCTATCTGATGGCTTTGGGCTCCAATAATGTAATTATTTCTGTGCACAGAATGAAAACTGTCATAGGTAATTTTGATTTATTCCATTCTGTTCTCAGCTACTTGCCATTCTCAGCTTTGTATGTTTTAAATTCTGTTAAACGTTAATGACTATTTCCAGTCACTCTCAAATGTAACATATATGTATTACTTTAAAATTCATTCAAACATGCAAAAATATTAACGTAGTTGATTTCCACCAGTGGCTCATATTTTAAAACCTATCTACTTTAGAGGTCAAAAACTGAGGATTCAGGTTTAAAGCAGCCCATGCAGAAAATCTGAGATATTTCTCCAATTAAGAAAACAAAATCCAGAAGTGGAGATGTGGATCAAGTGGTAGAGTGTCATCTTTGAGCAAAAAGACCAAGCAAGAATAATACATTTAATTCTAACTCCAATATTACTCATGGAAAACACACAGACACAGACAGACAGACAGACAGACAGACAGACACACACACACACACACACACACACACACACACACACACACACACACACACATACAATCTACATTTTCCTAGATTCCCCTTCCTGAGCAGTATACAATGCCATTAACTTAATGTATGTTTTCTCCAAATTATTTTGGTAGGGATTAAACTACATTTGTATTTATGATAATATTTGTTTTGTACTTTTTGTTTTACAATTTTGTGTACTTATGTGAGAGAACAGTGTTTTGTGAAGACTAAACAGAAATCAATGTGTCAGTAAATAAGTAGGTGACAGGTAGACTGAAAGATGCAGATAAAAGCACTTGAAATTTTATTTCTACAAGTTTAAATATATATGCATATGTATGTATTTAAAATTTCTGCCAAAATTTTATTTTTATTAATAATGATCTATTCGTTACATTATATAAATTTAACATATTGTATGTTTCATAGTAGATTAATATTTATAGAATTTCTTTCCTTTGGAGACCAGGTTTTGCAGCGTAGACCAGGCTTTCCTCACCTGCTTATTCTCCTGTGTCAGGTTCCTGAGTATTGGCTGGTATTACCATGTGGTAGGATAGTAACATATCCAGTTATATTATTTACATTTTGTACAGTAGAATATTACTGTGAACAGCTTTAAGCCAAATATCTTCATGAGTATGAATGAATTTCTTGCTAATATGTTATAAATAGTGTTACTGAGTGAAGGCAATTATAGTAGGCTTGCCTGTACTCCCAGTACCCAGGAGGATTGTAAGTTTAGGAGCAGCCTGTGCTACACAGAAGTCCCTTTTAAAACAGAAAAAATCAGGTGAGCTTGGAAAAGGAAATATATTGTTAAGCAGGATGATAGGAACACAAACAATTTAGTGTGTGTGTGTGCTTGTGCATGTGTGTGTGCTTGTGCTGGTCCTAGGGCTTGAACTCAGTCCTTTTGCACTGTTCCTGAGGCTTATGCTCCAGTATAGCACTCTACCACTTGAACCAAACTCCACCTCAATCTTTTTTAGAGATCATTGGAGATGAATCTGATCCAGTTTCCTCCAGACTTAAAACCTTGATCCTCTTTTCTCAGCCTCTTTTGTAAGTAGGATTACAGGCATGTTGTATTACTCTTAAGTAATATAGTAAACATCATGCCAGTTTTTACTCCTTCCAGCAATGTTTGAGTGTTGCACACACACCAAAGATAAAACCGCTCCATGTTTGATGACAACCAGATCTCATAATGCTGTGAGGTACGTATTGTTATGCTCATTTTACCTGTAAAGAATTTGAGATCCAGAGAGTTTCAATAATTTTGAGCCCCCATCTAGTATACAGTGGAGCATGTATTCAAGTCCAACTAGTTCTGTTTATTTCAGAAAACATGGAGTCATAAAGTGGTCTAGTAAACATGTGTTCTAGTGAGTACTGCTCTTTGCAAGTACAGTTCTGTGCCTGACAGATTACCTTTCTCTTTCTTTAACTGCACCCCTTTTCATAAGCTAAGGAAAGCACAAGTGATAAGAAGAACCATTTTTGAAGGAGAAATTGATAAGGGGGTTGACCTTGGTATCACATACATATTAGTCTGACCTCCCATTTGAGTTATGGCTCCAGCACTACATTTCTGTTTTTTCTTTTGTATTGTTATTATAAATGTGAATTACACTGAGGTTACAGGCATATAAGTCAGGTATGGATATATTTCTTTTTGAAAGGTCAGTCCTTCCCTTGCTCTCTCAATTTTTCTCACAGGTTTGGTTTTTTTTAACTTCCTTTTTCTTCTTCTTCATCATCATCTACTTCTATCATTATTATTATTATTATTATTATTATTATTATTATTATTATTATTATTATTATTATTATTATTGTGCTGTAGAGGTTTTAGTTACAATCGTGTGGTAAGGATTACATTTCTTTTTTCTTGTTTTTGTTTTAGTCAGTAATGAGGCTTGAATCCAGGGCCTGGACACTTTCTCTGAGCTCTTTTGCTGAATAATGGCACTCATATTGAGCCACAGCTCTAATTCCCGGAGTGCATTTTTTTGGACAATTTTACCCTTTCACTTTATCTCTTTTTCTGTTTTCCCATTCTTCCCCCAAAACAAATTTCATAGGTAATTTTCAACATAGTACCAATTGAATACCAGTGTTGCAGGTGTTCATTCTTTGTCCCTCCTTTTCTATGACCCCTTTAACTTCTGAAAAAAATGACAAAAATGAAAGAAAATATATATCATCTTGTTTCTGTTTCCTGGTCACTGGTTATTTTTGAGAATGTGTGTGTGTGTGTGTGTGTGTGTGTGTGTGTGTGTGTGTGTGTGTGTGTGTGTGTGTGAATACTGGGGCTTGAATTCAGGGAGCTGACCTTTAGCTTTTTTAATCAAGGGTGACAGTTTAAGACTTGAACCAAACTTCCATGTCTTGATTTTGAATGGTTAATTACAGATCAAAGTTTCACTGGATTTCCTAAGTAGTCTAACTTCAATTCACTTTCCTCAGATCTCAGGTTTCTAACTAGCTAGAATTACAGGTGTGAGCCACCAGTGGTACTTGGCCTACCTTCTTTTTGTTAAGTAGTTTAAATGTAAAAGACAGTTGCAACCATAGTAAAAAAAGAAATCAATTTAACTTTCCCAGCTTCATTAATTTTTAATATTTTGTCACATTTGATACATACAGAAAAACATTTTTTGTAAATGCTCCTGCAATTTGGTTTTCATATCAGATTTTTCGTCATGATGAACTTGATTTTTATAGCTTTTTACTTACTAAATATTGATGAGAATATGTTCAGAGGGCATTGATGACCTTTTGCTGGCTTTCATGCAGAAATGTTGCAAGCTAACACTTGATAAATTTGTGTGCAAGACCCCGATGATATATCCACATTCTTAGCCAGAATACAGTAGTGCCTGTTACAAATCATCTAGATCTGACAAACCCTGACTCAGGCCTTGTTACCACCTTCATGAATGTCCTCTTAGTGTGCAATACTGACTCTCCAATGACCATGACAGAGCCCTGCTGCACGTTCTCATGACACAGCCAAGGTCACCAGTCAGGCGTGGCACCTACAGTATGATGGGAGACTGGTGACTGTTCATATGGTGGAACGACACAGGAAATGTTAGGTCCTTAAGCTGTCATCAGTCCCCAGGGTTCTTCATGAGTATTCGATCCTAAGATTTAAGGAGACATCAAACTCTCTCTTCCTTGTGCAAGTTGTGGACAAGTTTTTCTTCTGGGGCTGTCATCTTCTGTGGAAAGATATGATCTGAGCTCTATAAGCCATTTTGCTTATTCTAGGCCCTTAGGGTAAGTCTGGCATGTATACTTAGACAAAAAGAAATGTAGTGATAAAAAATAGGAGACAACATTTTTCCTAGTCTATTTATTACTCAAATAGGTTTTCAGATTCTACCAATAATTCTTATTAGTAAGAAGCACTATCTCAAAAATAATCAGTGACCAGGAAACAGAAACAAGATGATATTAATTTTCTTTCATTTTTTTCATTTTTTTTTACATTTATCTCTCTTTCAGAAGTTTAAGGGGGGCTGGGAAGGTGGCTCAGTGGTAGAGCGCTTACCTTGCATGCTCGAGGCCCTGGGTTCGATTCTTCAGCACCACATAAGAAAAAAGAAAAAAGCCAGAAGTGGCGCTGTGGCTCAAGCAGTAGAGCGCTAACCTTGAGCTGAAGAGCTGAGGGACAGCGCCCAGGCCCAGAGTTCAGGCCCCATGACCGGACCCAAAAAAAAAAAAGAAGTTAAAGGTGTCATTGAAAAGGAGGGACAAAGAATGAACATGTGCAACATTGAAACTTTGATCTCTAATTAACCATTCAAAATCAAGACATGGAAATTTGGTTCAAGTCGTAGACTGTTACCCTTGATTAAAAAAAGCTAAAGGTCATCTCCCTGAGTTCAAGCCCCAGTATTCACACACACACACACACACACACACACACACACACACACACACACACACACACACACACACACACACACACACACACACACACACACACACACACACACACACACACACACACACAAACACAAACACACACACACACACACTAGTCCTTAGTGCTCAGGATCCTGACATGGAGATCAGCCTTTTCCAGCTCAATTTATCCTAGTTCTGGTAAGGACAGCTATTTAAGCTGAAGTTTGGTGGATAATAGTCATTCCTTCTCATTCTTTTTGCCTGTTGGTGTTGTTGAGTCCACTTCAGGGCAAAATCAGTGCCTGACACCTACTTGCTGCCATGGCAAAGTTGGCTGTGACATCCTAGATGTTATGGCCATTTTATTGTGAAGCCGTGTGAGGACACCCAACCCCACACAATTTTCCCCAAGGTATGTGTCTCCTTTGTCCAGAAGTGCATTCAACAATTCAGCAACCAAAATATCACCCAGTTCCTGATAAACTCAGAGTATGTTTCTATTTCCTTTAAAAAAATTCGACATGCCTTTGACAATTTGTCATTGAATTACTGAAACAGAGTATATAATTTTATGTATTTGTAAGTCTTTGACCATCTTTCTTTAGCTCTTGTCATATTTCTACGTGTTTGCAGCTTGCGAAGGGAAAAAGATTTAATTCAATATAGTCAGACTATCGTTCAGAAGGATATTTTTAGAACCTTGTGGAGGGAATGCCAACTTTCCATCTGGTGTTCTAAAGATGGCCTTCTTGGTACAGGAACTGAGTACACAGTCAAGATAAGAAGCTTGTCCTGATTTCTACTGACTTTCCTCTGTGGTCAGGGAGTTTGATCCCATGGCATATGTTTGTTTGCTACACTGGAGGGCCCATGCCTCCTCTGAAAAATCTAAGGCTTGGGGATAAGAGATACTAAAACTCAAAACCGAGCTTCCTACATCAGTAGGATTACAGGTTTGAGTCTCATGTACTCAACTTTTTTATACATACTAAACTCAGTTTCATTATATTCACTTTCATTATATTCACTTCATAGACAGATATATACAAATATATGTATATAATATTTATGTATAATCAGTGTTATATCTAGAAACACACAAATATATATTCATATAATTATAATCAAATTATATCACTACTTTCTCCAATAACATTTACACTAATGTTTTGTGCAAAAAAACACGCAATTCTAAAATTTTAAATGCCTTTTTAGTTTGAAAAATCATATTGAATCTTATATATTATATAATATACTATGTAGAACATAAAGAATATAACATGTATTTACATATAACTGATTTAATTGTGGAAATTTTTCCTGATTTTGTGTTTGTTCATCTATGTAAGCCTTCTTTCTTCTATTGATGATGGCTTTTACTTTCCAGTATACATAACTCCTATATATTTTGTCAAATATTTTCAGCCCAAAGTAGACTTTTTATATTATTGGAGCCAAATTTTCCTTCCATATTTGCTCAAGGCAAATGAATGCAATGAAAATGTATACAGATTTGAACTCATTGTTGGAAGAGAGTCCCACTTAACGCTATAAGTATTGTGGTATTTGTCCCAATTGACAGAATAGCTTTCTAGGACATCTGATCTGCTATGTTCTAGACCTTTTGTAGCCACCTTATCACCCCATACAGGCATGGCCTGGCTTCCTTGTCACTCTTGTTGCATTTAACAGCTCCGATTATATCCAGTAGGCTCTCTTCTACAGCCCCCTGTCACTCTGCTTCCCCGCCTCCAGAACAGGTATGCACGATTCTTTAGTTTGTAGGTTTAAAAAGAAATATATTTAGGATTCATGAATTCTAGAATATGTCAAAAACATTTACATTTTAATAAAGTTAGAAAAATAAATAGAATGAACCTTTTACAAAAATCAGAAAAAAAAGAAAAATAAGGATTTTCTTAGGAAGGGGAGAAGGAATCTCAAAATCTAGATTGGCCTCTAAGGTGCCTTCAGGCAGAAATTCTGCCTCAGAGTCTTCAAAGGGATCTACTTCCTCAATAAAGACAGGATTTTCTTCCTGAGTCCAGGGAGGGACAGATTCTAATTTATCAACTGGAAATTGGATACCTTGCAAGAAGAGAGATTGGTCTGGGTATTCTGTGAGGAAAGATTCCCTTTCCTCAACTGAATCTAGATTTTGGACCTCACTTATTGGTTTTCCTAAACATACACTGGGGTCATTTTCCATTAGCACATATTTAACTATCACACCAAGAAGTGTTTTTTTTTTTTTTTTTTGACTGATTTAGAGCTGATCTAGCTGGATTGTGAACATCAATGGAAGACATTCTGTATCGTCTTTTTCCTTGGTGGTATGTGTAGATACACCTGCATCACATGTGGGGTTCAGAATCAGTTGGATATCCACAGGACTCAAAACCTACTTTGGCCTTTCTACAAATTGAAAAACACCCTCTACCTTCACAGGATTTCTGGAGATCAGCGATGGCTTCCAATCTCCATCAGTCACCATAGACGACATCACTGATGGGTTCTTTATCTGGAGTTCTGCAGGAGCTTTTCTACGGTGATGCAAACCTGAGAATGAAAATAGGTACAGGAGTCTTTGAGTAGACCCTCGTAGTTAAGGTGTCACTAAACTTCCAAGATGATCTAATAGGAGAAGCAGTAGGATTTGAGTTGGGACTGAACACTGATGAGGAGGTAGGCTTTTTCTAATGAGTGGCTACTTCCAAGTTCTTTCAAAAGGAGAACAGACATTACCTGGCAAAGAATATCCATAAAAGGAAATTTTGCCAAGCTGGGGAGTACTAAGGGCTCTTGGCCAATCAGACACATCCCTAGAGACTCAGGTTCCATCCCTACTCACAAGCTCTGGGGCATCTAAACAAGGACTTCTTCCTCTTTTTCTTGGTCTCATGGGTTCCTCCAGCTGGTCCAGAAAAATATGTAAGCGGAAGAGCAGGTCTGAAGAGGCCATGATGAGCTTGACATTCTGTGTCAGTTCTTTCAGGGTGTCATTGTTCTTGGGCTCATAGAAATCATCAGGGTAGAAGTCCATCCACATGGGGAGGATGAAACAAACAACGCTGTGGACAGATTGATTGTTGGGAAGTGGAAAGAGACTCCTGCAAGCAGGATGCTCCTCACAACCCACTTCTAGTAATTTCTCAAATATAATCCTCTAAAATTCTCCCTGTAATAGGAAGAGAAATTTTTCCCCACTGGATCTGACTTGCTACACACAGCCCTCCCTGTCATCCATGAGAGTCCAAAAGCACAACCACAACCACAACTGTGTAATCTGCTATCCACTGATGTGCCAAGCCTCAACCCCCTGTTGAAAATTACAACTGGTGTTCAAAGAAGAAAGTTGAGTTTGATTCAGAAACCTCAAAGATACCAAGTTTTCAAGGATAGAATTCTTTGTGCCAGCGTCCACTTACTTCTTCACTTGTTCAACTTCTTCTCAGTTATGGTAGAAGTATCTGTACCAATGGGAGGAGAGAAGGAAGTTAACTCTATGCTTCTCCTTTTCTGAACTAACAGGACACACATAGGACTCACTAAGTCCCACATGGTAATGTAAACATGACACACAAAATTGCAGATATGTATATACAACTTCATGGTAATTCTGTGAAGATGCTTATGTGCATCTGTCCAAATAAATGCACAATGGCTCATGCCTCTAATCCTACTAATCTGGAGGGTGAGATCTGAGAATCACAGTTTGAACCCAGTCTAGTTTGTAAAAATCTAAATATACTTATCTTCAATTAACCAGTCAAAGGCCAGAATTGGACCTGGGGCTCAATTGGTAGTGTGTTAGAAATGGGACAGCACTCAAGCCCCCAATTAAAGTAAAAGTTGCCTCCTTTCTTCTGTCTATATTCCTTCAAAGGCCTCAAAGATAGTGATTTCCTAGGTGAGCGTTGACGTTGGGTGCCACTTGCTCCTTCCTTAAATCCTAGTCTCTCAGCAAGCAAATTACTAAGGCTCCACTAGCTTATGAGGCACATGAAATATTCTGGCAGCCCAGTCCTAAGGAATTAGCCAAGGACTGCACTTCTTTGTCTCAAGCCAAGCTCCTTTGACTAGACCCCAGTGAAACTGTCTCAGAGATGTACCTAGTATTCCAATATTCTGCCAGGGGGTCTCATCAGCCCTGGGTTTGAAGGAGGAACACTAACTTCTTTTGTTTGTCATGGGGCTTGAACTCTGGGCTTGGGTGCTATCCCTCAGCCTTTCAGCTCAAGGGGAGCCCTCTACCACTTGAGCCACAGCACCACTTCTGGTTTTCTAGTGTCTTATTGGAGAGGAGTATCATGGACTTTCCTGCCAGGGCTGGCTTTGAACCGTGAACCTCAGATCTCTGTCTCCTGAGTATCTAGGATTACAGGTGTCAGTTACTGGTGCCTGGCTTAGGAACACTAACTCTTTTGTTTGTCAGGGCTTGAAATCTGGGCCTGGGCCCTGTCCCTCAGCTCTTCAGCTCAATGCTAGCACTCTACCACTTGAGCCACAGCACCACTTCTGGCTTGTTTTCTGCTTATGTCGTGGTCAGGATTCGAACCCAGGGCCTCATGCATACAAGGCAAGCTCTCTACCACTAAGCCACCTTCCCAGCCCAGGAACACTCACTTTCAGAATATCCAGCAACTGATCCATTGTCCTACACTTTGTGAAGTGGTGGAGGAAGTTTCCCACATAGAAGGGATCAGCTTTCTGGTAGGTAGGGACAAGGTCCATTACCAGAATTTCCAGAAAGCCTGAGTCCAGGCTCCATACATAATAAGGCACATTCAGGGTTTAGATGAACTCATTGTCACACTGAGGTGGTAAAAAAGAATGGATCTATGAAACATGGAAATGAGAGTACACTTCAAACTGAGTAATTGTAGTAGAGTGGATTGAAAAGTGCACAGCAAATATTTTCTGTCTACACATATAAAAGCATATAAGAAGAAGTTTCTAGTGTGGGCTAGGATGAGATTAAATAGGTTTACTGTCATAGTTACACCTGGCCTGAATTTCCTTGTGATTTCCTTGGTTTCTTCTTATAAAAAGTCCTGAGACATTGGATTCGTGGTTGGGCACTGATCGAATGTCTGCAGCATCGAGTGAGGCACTCACACCTCTCATGCTTGAGACCTGAGTCTCTTGACTTTGAAAACAGTACAGGAACATCTTTCTTGTTCCTGAGCCACAGGCCAAGTGAGCTGGCTTGAGCTAACTGTAGGTTACAGTTGCGTGGCTCTCAGAGATCTATATTCTATTCCATTGTGAGTGAGGTAGTATCATCTCTCAGAGCCCAATGATCTAAGCTGCTTGCTCACATAAGACCATCCCCAAGACAAACTGGAGGCTGAAATCTCCCCTCCCACATCACTTTATACACATGTGGACATTGTCAAATCCCAATAGCCTCAGCTAGGCCTAGATACAGGCATGTCTCAACCTCAAATAGCCCTTCCTAGGTCAGATCCAGGCCTTATTTGTCACTATTCCTCTCATCCTGCACAAATCATTTTGCCTCTCAGGGCCCCCTTGGCCTGCCATGTGCTTCTTGCATCAATTTTTGACATCTACTTCCTAAGACATTATTAGGTTTTTGTTTCCTAATCTTACTTGCCTTTGAAACCCCAGTGTGCTTTCATCTGGAAAAAAGGCAAGTTCTTAGCGGTGGGAAAATCAAACAAGTATTGGAAAACACATGTATTGTTACACATATAGACAGACATTTGTACAAGTGTACATTCTTGTAAGATAAAAGAGTATTTTTGAATCTTTTGTCATATTTTATGACAGAGGGGAAGGGGAGAAGGGAAGAGGTGCATTGTTTTCTCATAATTCAATGATTTTTTTTAAATAGTATAGTTGAAGGAATGTAAGATTTAAAGATAAAAACCCTGCTCCTGTTCTTTTTATAAGCTAGTCGTTTATAAAGTATTCCTCACTAAAGTCTTGTCGTCTGTGTCCCATGAACTATCCTCCTCCATCAAAATAATCAAGGAAAATCCTTCACAAGTAAGTAGACTGTTGTCCAATCTCTGGATAAGTATTTAAGGTACAACTTTGCCTGGTAATTTGTGCGTGTACAAGTGTGTGGGAGTATGTGTGTGTGTGTATGAATGTGTGTCTGTGCATATTTGTGTCTTAGGGCTTGAACTCGGGGGCTATATGACAATCCCACGCTTCTTTCCCTTGACCTTATTGCTCTACCAATTATACTACAGTTCAGCTGCAAGCTTTTTTTTAGTGAACTAGAGAGGAGAGACTCATAATATTTCCTGCTCAGGCTGTCTGAACTAAATATCAGTTATCAACCTCCTGATTAGCTAGAGTTATAAATATCAGCCTCCAGTACCTGGTGATAAAGCATTGTTAATGGAGGCAGTGGAGTTGCAAGTTTCAGTCTGGCTTCAAGACACTATATCATAAAACAGCAACAGCAAAATCCTATATCAAAATACAATAATAAGATGTAATTATAATACAATATAGTGATATAGTCTGCTAGCATACCTTTCAGGAAATCTTGGTTTTAATGATTTAGCAACACAAAACCAAACAAAATGTGCTAATTTTAGGAGACTCTACGATTTTTTAAATTCCATCTTAATAATTTCAAAACATAAGAAACAAGAAAAAATTCATACTTATGAGAATGTAAAAAGATTAAAAGATGGCAGATAATGAAATGGAAAATTCTACACTGCAGGAAAATTATTGTCATGGTGAATATATGGTGGTATTGTTATGGTGAATATATGATAATGTTCTTCAAAGCAGCAATAGATAAATATATATTTACTACACATAGTCTAACTTGTCTATATCTATCAATATCCAATCTTCTAGTGCACATTATTAATGTATTCATGTTTATGGTATATTCGAAAAAGTGACTAGCAGAGTGAGGAAGTTACCAAAATATATTAGCTGCAATGTTTTAGGAGATCAACTTGCTAATTATATTGACTATTTTATATATTAAACATGTAATGTGTTACCATTTTATCTCTAAGTATGTACAAACACTACTTCAAAGTGAAACGGAATACAACAAGGTTTTGAAGGCATATGCCTGTAAAGCTAGCCTTTTGGGACATCATTTCAAGACCAGTGAAGTTTTACCTGCAATGATCCCCACCCCTGGCTGTGCATGATGGAATACTTCTATCACCCTGGTCCATGGGGAGGTGAAAGCAGGAGGATTTCAATTACATGCCATACAAGGCAAGAACTACCACATGGCTCCCTCTCAACCAAAGAAGGCTAAACACTGGCTAGAACCTATATCGCCCACCTAGGTAAAAATAAAAATAAGAGCATTGTAGTATAAGAAACAAACAATATTAAATCATGCCAATGCAAAGCATCATGAACAACGCACACTCGGTGTTTGTTTTTCATACCTTTATTCTTAACTATAGCTTGGATTATATATGTGAGCCAGAGACACTAAGCAGTTCAGCATTATAAAATGACTATTTGAGTGTCTGCTTTGACTCCAAGGTCTTTGATCCATTTGGAGTTGATTGTGGTGCAGGGTAATATATAAGGATCTAGCTTTATTTTTCTACAAGTAGTAACCCAATTTTGCCAGCACCATTTACTGATGAGGCTGTCTTTCTTCCATTCTTTTTAAAGCTACCTTATCGAAGTTTAAATGGCTATATGTCTGTAGGTTCATTTCTGGGATTTCAGTTCTATTCCATTGGTCCTGAGGTCTGTTATTTTGCCAGTACCAAGCTCTTTGGATTACTGTGGCTTTGTAGTAGAGTTTGAAATTTGGTATTGATATTCCTCCAGCACTGTTCTTTCTGTTAAGGATAATTTTTGCTATTTGAGGTCTTTTATGATCCATATGAATTTTTGGATTACTTCATCTATTTCCTTGAAGAATGACGTTGGAATATTGATTGGTACCACATTGAAGTTATAGTCTTGGGAAGTATTGCCATTTTCATGATGTTGATCCTTCCAATTCAGGAGAATGGGAGGTTTTCCATTTTTACATTGTTTTGATTTCCATTAACAGGTTTTTAAAGTTTTCACCATAGAGGTCCTTTACTTCTTTGGTTAAGTTAGTTCCCAGGTATTTTTTGTGGTGCTATTACGAATGGAGTTGCTATCCTAATTTCAGCCACGCTTTTCTCATTGTTGGAATACAGAAAAGCCATTGACTTTGAGGGTTAATTTTATACCTTGCTGCTTTGCCAAAGGTTTGAATCACCGTGAGTAGTTTAGGAGTGGAGTCCGTGAATAAGAGACTACCTAGGTCTCCTTGGCACACGCCGAAACTTTCTTAAGACACCCAGAAACACAACGAATCAAAGAAAGGTTAGACAAATAGGATTGCATGAAATTGCAGAGCTTCTGCATGGCAAAGGACATAGCTAGCAAGATCAATAGATCAACCACATATTAGGAGAAGATCTTCACTAACCACACAACGGACAAGGACCTCATATCTAAAATATGCCTGGAACTCAAAAAATTAAATCCCCCAACAACAAACCCTCAAGGAAACAACTGCCCAATAAATAAGTGGGCTAAAGACTTAAAGACATACTTCTCTGAAGAGGAAAGGAGGATGGCCAATAAACACATGAAGAAATGCTCAACCTCCCTGACCATGAAAGAAATGCAAATCAAAACAACATTGAGGTACCACCTCACCCCAGATAGAATGGCTATAATCAAGAACTCTAATAACAACAGATAACAACAGGGGATATGGACAGAAGGGAATCCTACTGAATTGTTGGTGGGTCTGTAAACTTGTTCAACCACTTTGGAAAATATTATGGAGGTTCATCAAAAGACACCACATAGAGCTCCCCTATGACCCAGCAATCCCAGTTTTGGGAATTTACCCAAATGATCACAAGACCATACCAAAGCTACCAGAACAACTATGTTTATTACAACATTATTTACCATAGCTAAGATGTGGAACCAACCCAGATGCCCCTTAGTAGATGAATGAATCAAGAAAATGTGGTCTATATACACAATGGAATTCTATGCCTCTATCATAAAGAATGACATTGCACCACTTGTTAGGAAATGGAAAGACTTGGAAAAAATTATATTAAGTGAAGTAATCCAGGCCCAAAAAATATAAGTGAAAGAAACATAAGTCCCTTGTTTTCCCTTATTTGCAATAACTAGTATATTTTTGAGACATGCAGAAAAGGTCAGATAAGTTGATGTTGGATGAGATATACCCCTAGAGAAAGATTCAAATACTTTTTTTCTTTCTTGCGATTATTTCAAAGATATTCATAAGATGATTTCTTTGTTGTTTTGTATGTCCTTTCCCCACAGTATATCCACTGCTTTCACTGTATTTGATGTTGGTATAATTTGTGGAGGGGAAGGAAAAAACACATTTTTAAAAAAGGATACAGGTGGACCCATTGCAGCAATGAAATATACAAGCCAATATTTTGAAAATCGAACTTTACAACTTTGGCCAAGAGGGGTGAGAAGTGGGGGTGGGGTGGGGAGGTGTGTGGTGGAGATAAAAAGGTATGGGATGGAGAAACAAAGGACAGGGCAACAATGCTTGATAAGAAATTTATTCAATAACTTGTCCATTTAATTGTAACTTCTCTGTATGTTATTTTCACAATAAAAAAAAGTCTATGTGAAGCCAGGTGCCAGTGGCTCATGCATGTAATCCCGGCTACTCATGAGGCTGAGACCTGAGGATAGCGTTCAAAGCCAGCCCAGGAAGAAAAGTTCCCATAAGACACTTATCTACAATTAACAACTCAAAAGCTTGAAGTGGCTCCATGGCTCAATTGACCCAGTGTTAACTAACTTTGGCACAGAGTCTCAGAGTCAGTGCCCAGGCTCGGAATTCAAGCGCCACAACTGACAAAAAAATAAACATATAAATGTCTGAATTTCTTGTGAATTAAAATGACAGCTCTGGTATACAATTCTACAGTCTACTACAGATTTCATTATATTTACGTTTAGAAAAAGTAGCAGCACTTGAATAAAGGACACTTTTTCATAAACTAGGGCAGATTGGTCTCTAATTAGAGGAAATTGCTGGGCTCATACATAATACTTTTGGTTGGTTTTTGTTTTGTTTTTAGGACAGGATGAGAAATCTTATTTCTACCAATGGCTATTTGGATATGTATGACATCATTCACAGGCCATGCAGAATTAATAGTAAAGACAGGACACAGTAAACTTGCAGTAAACTTATTTGTCTTTATGTGATATTCTGAATGATTTGTTTAGCTTATATTTCCCTATGGCCTATAGTTTCCTATTCGTGCCTTCCTCAAATACAAGCATTTTCCACCAATTCAGATTTGAGCCAGGCAATATATTGTATTAGTGCCAAGAGGTGAGGAAAATTGTAACACAACCAGGAAAGCATGAAACCAACTCTATATTAGCTGGACACTGGGGACTCAGGCCTAATCCTAGCTACTCAGGAGGCTGATGATCACTGTTCAAAGCCAACTGGAGTGAGAAAATCTGTGAGACTCTTCTCTCCAATTAACAACCAACAACCATAAATGGAGCTGGGGCTCCAGAGGCAGAGTAGCCTTGCTTACAAAAAGTCAGAGGCGAGGGCTGGGAAGATGGCTCAGTGGTAGAGTGCTTGCCATGCATGCATGATGCCCTGGGTTCGAGTCCTCAGCACGTCATAAGCAAAAAGAAAAAAAAACATAAGTGGTGCTGTGGCTCAAGTGGTAGAGCACTAGCTTTGAGCTGAAGAGCGAGGGACAGTGCCCAGGCCCAGAGTTCAGGCCCCATTAACGGACCCCCCCAAAAAAAATCAGAGGCAGCACCCAATCTTGAGTTCAAGCAGAAGGTCAGGCACAAAAACAAAAACATTCAACACACACAAAAAAAACAGAAACTGGAGAAAGCTCAGGAAAGGATGGCCTTGTCTACAAGACAAATGTACACATTACATGAATTGTGAAATGGTAACCTCACTGTACAATTAGTAACAATTACATTTTTAAAAAATCTGAGAAATCCTGTAGCCATTAGCCCTTATGATGTGCATCTACTTTCTAGGATTTCAAAGTACCATCATCTGAGCTGGCAACACACAGGTTGTAGCCCGGGGTGATTAGAAAATATGAAACCAGAGATCCTTTCATATTGTCCCGACAACTCTTATTATTTTAAGCAAAAAAAAAAACAGAGGAAAGTAAACAAAATAGATGTTATGGTGAATTAAGCTGTTATTAAGGATTCCTGGCAGAATTATAATGTTAAATGATGAGTTAATGCATGTGTTTTCTAGATACTGAACTCACATGTGTCACTAAAATATCCATGGATTCATAACTAGAAATTCTGAAGTGTAAAGTATAGTAATTAGTTGAATTTCATTAGGTAACCAATGCCGAGAACACAACATGGTATTAAGCCAGGTAAAGTTGTTTATTTACTGAACTGCTGCCCATGCCATACATGGTGGAAAGGGATGTACAAAAAATAGGGCGACCCAACCTCGGGCCTGGATGTATCTAGGCAAAGGATCGGATGAGGTGTGGCAAGGTAGGGGGAAAGACTAGCAATACTGCATCTGGATGTGACTTCAGGGCCTGGGATTCACCTCCAGTCAGATGGAAAGTGTGATCAGAGGCTGACCAGGTCGTGACTTAGTGGGAGGAGGAGGTGGCTGCCTCCAGTTTTGCCAGATACCTAGATAACACATAAAGGGTGGAAACTTAGCGAAGAAGTGAAAAGGCATCTGCATAGGGTCTGCATGGCCTGGGGCAGACCTAATATTAAATACACGTAGTACTGCCATGTGACTCCAGACTCTAAAAATTCATTCTCAAACATTTTCTTTCTCTCTTTCTTTTTCTTTCTTTTTTTCTTTTTTCTTCCTTCCTTCCTTCCTTCCTTCCCTCCTTCCTTCTCTCTCTTTCTCTCTTTCTCTCTCTCTCTCTCTCTCTCTCTCTCTCTCTCTCTCTCTCTCTCTCTCTCTCTCTCTCTCTCTCCTTTCTTTCACTCACCCTCTCTCTCTCTCCTACTTCAGTATTCTCAACTCTCAAATATTGAACACTTGCTGAGTTGAACTCACAGGCTGAGAAGAGCAGCTCAATTAGTGAATGTGAACTTTAATTTAATGTTCCCTTATACCTCTACCACAGATCACTGGAATCAAATCATGAACACTCAGCAGCATGGCATATTAAGGCATTTAGGGGAGTAAGTAAAGCAATCAAGCTTACTGCATTCTGTGAAGTCCAACCTAGGAAAGTGTGGCAGACTCCTCCCTCCTCTTGAGCAATCTCCGCAAAGTTTCTGCATCAGGAGAGTTGACTGGCTCCATGTGAGCCAGTTACCTAAGTGGCACAGGTACTTGACAGAGACTTAGTCTCTGGTTGTGCTGAAATTAATGGCATGCTTCAAAATGATCCACTAATTTGTTGAGATTGGGACTTCCTAATTTTTTGGTTAGCCTATGATCAAATGGTGATCTATTTATTTCTGATTTCTAACCACGATCAGACCACTCAAAATCTTTATCACACATGGAAGACATGAAGTTGATTTTCCCAAATGACATACAAGTTGACAGACAGCAAAAGTAAGTCCTTAATTTTGGTGGAGATGTGTTTTTAATGTGAAACAAAATTACTTAGCAAAATATCTGACTACTGTGATTATACTTGCAAACTCACCCTACATTTTTATATCAAATCACCTATATTAATCAATGATTAACTCAAATTACCTGTAATCATTTATTTCTGTCATATCTTTTAGAAGTAGGCAGAACTCACACCATAAAATAAAGTGGTAGAATTTGAGAGGATCACAGTTCTGAATCAGTCAAGGAAGGAAAAGAAACACTCATATCAACCTACTAGGTAGGGGTATTGGAATGCAATCATAATCCCTGCTTTCTGGGATGGGTGCAAAAATTGCTACTATAGGAGTAAAGTAACTTAAATGAGAAAGGATTGATGGAATGGCTCCAGTGGTGGAGTACCTGTCTGGCAAACAGAACATCAAAACTCAAATCAACTTCCTAAAGATAAAATAAGAAAAGGAAAGAAAAAACAACAATACTGACCATGTGTTCAATGTAAAGATTTACACTAAATTATCATAGTAATAAATGCCATCATTTATTTCTAGGGCTAAACATATTTTCTGTTAAGCCTAAATGAAAAAATAGCACACTATATATAAATCTTTGGTAAAACACAGGTCTAGCTTACAATGATGAACACTTAAGTTTGCATGTCCAGTGGTGTTGCAGGGTTGTTAAGGTTTATGGAAGTCCATCCTTTTGATGAACTTGACATGATGAAATTACCTAACCATACATAACCAGACAGTTTACTGGACAGATACTGCTGATACACACACACACACACACACACACACACACACACACACACTTGTATGTATTTATATATTAACATGTAAATAAAAATAAAAAATTTGTAATGAATAAATTAATTGAACAGATACCTTTCTTAAATAATTATTTTATCTGAACCAATTCATGTCTTCAAGTCTCTAATGCTATATCACATTTACATAGTTGCTGATCGCTTTCAGCTTTTTTAGGATATTGTTTTTTCTTTGTTTTTCAGATGAAAAAAGCCTGCCAATAAACATACTTGTATGACATTCCTTTCTTTAGAAAATGAAAAGCACGTTGTGTTATGTGGCTCTATATGAATCATCAAAATATATTTTTTATAATTTCAAGTACATATTGTCTTAGACTTAAATCTCATTCATTCTCTTCCAATAGTATCTATGGGAAGGAGAAAATGAAGGATCATACTGTTACTTTGGGAGCTTTGGTTATTAATCACTGAAATAAATATTATGAAAATGAAAAAATTATTAAAAGAGATGACTTGAAAGTTATCTTTCTACACACTCATGCTACTCCCTCAACTATATCATAGAGCTTAAAATAAGTACCATTTTAGCTGTGTGCCATTGGCTCATTCTTGTAATCCTAGCTACTCAGGAGCTGAGGTTTGAGGATGGTAGTTCAAAGCTATCCCTGGCAGGAAATCTGTGACACTCTTACTTCCAATTAACCACCAGAAAACTGGAAGTGGCACTGAGCCCAGGGACAATGCCCAGACCCAGACTTCAAGCCCTATGACCAAGAAAAATAAAAAAAAGGAAAAAAGAAGGAAAAAGTAACATTTTTACAATTAATGTGCACATATAACATATACACAAAAATTTTCTAGAAATAAAACTATAACAGTCTCTGGACTGGCAAAGAAAAAGAGATTAAAATGAAATTGCCTTTAATCATTCATTTAGACAATCTATACTGAGGGCAGGCTACTGGAACTCACATCACTAATTGAAGAGCTATAACTTGAGAGCATCACAGTTCAGAACCAGTGTGCAAGGAAAGTAATAAGAGTCACATATCATCCCAAATCCTGGCATGTTGGAATGGATTTGTAATCCCAGCTACTTGGCAGACAGAAATGAGGAACTTAGCCTCTGTTTGGCCCTAGCAAAATTGATAACCTATGAGCAAAGTAACTAAATCAAAAAAGAATGATCTAATGGTAGAATACTTGTTCAGCAAACAAAATATCAAAATTCATACTCATTTCCTAAAAGAGGAAAGAAAAATGAAGAAAGAAAGGAATAAATAAAAGAAAGAAGGAGGAAGAAAGAAAGGGAAAAATAAGTATAAACAAAAACCTCAACATGCGTTAGATGTTAATAATGACTTTAAGTAATTTTAGCTATAAATGTCATCATTTAATCCTGGACAGAGACATTTTGAATCAAGCCTGAATAAGCCATAGCATGCCCCATACAAAGCTTTGGTAAAATACTGGTCTGGCTTACACTGTTGGACCAATAGGAATGTAAGTCTAGTGGGTGGGTTCTTCATAATAAATGTGTTATGATCTCAAAATGCGTCTTTATTTCTGGCATTTTACCTGAGTAATCTCACTTAAGTCTTTTCCAAAGGGCACTTTAGTGGAAGGAGGAAAATCATTGATTCTGGTAGACAATTTCTGTTACTAAAAACTCCAGTGTATAGTAAGGGAAGCAACTTCAAAATTATTCATTAGAGAGAGTTGAAAGTCATCTTTATACACACTAACTGTTTCCTCAACAAAGCCAGAGGATTTAAAATAACTAATATTTTTAAGTTAATGGGCACAAATGTGCATGATTTTTCCAGAAATAAAATGATCACTCATGAAACCTTACTAATACTTCAACGGATGTTTTCCAATTAGAGGAATCATCTTGATACATTTTCACACAATGTGTATCTGCTTGGTAACAGAACCTACAACTAGTCTAAGGCATCTAATAAAATTTATGAGGTGGTGTGGGGTTTCTGTCTGGTTCAAAGGAAGAGTTGGTATTGGCACAGTCCCTGCGGTGGAGCAGGACGGGGTTTTGAGGATGAAGGCCAGTCTGTGTAGGACTTTGAGAGAGTAGGGAGGGACAGGAAGGACTAGACTTGTGGAATAGGTGGGACTTTAGGATGGAGGCTGGCAGGTAGATGGGTTTTCAGTGTAAGAAGACTGGGTCACTGGGGAGGAGGCTGTTTGGGGAAGAGCTTTGAGAAGGAAGAACAAGGCTACAAAGGGGGAGGTTACTTAGAGGAGGGGTTCTGTTGGAGCACTGTGAGCTCTAGTAGGATATGTAGGGTGGGGTTTCCCATAAGGCAAGGAATGGAATGGAGGCAAGAGGCTGACAGAAGGTGGGGTTTCTGGTGCAGGAATATGGATCTATGAGGGAGAGGCTTTTCAGTATCTGGCTTTAAGAGGACAGAGCAGTGCTAGGAAGAAGTGGGCTAGTAAGAGGCATGGTTTCTGGTGGAGAATGGCAGGTCTTTGGGAAGTGTGTTAGGGAGGAGGTGGGGTTTCTGGCGGAGCAGAATGTATTCACAATGTATAGAGAAGCTTTTCAGGACCAGGGCTTTGTTAAAGCAGGGATAGGATCCAATGGACTAGATTAGTTAAGACGGTTTTCTGGTGTAGCCAGTCACCACTTCGAAAAGAGGAGTAAGGTTGGGTGGGGATTTCAGTGTTACAAGGCAGGACAAGGACTTTGGACAGGGTTTCCAGTAGTGCAAGGCAACTTTCAAAAAGAGACTACGGAGGGACAGGGATTTACAGTTGAGCATGGTGAGGCTTCCAGAAGGGGGCCAACTGGTGCAGTGGTTTCCAGTTAAGCAATGTGGGTGTCGAGAGATGGGATAGTGTGGTGGGAGATATTTAATGGGGGTTTTGTAGAGCAGGTCAGGGCTTACAGCCATGGGGCTAATTGGAGGAGGGGCTTTGAGAAGGAGTGGAAAGTCTACAAAGGTGTAGGATAATTATGGGCAGGGTATCTGTTGGAGTAGGGTGTGGATCTGAGGGAGCATCCAATAGGGTTGGATTTACCTGGGGAGCAATCCAAGGCATTGAGAGAGTAGGTATGGGAGGTGGAGAGACTTGTTGTGAAGCAGAGCTGGCTTTCCAAGCAGGAGATGGGCTATGTGAGAAGCTTCTGGCCAACCAAGGCTGGGCTTCAAGGGCAGTTATACGGAGGTGGAGGGTTTTTGTGTAGCATGATTGGCATTGTGGAAAGAGGTAGGGTTGGGGCTGTGTTTGACAAGTTAGGCCACTTAGAAGCAGACAGAGAGGGGCAGAGTTTCTGATGAAACCAGAAGGGACTGGAGGGAGAAGTCTGGTTGTGGGGTGGGGTATGAAAGAGAAGGGAGGAGCTTGGAGGTACTATGATATGGGATCAATGGGTTGATGAGGAAATAGTGTAGTTAGGGCTGTGAATCTGGTGGATGAAGTGAGGATTCGAGGGAGAAGCCCGAAGTAGGCTGGGTTCTTGTTGGAGCAAGGAGAGATTCCCCATTTGTTAGGAAATGGAAAGGCTTGGAAAAAATTATATTAAGTGAAGTAAGCCAGGCCCAAAGAAACATAGCTCCCATGGTTTCCCTTATTTGCAATATCTAGTATAGGTGTCAGTCAAGCCGAAAAGATCAGATAATGTGATGTTAGGAAAACGAACCCTTAAATATGTATTTTAATGTTTTTGTTTCTTTCATGCATGTGTTTCTAACGCATTTATAAGATTATTTCTTTGTTGCTTTGTATGTCCCTCCCCCACAGTGTAACCCCCGCTTTCACTATATTTGATGTCAGTATAACATGTGGAGGAGATGGGGACAAACAAGTCGTTTAAGGATTCAGGTGGACCTGTTGCAACATTGAGAAGTACAAAATGTCATGTCAAAACCAGCTTTACAATGTCGGTGTGTGTGGGGGGGAGGGGGGTATGATTGGTTGGGGGGGAGGGAGGAGGCTGGGAAGGGAGGTGAAGGGTAAACAAAGGAGGAGGCTACAATGCTTGGTAAGAAATGTATGCATTATCCTGCCCATGTAATTGTAACCCCTCTGTACAGTATGTTCTCAAATAAAATAAAATAAAATAACAAAAAAAAAGTTGTTGAAGTAAAAAAAAATTTTTTTTAAATGTCTCACAGTAATAATGGACACTCTATTGTCTTAAAATTGTGAATGAATGAAACTTTTACTCTGACCATTTTAGAAATACTAAAACTATGTAAGTAGTAATAATGTTTTAACTTTTTATAATATTGGAAAGTATACAAAAATTAATTAGGAAAATATAAACTGTACACAGATTGTTCATTCTGCAGCATCAACTTTAATCTAAAAGAATTTGAAACAATAAAATTGCCATATAGTGAGATTGTAGCATGGTTTTTTTTCCAGTCATCAAAATGGTGACTTAAACGATGTGTATTTATCTTTGGATGCATCGCTGTTAAAACATATCTAAGAAGGAAAACACTTCTATAGAGACCCTGAAGAGACTCAGAAGGATCTGTGAAATGATGTTGGAATAAAATTAATGACTAATTACAGTAGGAATTGATTTTCTGTAGGCCCAAAAATAATTTCCAGAAGAAAAGGCTGCATTGAAAAATAAACAAAACAACGAAAAGGAAGCAGGCAGGCAGACCTTGAAGTAAACATTATCCAATGAGCAATACCTATTGAGGCATGATTGCAATCTTCTTTTATTTAAGTTACAATTACTGACCTATGTTCTTCCCTAATGCCAAATAATAAAGCCATGAAAACGCAATAATCCTTTTCAAGGCCTTATACTTTACAAAAAAATTCGATGAATGAATTGCTAGAAAGTATAGATAAATGTCTGAGATGAAGAGTGAAGAACATATCCCCAATTTCTGGCTTCTCAAGATGAGAGGGGTACAAGCCAAAGCACAAGGGGAATGGACAGAAGTACATTAGTGCATACCTGTAGTTCCCAAGATGAAATAATTAATATAACAGGGGAGAAAATCAACATGACCATCACAGGATTTAACACTGGAGAGTAGAGAGAACAGTGAAAAGGAATGGAAAATTACAAAGGATGCCCTTGCATATTTGGCAGAAGAGTGCGTGGCATTGAGGTCTAAACTATGTGGAGGTGTTATAGGAAACTACCTGTGCTCATATGGTGCCACAAACAGTGAAGAACTTACGATTTACAAGACATTGAATAATCATAAAAGTCTAGCTTCAGTAGTACAGAGTTAAACCTTGATAAATTCTGTTTGGAAACACCTAACAGACTATAAAACCAAGACCAGAAGATTCAAATTGTATATAAGTAAATTGACTGTTCACAAAAATAGAGTTCAAAAAATCAAATCATATAATGTGGATGCAAAAGCATAACATTATTAAGGTAACCGTTAAACCACACACATTTTATGGGAGTAGTCCTTATTATAAAAGATTTATTTTCCTTACACATTTTGGATGTACAAAACCAACAAAAAACAAAAGCAAAACAAAGAAAAGACAATTGGCAATAGAGCTGGATGCCAGTGCTTCCTTCCTATTCCTAGATAGTCACGAGCCTGAGATTGGAATATCATGGTTCACAGATGTCTGGGGTAGCAATCCATGAGACATTTCTGTTCAATTATTCAATCAACGACAGAGTTAAACCTTGGTTCAAATACTACAGACTCAGTCAATCATGAGTGAAAAAAACCAAGCAAGAGTTTGAGGCTCTGAGTCAAGTTTCATTAGTGTACATGTGTGTGCGTGTGTGTGAGTGTGCACACACACAAATGGAATGAGAGAGGAAGAGGGAGAGAAAACAGGGAATATTAAGAGTTTAAGGACTATCCTAACCATATATTAATAAAAATGAGGGAAACCATGGAACCTATGTTTCTTTGAGTCTGGCTTCCTTCACATAATATGATTGGCTTCTAAGTCTTTCCATTTTATTATGAAAGGGTCTGTGTCATTATTTCTGATAGATGCATAAAATTACATTGTTTCTATATACCACATTTTCCTGATCCATTCATCTCTTGAGGGGCATCTTGATTGGTTCCAATAATGCTCCCAAAAACATAGTTGTAGATTTAATGGGTTTTAGCTTGAGATCATTTCGACAAATGCCCAGGAGTTGGATTACTGGCTCCAGAGCTAAGTATATTTGACCTTACAAAATGAAGTTAATTAAAATGAACTCCAAAACATGGGAAAAAACTGTCTTTTTTCAGATGTCAACCTTGATGTCGGTAGAGTATCTAGATCTTATTTTATTTCATTTGTCTTTTACCATTGGTTTATCCCTGGCAATCTCTGTCTTGATTCTGGTTCCTTCCATCTTGTATATACATTTATCTGATTTGGAGAAGGAAAGGGAAAAAATATAATGATGAAAGAAGTAAAAAGAGTAACTCATTACAACAATGATATTCACAAGATACTATATAATGGAAATGCACTTTACAACTTTGGAGTGGGTGGGAGGTATAGGTGGTGGGAAGTGATAGGAGAACAACAATGGAGTGGGTAACAATATTCAATAAGGGATGCAACTTGCTCATGTAACTGTAACTACCCTGTATAGTATTTTTGAAATAAAATAAAATTTTAATATTGAGCCTATCCTAGACAAAATATCGTTTTCAAAATAATACATCTGTCACAGACCTTGTGAGTGATTCTAAAGTCAAGCTATTAGACTTGGAAAAGGATAGATTGGGAAGCCATCTCAAACAGCAATCGAAAGGCTGAGAGCTGTGCTCTGTAAAGGCCAAGCAGTCAAGGGAAGACAGGGGTATGATTTATTACCTCAAGAGTATTTAAGTTCGAGCTGTTGGACACTAAAAGATTAAGACTTCGGAGACACAATGGATGTCTGTGTTATGGTTAGAATGACTATTGTTCCCTTCTGCTCCCTAACAATGAGGGATTCAATTGTCACTATGTCTACAAACAATACTTCATGTTAATAGTTGTAACCACAAGCTATATTGATGTCTTTGCGGACATACCTGCAGCCACTGACCACCACCCCCGGTAGTAGAATGAATATAAAGTATGTCAAGCAGGATTTAAGGATCCAGAAGTTGGCAATGACGCTTTGGGTCCTCTAGTGTCTTCTTTCCTATCACTTCCTGTGATTTCTTAGTTCTTTGTTCAGGTATTCCATCATCTTGGTTGTCCCATAGTTGCAGTTAGTGACAGCACTGATATTCTGAACACCTTAAAACAAACTATGACAAACACTTCCTCAAAGAACATTGACAAATGTATAGGAGCACATGGAAAGATACCAAACATCAGCAGTCACCCTATGATCCTCTAGCAAGAAAGTACAATTCAGGAGTATCTTTACTTCTGATAATATGAGATAGATAATTGTCCCTAGGTATTTGGTATTGCATACATTTTCAGAAACACATATACATTGTGAAATAATGTCATTCATTTCATAGATCACAGACCATGTGACTGGAGTGATTACCCTAACATCTTATCTCAGTTTCCTGATTCAGAATTAGATGAGTGTGAATTGCCTAATTATGAGCATTTCTCCAAGAAACTCAAGAACACAAAATGAAGTGTCAGGGTCAGGCAGTTACATACCTGTAAGGATTTTACATATATTAGAGTAATATACGCCTACACTGATCAGCATTCATGGCACATTGGTGTGTTAAAATGGTATTCAGATCAGAAATATGCTAAAGCTTAAAGTAGGATGATGGGCTATACATTTTCAACGCAAGAGTGATGATCACCCTCTGCAATTATTCTCAGTGGAGAATCCTTCCTATACATTTTACTGACTTAGCATCTATTCTGGGCTTTACCATTATCAGGCAGGGTCTCACTGTACTGAGCTACAATACTGCAGCAACCTTAGCTGCCTTTGAATTTTATCTCCAATATTGATACCAAGGTCAACTCTGCAACTCTAATCACATAGTTAGTGAACACCTGGACTTTTCATGTGTGGTTAAATATTCAGCTATCACTGCTCATTGCCAGTGTTAAAGATCTCACTCCTTTAGATTTATTGTGTATCTTCTTGTATTTCCAACACTGCTTTAGATGTTGGAGTTTGAAATAGAGCTTTTAGTTTGCATTTGATTTATGGAGGTGCTAGTGGTGCCAGTTGAACTGCATATATTATAATGTAAGTAATTTGATGTTTTGACATATAAATTTAATTTTGGCAATTGAGGAGGGGAATATACATGACTCACGCAAGTTTTTTATGTGTATTCGTATTGCTATATTGTGAACTTCCTAAAAGCCATCCATGGGAGCACACGTCCCTAATCCCATCACTTCTGTCACTGAGATAAGGCTTGAAAGGTCCAGACCACTTGGCGCTTCATAGTGAGAACCTTTCTACAAAGAAGAGGGAGAGAACAGCGAAAAGAGAAAATGAATCTTCCAACTGTTTCCTTACATATTCTTTACACTTACCCATTGAGACCACCATAATAGTATTGTTTATTACTTCTTTCCTACACTTTTACTGTTCTTTGCTTTTTTATTTATGGATCTCTAAAAATCATATAAGAAACACATAAAAAATGTATATAAATCATATAAGAAATCATAAAAAATAGTTTGTTAGGGATATATAATCCAAAAAGAATAATTTTAGGAAAGTAGTAAGCACATAAAATGTAATGCATTGTCATTGTTGAAAACTTCAGCAGTTGTATTTTTTACTCTCATAACAAAGTTTATAAACTAAGTTACAATAGTATTCCAAATGGAAAACAGAACTAGAAACATGAAGGGTAGCACTAAAGAATGCTACTGCTACCACTAATAGAGTAAGAATGAAATTTAGGCAAAATTCCTTCAGAGTAAAAGCCACAGGACAGCCCCAACATTACTTTCATTGTTCATATGAAGAAAAGAACTTTTTTGGTAGAAAAGACAAATTTTCACAGATATTAATATCAATTGGGTATATATTTCTTAAGGCCTTCAGGAAGGATGCTGTGACCATGTTGGTGGAAACTGACTTCTTTGAGACCTACTTCACAATGTGCAGACACCATTCCAAGCACTGCACTTGCATTAGGGTAATTTTAGTGCTCATGTCTGTTCTTCAAGTTAGGAAATGAATTAAGTATTTTTTTAAAAACAGAAGTAGGCAAGAAGGCCAAACAAATTTCCCAAGTAACTAAGACTGATCAGTTGTCGACCTATAATTCAAATCCAGGTTTCCACCAGGCATATCTGAGGCTATTTTCTGTAACATTCATTACCTTTAAAGAGTTATGGAGTGGATGAACTCACATTATCTTCCTAATTATGGTTATAAGGGCAATAACAATGCTACAGAACATAAGCATTTTTAAATAAAAAGGGTGTGGATAATGAGAGTGTAAGTGATCTTTATACCAAATAAAGATCGGTTTAATTTCTACAAAAATACCTGAATAAACATCACTCACCGTTCACTGTTTATTATTCCTGGAGTAATTCCTTAAGGAGAACAAATCCCCTTTTTCTGATGAACACAGGCTTTTATCATTAAGTACCTTGAATACACAGGGAATAGTTTTTATGGATATATAATACAAAAGAAATAATTTTTTTACTAGTTACTTTCTTGTTGTACTAAAGAAAATCTATTCCCTATTCTAAAACTTATATCAATTTAATGGATATTAGTTTTATCAGTATAAATTAGGTGTGCATAATATATGTAATGTATTCTATTACATAACATATAAATGATATATTTATAATACATGTATCATTATTGATATTCTATAAATAATATCCTATAAATATTATAAATAATATATGTATAAAACTGGTTTTAGTATTATACTGTGAAGGATACAAGGAATGACAACTTTATTTAACTAAATATATTTGTATGTTTTAGTCACATAATTTATTTTTGTGCCAGTACTGATACTTGAACTATGGTCTGGGTCTTGTCCCTGAGCCATTTCACTAAGACTGGCTTCATATAGCTATCTTCAGATCTCAGCCCCTAAGTAGCTGGGATTACAGATATGAATCATGTTATATATATTTTTTATTGTGAAAATACTGTACAGAGGGGTTACAATTGCATGGGCAAGATAGTGAGTAGATTTGTTATCAAGCATTGTAGCCTCCTCCTTTGTTTACCCTTCCCATCCCTTCCTATCCTCCCTCCCCCCACACCCAATCCTCCCCCCCCAAGTTGTAAAGTTCGTTTTTGACATGACAACTTGTACTTCTCATTGTTGCAACAGGTCCTCATGTTATATTTTTTGAATTCCATCCTTGGCATGTTCCTACATAATTATTTCTGAATGTTCAATTATGTTATGATATTCCATTTCTAAACCAATTCTGAATAAATAACTATTTATTGGGTAAAATGCTATGTTGCAATCGAACTTGTAAGGACCATACTTTACTATCAATTTTCAAAGACATTTCTAATTTAATTCCTGGACAGGTGAGCAGAGAAATTAAATTATGTATGCATAATATACATAAATTACTATATTACATAAAATATAAATGATATATTTATAATATATGCATAATTAGGGATATTCTATAATTACTATAAATATTATATTATAAAACTGGTTTTAATATTATACTGTTAAGGATACAAGGAATGTCAACAACCCTATCTTAACTGTCTCATTTTCAACAGTATATAAACTATGCTATGAACATATAACTCAAGAAAGCACACACCTCTGTAATCACGTATTCACCTTCAAATATTCTCCTCAACATTATGAGGACAAGAAGTGGCACTGTGGTTCAAGTGGTAGAAGGCTCCCCTTGAACTGAAGAACTCAGTGATATGTTAACACCCAGGTCCTGAAATTAAACCCCAGGACCGACAAAAATACAATTTGAAGAATTAAAGCATTAGGGCTGGGTAGGAGACTCAGTGGTAGAGTGCTTGTCTTGCATTCATGAAACCCTGGGTTCAATTCCTCAGCACCACATAAGAAGAAAAAGTGGAAATGGCTTTGTGGCTCAAGTGGTAGAGCATTAGCCTTGAGATGAAAAGCTCATCAAGGACAGTGCCCAGACCCAGAGTTCAGGCCCTCCTACCACCACCACCACCAACTACAAATTAAAGCATCAAACAACCTGAAGTTGTTATCCAGAATAATGAGGGCAGCATTATCCGTTTACATGACTTAGTGACTTTAAGCCTAGTTTACCAGGGGAGGTAGTGGACAATTGTGTGTTTACCAAAACCTGCAAAATTCTTTTGTACTTTCCCAAGGAGGGAGAAAGGAGGGAATGTGGGGAGGAGGGGAGGTGTTTGGTGACCTTGCCTTTTGGTGCAGTGATTGTTTTCTAGAGTAAATTCAGAGAAATTCTGCTTGCAATCCTAGTTGCATGGGGAATGAAGAAGCCATGCCCTGGAAGTGTTTTTATCCTGTCCTTGGCCTGGTTCCAACCACCACTGTATAATCCAAGTACCACTTCAGGACCAAGAAGCTGTGAAGACTACTGATCCACTGGACAGGTAGACCTAACCACAGCCAGAAAAGGCAAAAAATGCAATGCCCAGGGCAGCACTGGAAATCTACACCAGGGAAAGATTTTTTTTATATTTTTTATTGTAAAAATGCTATACAGAGGGTTTACAGTTACATGAGTAAGGTAATGATTACATTTCCTATTGAGCATTGTTACCTCCTCCTTTGTTTTTCCCCTACTACTTCCCTCCCCACCTCTCCAACTCCTTCCTCCTTGACTACTGCCCGACATTATAAATTTATTTTCGACACAGTGTCCTGTATAACTCATCGTCACAATGCATCCCCATTTCAGCATTCTGCTATAACCTTTCCACTCCCCAAATTACAAAAATGTATATAAAAGATGCAGAACACTAGAATCAAATACAGTGAAAACAGGAATTATACCATGGGGGTATGAACCTACAAAAGAATCCCATAGTGCATTATAAGTATATTAAAAACAAAAGGCAAGAAAAATAAAACCACTTGTGTCTCTGACTTGGGGTATATTTCGCTTAACATCATCTTATATGGTCATATGTACATAACCTTTGATCTTTTGTGCTTGTTCTAGATATGTACTAGTCCTTGCAAACAAGGGAAAACATGGGACCTATGTTTTTTGGGCCTAGCCTTACTTCACTTAATATAATACTTACCAATTCTTTCCATTTCCTAAAAAATGGGGCAATTTCATTCTGTCTAATGGAGGCATAGAATTCAATTGTGTGTGTGTGTGTGTGTGTGTGTGTGTGTGTGTTTGTGTGTGTATCACATTTTTTGGATCAACTCATGTACTGAGGAGCATCAAGGTTGGGTCCATATCATAGTTTTGGTGAATAATGCTGCAATAAACATGGTGGCGCTTGCAACTTTGGTATGATCTTGTTTGTGATCATTTGGGTAAATGCCTAAATGCCCAAAAGTGGGATTGCTGGGTCATTGGGGAGCTTTACCTGGAGTCTTTTCAAGAACTTCCATACTGTTTTACAAAGTGTTTAAACAAGTTTACACTCCCACCAACAATGCAATAAGAGTCTTTTAGACACATCCCCTCCAACATCTGTTGCTATTATATTTCTTGATTATAGCCATTCTAACTAGAGTAAGGTGCAATCTCAATGTTGTCTTGATTTGCATTCTTTTGTAGCTAGAATAGTTGAGCATTTCTTCATGTGCCTAATGGTCATTTTTATTTCCTCTCCAGAGAATTCTCTAAGTCTTTAGCCCACTTAGTTATCGAGCGGTTGTTTCTTTGAGGATTTGCTGTTGGAGAATTTAAGTTTTTGAGTCCTAAGTATATTTTAGATGTGAGACCTTGTCCATTTTATGTCTCATGAAATCTTCTACCAGAATGTGGGCTTTCTATTGATCTTGCTAACTATGACCTTTGCTTTGCAGAAGCTCTGATGTTTCAGGTAATCCCATTTGTCCAAATTTTCTTTGATTTCTGTTTTTTGACTATTATAATATGTTTATTGTATACAGACTCCATTAGCACTTGGAATTTATAATTCCATCGCATCTTGTAATAGCAAATTACTAGTTTCATAAAGAGATGAATTAAAAAATTAATTTCTTAACTTATCTTTCTTTACTCTTTGTTTCTGGCTCTCGATAAAGAAATTTTCTGCCTGTACTAAAAAGCTCTCGAGTTTATCCTATTCCTTCATGCAATGTTTTCATGGTGTCTTCTTTTATTTTGAGGTCTTTGATCCATTTGGAGTTGATTCTCATGCAGGGTGATATATACGGATCTAGCTTTAGTTTTCTACAGGTGTTTAACCAATTGTGCCAACATCATTTACTCAAAATGCTGTCTTTCTTCCATTCTATTTTTTTGCTCCCTTGTCAAACATTCGGTGGCTATAGGTCAGGGGACTCATTTCTGACTCTTCAGTCCTATTCCATTGGTCCTCAGGTCTGTTCTTGTGCCAGACCAAGCTGTTCTTATTACTATGGCTTTTTCGTAGAGTTTGAAATTTGGATCTGATATTGCTCCAGTGCTGTTCTTTCTGCTAAGGATTGACAAACCTAAAGCCATCATTATACTTAATGGTGAAAAGTTAAGGACATTTCTTATAAATTCAGGAATGAGATAAGGATGTCTGCTCTCTCCACTACTCTTCAACTTAGTATTAGAATGCTAGATGGGGCAACAAGACAAGATGGGATCCAAATAGAGAAAGATGAAGTAAAACTATCCATCTTTGCAGATGAGCTGGTCTTGTATTCAAAGAACACCATGTACTCCACTCACAAGTTACTTGAGCTGATTAGAAACTTTGGCAAACTAGCCGAGTATAAAATTCACCCTCAGAAATAAATGGCTTTCCTGTATTCCAATAACGATATGACTGTGGCTGAAATTGGGAAAGCAATCCCGTTTTAATATCCACACAAAAAATAAAATACCTAGGAATTAACTTAAGAGGTGAAGGACCTCTATGATGGAAATTTAAAAACCTGAAAAAGAAAATGAAAGCATAACTCAGGAAGTGGGCAACCTCCCACGCTCATGGATTGGGAGGATTAACATCATGAAAATGGCAATACTGCCAAAGGCTATATCCAAATTCAATGTGATACTTATCAATATCCCAATCTCACTCTTCAATGAAATAGAAGAAGCAATCCAAAAAGTCAGATGGAACAATAAAAGACCCGGAATAGCAAAGAGGTCATTGTGATAACCCTGCCTGTAGCTCACAAAACACTTAATTCTTAGGTCTGGACGATTGTTCCTAGATAGTGAATTACTTAAGTGTAATTTGAACGCATAAAACATGCATATAAAAATAGCACATTTTCATCTCATGCGAAAACAACCTTTTTTCCATCTCAAATTTATTTCCTGAAAGGCATTTTTAGAGAGAATCTATTTTCATTTTTAGATGAAAGGCTTGTAGGAAACTATGTTCATAATCTGGCTCCTCCTCCCGCACCTCAACACCTAAAACACAAATTGCACAACGTATTTACAAGAAACAATAAAAAAAACCCTGGGAATGCTCAGATGCTGAACGTTTTTACAAAACCCAGAATAAAACTCTGCTGACTGAGGGAGGGGCTCTCTGAATAAATTAACAAACAAACTCAAAAAAGCAGCCAGGAGTACAAGATGTGAGTGTCCCTGGTTGCTACTCCATGGACAAGGAGCATGGAAGGGCTTCCTGAGCCTACTGGAGAGAGCATGGAAGAAGTTTCCTTGCCAGCCTGAGTACAAAAGTTGGCATCACCCCTCCTGGGCCTGCCTTTCTTGTCTTCTCCCCACAGCAGAACAGAATAGTTCTGTGCTCCATGAAGGATAAATATTGTACAAGCTGATCCACAGACTGGCTTCTGTTTAATCTGTACTCTTTCCTAGGTGGGCAGCCCCTGCCCTGTAGTGTATGTGTGGTCCCAGGGGCTGATCCTCAGGGCCCAGGCCCACGGAGCAGGCATGTGCTAGATGTGAGTCAGTGACATTGTGTCATTCACGCAGCAGCTGCCGGGTTGCTGCCCTAGCCCAACAGCAGGTGCACCCTGATCTTCTCCCACAGTCCCAGGAGAGGTGCCCACAAGGGTCCGATATGGTCAGGCTGCCACTAGGATCCTACTTCACCAGACAGATCAGCATGCCAGGTGAAGTGGCTGCCGCCTGAATTACTAATTATTTTATAGAGCAGTATTAAACAAAGTGATACACATTACTGTATGATTTGTAATGCTCTATCCTTGAGTCTCTAGTCAAAAATCATTGAACTTTATACTAGCAAGAATGGATTTTATTGTTTGTATTCATAAAGCCGTAATGTAAAACTGAAATAAAAGTACAACAAATCTCTTAACCGTAAACACGTGATTAAATATCAGAATTTGAAAAATAATTGTATGGAAGTAGTACAAATAAAGTTATACTAGAATAGTAAAATACACACAAAATATATTACATTAGTTGTATTCAAGTGTAAAATAAGTAATTACAGACAGAATTCCTACTGGATAAAAATATTACAATGGTTTAACAAGTTGAAGTGATATAGTTTATATATTTTGTTTTTATAAAACTTATTTATATCTCTCAGTTCTGTTTATCTCAATGAAGGGAACTGTTAGAAGTAGATATTATATGTGGCACATCTTGCTTCCAGTACCATGAAGGGGAGTGGCACTTCCTTTTGGGAGTCCTGGGATGAAACCCACACCGGGCCCATGTAGACCGATCAGTGGTCCATGTAGTGACTCTAAGGGGTCCCAGGACACTGCATTGCTGCTGCAGCAAGTATAGCACCTGTTGCGGTGGGCTGTAGCCAACAAGGCTCCATTAGTGACCAAACCAAGCAACCCAGATTCAGATGTCAAAGCCAGGGGGAAGGCAGGGCAGACGCCAAGTCCTGCCTTCCATCAGTGCAGCCTACACTGCGAAAACTAGGCCCATTCCCCTGCTTTGGAGAACAACGATGGTAGGGGGTGAGCCCTTTGCCTCCAAATGGAGTATCCCTGGAATGGTACCCAGAGCTGGGCCCATATGGGCCAGAAGGGTGATGGAGGAGACTACACAGCAAAGCAAAAGGGGCTTCAGTCCCTCGGTGCTGCAGCTGGTGTGCTGCAAGTCCAGGCTCCTCTGGCACGGTTGGGCATATGTAGGGTTGGCCCTGTACCTGACTCCACAGGGTCCAGAAAATGGAGGTCCACAGAGATGCTGAAGGGGCTCCAGGTTGCTGAGCTGCTGCAACTGTCACAAGCCAGCTGGCAGAGGGGCCAGCACATGGCTCCAGTCCCCCGCCCCCCTTAAAGCCTGATGATGTGAACCAAGGCTAGGCTACCTAGCCCTAAGGAGGCAGACTGCATTCTCAACCTTCCTTTACCCATGGACTGTGCAGTGTACAAACATGGTGTCCCCCACCCCTCACTCAGGGGACAGGCAGTGACCCCAGAACATAGTCTCTCTAGGATGGGCCACACACTCAGGAGCACAGAAGACAAGTACCAGCACAGCTGGAGGAGGAGAGGGCAGCAGTTGCCTCAACTCCAGCCCCATGGCTGCCAGCTGCTGGGTGAAATGGAGCAACTGAGACTGGGAAGTTAGGTGGGATGCGTGGGCGGGGTTCATCTAGCAATTCTGGGGAGCATGCACACACATCCATTCACTGCACATCCACCATAAGGGAGTTGGCCCCACATCTCAACGGGTGACCTAAGAAGGCATCCACACCCATAGGGACTACAGAAATGGAGTTTCACATAATGACTTGGAAAGGGCTCCAGGGCACAGCCTTGGAGCAATGAACAATTGGCAAAAAAAAAAAAAAAAAAAAAAAGAAAAGAAAAGAGAAAAGAAAGAAAAACGAAAAATGTCCGGGAAAACCATTCATCAATGATAACCTATTACACTTTAAAAAGAGTTTTGCTTTCCTCTTGTCCTATATTTTTGCATGGGGACTTCTGAATTAGTGTCCTGTTTCCCTCTTCCTTCTCTCCTACCTCTACTTTCTCCCTGTGCTCTCCTCTTCTCTCTCGTGCTATGACCTTTCTCCTCTCTTACCCCTTCCTCCTCCTGTCCTTTCCTCTTTCTCCTACACTTTCACTTTCTTCTACATCTTTATCGTCCTGGGGGTTGGACACGCACTAAGCAAATGCTCTGCTGCTCGCTACAGGCCTCCAGTCTGGACTTCATTTCAATGACACTCTATTTCTTTGCTAAAAACCCAACAAAGTCTTTTGATTCAGGATTTAATTCATTGTACATATTCTACATCATGAATATGTGCTACTTCATACAGTGTGGCTAATAGGCTTGGATTATGCTTTGGGCTTCAGTTAAACTCATCAGAAACAATGTCTTTGAAGGCAAACTAACGTGATACTGTTAATCCCACATTAATGAAATGGTTACTTTGTATCTTGCACAAGTACTTCCATATTGATCCCAGTTTAATGAACTGTCACTTTGTGGTAGCACCCACAGTAATACTAACCCAAGGATTGCTGGGGATCAGAAGATTAAGTCCAGACAGGAAAATCCATGAGATATGCATCTCAAATTAACTATTGAAAAGCCAGAAGAAAACTTGTGACTACGCGGTATAGTGCCATACTTCCACAGAATAAGCTGACGACAGGACGAGGCCTGAGTTGAAGACCTGTGGTGGGTGCACACACACACACACACACACACACACACACGCACGCACGCACACACAATTTCCCAGCTAGAGCAATACAATATCTGTTTTCCCAATGACATATCTGAGTTCCAATCCTATGTGTTTGATGTTTTTGAAAGCTGTGTCATAAACTTACCTAATTTTAATAAATGACACCCTGATCACTATTATTTAATCCTGGTTGGAAAATATTTTAAGACACATTTTCATGTAGAAAATTGAGTTTTTTCTCCAAATTGTGACTGTCTTGGTTTATAAGAAAGAAAGAAATGTGCCTTTAATTCATTAGTTCATACATTAAAAAAGTAACCCTAACCCTAGAACAAGTTGCCTCTGCATTCAAAAAGCCACACAATATATATTAAATTTATACATCCTATCTTTGATTCAACTCATCTTTCTTAAAATTATTTCTAGTTTTACTCAATATCTTGTCATTTTTCTAACACGAACCCTAACTGGAACATTCAGGCTAATCCTCACACTAATCATATCCCAATCCTAATATTATTAGCAGTTTCCTATTTCATATTCATCCTAATTCTATCTTGACTTGTTATTCGAAGCTTAACTTTCAGTTTGACCCTAAATTTTCCATTTCCCTAATGCTAACACTAAACCCAGCTGGAACTGAAACCTAACTTTCAACCTAATCATAGTCCAAAATTAATATTAAAAAATACTCTAGTTTTTATTCATTGGAATGAATATTCCAGTTTGCACTCTGGAGATGAGTTTCAATTTGCCCTAATTCCAACAAATTTCCTGACTCTACCTCTGAAGTTATCTTGTTCCCTAACATGAACCATTATATTATTTGTCATCAGATTCTCTTATCAGGAAACACTGTAGTTTCCATTGATCCTACCTTTTCCTGAACCACAGTATTCTAAAGCAATTTCATATTTATTTATCATCTACTTATCAATGTTAACTCTCAACCTAAACCTGGCTGGAAAACGCTCATTAATCATTACAAGAATGATCACTGAGAAATATATGTATATATATATATATATATCATGGTAATGCTCTAGTTACTATTCATTCCCACATTTTTGCTTCTACTTGTTAGTGAAAGCTCATTTTTATACCAAAACTTTCCTATTCATAACACTAATCATAATCAGAACAAAATACTGACACTGATTTTAATCCAAATTATACGTCAATACTAACACTTACTAGTTAGTGTTACAATAGTTTTCATTCATCCTAATTTGATTCAAATATGCCTTCCAAACATAGGTTTCTATTTTTTTCCAATATCTTAGTCATTTTCTAACCCTAAACTTAATCTTAACTGGAATATTGAGAATAAATATAAGCCTAATTGCAAGTAGATTCTAATATTAATAGCAGTACACTAGTTCACATTCATTCTAATTCTTACCAGACTTATTCCAAAATTCACCATCAATTTGAGCCTCATTTTTTTTCTCCTTCACTCTAACCCTAAACGTGGCTGAATCCTAACCATAACCTTAACAGTAATGGTATCACAATTCTAAAATTTATGAAAAATGCTGGTTTTGTGCAATCCTAACTGAAATTCCACTTGTAATTCTTGAAATAATTTGCAAGTTTTCCTCAACCCTACAGATTTTCTCATTCTTATCTCTGAACCTATCCTGTTCCATAAAAGTAATCATTAAACCAATTGATCTCAAATCCTGATATTATGAAACACATTTTACTTCCATTATCCCAGCTTTTCCTGAATTCCTAGAACCTAAAATAAGTTCAAATTTAATTAACCTTTATCCTATTCCTTTTTTTTCTTTTGGTTGATTGTGGGATTTCATCTCTGGGCCTGAGCATAATCCCTGAGTTCTAGGCATAGGCATGATCCCTGAGTTCTTTAGCTCAAGGTGTGCACTTTACCACTTGAGCCACAGCACCACTTTCTGATTTTCTGATGGTTAATTGGAGATAAAATTCTCACAGACTTTCCTGCCTGGGATGGCTTTGAACTGCGATCCTCAGAAATTAGCTTCCTGAATAGGTAGGATAATAGGCGCGAGCCACCAGTTTAATATATTTCTTTACTCAATTCTCAACCCCCTTTAACCAGAAACCTAATCCTAATCACAACCTGAATTAACAACAAATGGTTAATGTAAGGGAAATTGTCTGGATTCTATTCAATCACATATTTTTTTGCTTCTACTTCTTAGTGGAAAACTTAATTTTACCCTAAAGCTTATCCTTCCCTAATCCTAACAAGAACTAAAACAGTAACACTTTAAACCAAATTATATATGAATGTTTAAGATAACATGCATACTTGTTTTCATTCATTCTAACTTTGATGTCATTCATTCTTCTTAAAATATGTGGCAATTTTACACAATATCTTACATCTTTTTCTCATTCTAACCCCAGCTCTAACTGGAACACCTTGCCTAATCCTAAACCTACATATAACCGAATCATAATGTTAATATCAAGCCTCTATTTCACAATTATCCTATCTCTTGCTCAGCGTGTAGTTCTAAATTTTACATGCATTTTGAACCTAAATTTTTAAAAATGTTTTTTTATTTCCTCTTGTTTTATTTTTCATTTTTAAATTTTATTTTATTGTAATGAGGCTTACATAGGGATTACAGTTACATGTGTAAGGTAATGAGTACATATCTTGTTGAGCATTGTTACCCCCTTCTTTGTTGTTGTCCCACTATCCCTTCCCTCTCCCACCTCCATCACTCTTCTCTCCCCATGTTGTAAAATTCATTTTCAGTACAGTTTTACTTTTGTTTTTGTTTTTGGTTTATCCTGATAATCCACTGTACATCTTGAATTAAGTTGCAGTTTAGCTTAAATCTTCCAAATTACTTTATATGTGCATATATGAAAATATAATTTTATGTGAAAAACAGAAGATCTTTGGAGAAAGGAGTAACAAAAAGGAAATAGAGGGAGCAAAATCAAATATTTTTAATAGATTATGGAAAGAGCATAATTAAACTGCCACTTCTGAAAATTAATAACCATTAACAAAATAACTAAAAATAAATAAATAAATAGCACACTGCCTTCCAGTGTTCTTGAAGAGAACCATGATATGTCTTGTGAAAGAAATAATTGTGTTAGATAAACTTTGTTCATGCATAATTTATATTGTTATTGGCCACTTATTTAACTTAATGAATAAAAATTTATCAAATAAGATTTCATGACAAAAATATAAATCAGTTACTTAATAAATGTTTGAGAAAAAGTTATAATCATGAGTTTTAAGAAGCTAAATTTCTATTTCCCTACAAAGCAATGATTAAGGTTTACTAACCTAGTATTTCTAGTAAGTTTAGAGAACATAATTGGCATGTAAAACAATGAACTGTACATCTTGTGTTTTGGATTTTAAACGTTGTCTTTTATTCAAATGAATACTTAGGTTTAATTTTCAAAATAAATGCAATTTTATCTCCTTTCAGAACAAGTAATTACCCTGCAATTAAATGTACTAGGATATTCAGGTATTTAAAAGCTAAATTTTCTGTTATGTAGCTCTACATATTCAAAATGACATGATTTTTCTATTTGTAAATGTCTAACCTGTGAGATTTTTTCTTCATTAATATACATTATCACATGAGGTTGTTGTGAAGGCTCCAGTAACCAGTGAGGTCAAAAACATTTCCTGAATTCTAAATTTTAAATCTAATCATTTTTAACCTTTGATTATATCATTTATTGTCTCTTCAGAGCAATGAAACTAAAATAAATACTACTTTTTAAACATTTCACTCACATTGTAAATAATATTAACATAGGTTAAACAGAGACTAGTCATTTCAAACTCACCATATTTGATGATCTTAGCGTGAAGAATGTAGAGAGTATAAGAACCCTATACTCAATATTTTTGGCTAGATTAAATTAAATGATATATCTGGATTTCTAAATTGGAGTAAATCACATGGAAATAGGAAAACAAGAAGAAAAATGATTACTTTGGGATCACTTTCTTCTTAAAAAAATTTTTATTGTGAAAATATCGTACAGAGGGGTTACAAATATATGGGCAACGTAATCAGTTCATTTGTTATCAAGCATTGTTGCCTCCTCCTTTGTTTCCCCTTACCATCCTTTCCCATCTCTACCCCTTCACCAGCCAAAGTGGTAAAGTTCGTCTTTCGACATAACGTCTTGTACATCTCATTGTTGTAATGGGTCCAACGGTATCCCTAAAATTATGAAACAAAAACTTCTCCAAGAAATATATTTTACAATAAAATGTTTCAATTCTTAGGTAAAGTGCTTTATCCTTCAAATATTGAGGGATAAAATTTTTCTCAAAATAGAAATTCTGCAAGTAATCTAATGTATGTTTTCATGCACAAAATTCTATGACTTCTAGTCTTATGTGATTTTCATTATATTTTTATTGAGAAATGATTCCTAATTATATTTATTACAAACTTCTGTATTTAAACAAATCATGCCTGTACATGCTAATTTACATAATTTAATACACAAACAAAATTATATTTTTTCCTGTCTCCCACAGGTAAGGATGAGGTGCTGAAGTATATTAAATGAAAGCACTCTAAAAGAGAGTCTATGTGTCTTTCCCCTTCTCCTCCACAAATTATACCGACATCAAATACAGTGAAAGCAGGGGTTATACTGTGGAAGAGGGACATACAAAGCAACAAAGAAATAATCTTATAAATGCATTAGAAACAATCGCATGAATGAAAAAAAAACCATTTGAATACATATCTTAGGGTTCATTTCCCTAACATCACCTTATCTGACCTTTTCTGCTTGATTCAGACATATACTAGATATTGCAAATAAGGGAAACCATGGAACCTATGTTTCTTTGGGCTTAGCTTACTTCACTTAATGTAATTTTTTCCAAGCCTTTCCATTTCCTAACAAATGGGGCAATGGCATTCTTTCTGATGGAGGCAACAATGAGAACTACAAGTCGTTATGTCGAAAACGAACTTTACAACTTGGGGGGGCGGGGAGGATTGGGTGGGGGGGTGGAGGGAAGATGGGAAGGGATGGGAAGGGGAAACAAAGGAGGAGGCTGCAATGCTTGATGAGAAATGTACTCATTATCTTGCTCATGTAATTGTAAGCCCTCTGTACAGTATTTTCACAATAAAAAATAAATAAAAATTAAAAAAAAATAAAAGAGAGTCTATGTGGACTGGAAATTTGCAACATGAGGATGGGACTCATGAGCACTTTCTACTTGGCTGAACAGGAGTTCTTGTCTCTACAGTACTTTCTTGCCATTTAAGCACACAGGGAAAGCCACAAAATTTGAAGTTCATATGAAAGAATTACACTCCTAAAAGTTGTGGCAACCCTGCTCAAAAGCTCAATTTTATCACTAGTTCTTTGTGCTTGCTGGCTGATCAATTTCCCTATCATATTTACATATTATTAAGCATATTAGTCATTCAACTGGCAGTACATGGCAGAAGACTCCTGAAATCACATCTATGGCTGTGTAATATTTAGAAGATAAGGAAAAGATTATATTGATCTTTAATTCCTCCCTTTTGCCTTCAATATAGTAATTAATTGTCAAAACAATCGTATAAGATGTTAGTCTATTTTCCAAATTTAATTAGAGTTTTTTTTTTTTTTTTTTTTTTTTTTTTGTCGGTCGTGGGGTTTGAACTCTGGGCCTGGGCGCTGTCCCTCAGCTCTTCAGCTCAAGGCGAGCGCTCTACCACTTGAGCTACAGCGCCACTTCCGGTTTTCTGGTGGTTTATTGGAGATAGGAGTCTCACGGTCTCTCCTGCCCGGGCTGGCTTTGAACCACGATCCTCATATCTCAGCCTCCTGAGTAGCTAGGATTACAGGCGTGAGCCACCAGCGCCCAGCTAATTAGAGTTTAAGCAAGTGTTTTTTGCACTAAAGTGATGACAGTAGTATCACAGCTCTGATAGGAGCACATCCTCCCTAACAGGTAATGCTCTATGGACTGTAAATATGGACGCCACACTAAATTCTCTCTCTCTGTCTCTCTTTTTCTCTCTCTTCTCACACACACACACACACACACACACACACACACACACACACACACACACATAGTGCTGCCACCCAGACACATCGGAGATCAGTTTCATTCCTTTGTAATTATAGTTGATTGATGTTTGTTCCCTTGCTTTTCTTTGATTCAGGATCTTGCTTGGACCTGTATGTTTCCCCGAGATCAAGTCCTTTCTTAGTATACCGTGTATCTTTGTATGTTTCATGCCAATTAACAGTAACTTGAATACAATATCTTCAAACTTGACATTCAAGTCAAACTCCATGAATTCATGCTACTATTCCAAAATATTAAAATGTATTGGATCTAGGGACAGAATGCCCACCTTGTTATTTTAGAAAGAATTGACATCATGAAAAATAAGAATATTAATCAGGTACTGAGGTAAGAGAATGGAAGTATGTGGGAAAATGTAGAATACTGTATGTGTGTTAGAAATAGAGAATAATAGGCTCATTTATTGAAAACTTGTCATCCTATATTGAAAGCTCAATTTATGTATACAGTTTTCCAGGTACTTTTCTTACCTATCACTTCTGATCACAAATCTTCTTATGAATGTTTATAGTATCTTTGAATAAATCACACAATTTGCACGTACTTATCATCTTAAGGAAACACAGTCTGCTTCTACGTTTTTCATTATATGTGACAAACCCTTATTTTTTGTTTCCCTGTTTGCTGAATAAATGTATTACTGGAAACAGAATATTGACAGCAAATCTGAGTGTAATTTTCATTTTGTAAATTTCATATATAATATAAACTTTGTATTGACGAGTTATTTTTTTAAATGAGTGATATTCATGAACACAATATTTTGGTGCCTTTAAGTCAATTGAGAATTGCTGTGGTAGTTCTTGTGTCTTTTGACTTACCCATTATGTTATTCATGTATAAACATTGCATTGCACTTTTTTATTTTTATATATAAAATAATCCCCAAGGGTTTACTTTAAAGTGATAATGGAGGGAGGTTGTCTTCTTGTTCCAAACTTTATATTTACGTCAGTGAAAGTACTAGAAACACATGATGTTTACTGGAGCAATATAAAAGATGAGAACGTATTTCTAAAGAGAATGGATTTATTGATTAAAACATAGAATAGAGTAAAATAGTCAGGTTTCTTGTTTGAGAGTGCATAAATTTCATATGAATGTAGCTCAAGATAACATTCAAAGATAAATTCATATTTATATTACTGAGATTTACATCACAATATAAGAAATATAGGTATTTTAAGAAATTGGTCATTCAAAGCCCTAGATACCTAATGGATGAAAAATGGACTTGATAAAAAGCAGAGGAAAACAATTAAACATGCATCTATTATGATTTTATAATACTAAATGAAAGCAATGGAGCTTTTCCCTTTCTGAAGAAGAACGTTTAGGCACTAATTTTAATGTAAGTTATAAATTGTAATGAGTCTAAAGTCTTTTCTTCCAAGATATCCAAGAGTACTATACTCATCCTTTCAAGAGTAAATTAGTAATTATTTTCATTAGCTTTGCTTAATATGAATTTATTTGTAGTAAATAGGTTAAAATATCTTCTTTCTCCCAAATTTAATAACAAACATTCTGTCTCTTTCTGTTTCTTCATACAAGCCTGAAATCACTACTTCAACGTAATATAAGCAGAAAAACAAAAATAACCTGATACAACAATCGCAAATCCTAAATTATGTAAAAACATCCATAATATAAAAATAAATCTGAGGAAGAGGAAAAACAATAACAGAATAACAACAGAAAATTACCCTAGTAATCTCTAATGAAACAGAGGTTTATAGTCCTAGCAGATACTCCATTTCTAGAGGGTCACATTAAATCAGCTATAATTATAGATATGCTATAAATATGTCTATAGATATGTCTATAAATATAGAGATAATTATAAACATATCATTCATAAGAAGATTTTATACTGTCTTCACAAGAAAATAGAATTCTATGAAAAGGTTCCAGCCAGGTAGTTGACTGCTATGACTGTGTTGACCAACACATTCAAATGCACATCTGCAGTGTGAAAATAAATGGGCAACATGGAAAAAAGCAGGAACAGAAGCGTACATCAGAGAAAGCCACATCCATACACATAGACAATTCACCATACTACTGGACAGTCCGAACTGTCACTGTAACCACAAATATTAACATCACAACATCTCACCACAACTGTTTTCTATTCCTACACTTAATGGACCTGACGAAAATGCAAATCCAGAAAAGCAAATCATAACAGGAGACCAAACAAAGACCTGGCAAATCAACCAAGAACATAGAGAGTCACCTATTAAGATCATAGATTCCCCCAAAAGAACACCTCCAAATGGACAAAAGAAATCAGAAAAATACAAGAAAATAGATGTCAAGGTAGTATAATTCACACAGTAAATAACCAGGCATTTGAACAGACAATCAAGGACCTAGAAGAGAGTTATCGAAACTTATTACATATACTGCTGAAAAATGTAATTAATGGAAAGATAGAAAACCTCTACAAGGAAATTTGTGAACAAATGAGACCAACCAAAGATTAGCAAAATAATTCATGGAGACTACAAACAAAAAAATCAATAAAGTCTGAGAAGTCAAGGGAGTTCAAGAAAAACTGGATGCCTAGTTAAAAGATATGAGAGAAGACACAGCTAAGAAAACAACCCTTGCAAATCCCCCACCCAAAGAAAAAATGTACAGAGGGATGGGAAGGTGGCTCAGTGGTAGAGCACTTGTCTTGCCTGCCTGAGGACCTGGGTTCGATTCATCAGCACCACATAAGCAAAAAAAAAAAAAAAAAAAAAAAAAAGAAAGAAAGAAAGAAAGAAAGAAAGAAAAATCCTGGAAGTGGCACTGTGGCTCAAGTGGTAGAGCGCTAGCCTTGAGCTGAAGAGCTCAGGGACAGTGCCCAGGCCCAGAGTTCAGGCCCCATGACCGGACCCCAAAAAATGTACAGAAAGTCCATAAAAGACCTAAAACAAAGCTTTAATAGAAAGATAGAACTCCTAAAAAATTACCAACTAGAAGACAGGGAAATAAAAAACAAAGTAGAATGCCTCCACAGCAAATAGATGACATAGAAGATAATCTCAGGGCCAAATACAGAATAGATCTAATAGGAAAGAGGAAAAAATCACTTAGAACAAATCCAAGAAATAAGAAATGATCTTGCCAGAACGTCAAGACTCAGTTAGAAGATCAAATTTCGGAGAGATTGGTATCAAGGAGAAGAGCAGGAAACTAAATGGATGGGAAACATATTACAGAATTCTATCAGAGAACATGCCAAACATCCAAACAGATAGGCTCATTCAGAGAAGAGAAGCCTTTAGAACAAACACAGAATTCTAGAACTGAACAATCCACCATGACATCCTAATCCATTAGAGGATCATTAACGATCAAGGAAAGGATTCTTAAAGCTGCCATACAGAAAAGATTGATTATTTATAAAGGATATACAGTCAGAAGAAAAACAGATTTCTTAGCTGATATGGTGAAAAGGAGAGCCTGGAATGATATATGACAAACACTAAATGTAAACAACTACCAACCGTGAATAAGGTCCCACGCCAAACTTTCCTTTACATTTAAAGAATAAATAAACATATTTCATGACAAAGACAACTTGAAACAACGTATCTCCACCAAATCAGCATGATAGAATTTAATCAAATATATCGTACATAGAGAAGATCAAGAAGAACAGGAACTGCTTATATAAATGTTCCTTACCAGAGTTCAAGGTAAATTTATTAAGAGTAGATCAGGCACAGCTCCTAACAACTGGTGTATAACATATCAGGACTTATCAGATATTTCTGTCAACTCTCAATATCAATGGACTTAAATTTCCAAATAGAGGACATAGATTAGGTTGCATTTAAAAACAAGATGCATCCTTCTAGTATCTATGAGAGACACATTATCAAACACATTCTATGAAGCTAGAATTAGACTCTTCCCCAAATCACATAGGGACTCACCAAAGAAAGAACTATGAATTCAACTCTTTGATAAGCATTAAAGAAGAACTTCTTAATAAAATTCTCACTAACCAATTTCAGCAACTACCAAAGAAAAATCATATGGTATGATCAAACAGGATTCATCTTAGATACAAGTGGATTTAATATTCTTGTGAATAAACGTAAAACAAACTATCAGCAGAAGCAGGGACAAGAAACACATGATCTTCTATAGGGATGTAGAAATAGCTTTGAACAAGCTCCAGTACCGCTTTATGTTTAAAAGGTCTGAGAATCAATATAATACTGAGTATGTATATGACACAGATAATTAGCATTTACCTCACGGTGGAAGCCTAAAGACATTAACATCAGGAATGAGACAAGGATGTGCACTCTCTCTACTACTCTTCAATATGGTAGTGGAATTTCTTGCAAGAACATTAGACAAGAGAAAAACATAAAGCAGATCCAAATATGGAAGAAGTAAAACTATCCCCTTTTACAGATGAAATGACCCTGTATTTAAAGGACCCTGTGGCTTCCTCCCTCAAGTTAGTTCAGGTGATGCTACCCTTCAGCAATGTACCAGGGGGAAAAACCACAAGAATCATTAGTTTTTCTGTTACCAACAATGGGAAGATCCATGGGGAAATCCAAAATACAACCTCATATGTATTAGCCTCAAAAACAAATCAAATCTAAACAAAACAAAACAACAACTACAAAACTAGGAATTAATTAATTTAACTAAAATTGTGAAGGACCTATATGTGAAAACTTTAAAAATATAAAAAGGGAAATTGAAGGAGATTCAAGGAAATAGAAAGTCTTTCAATGTTCCTGGTTGGAAGAATTAACATTTTAAAAATTGCAATACTGGGCTGGGATGTAGCTCAGTGGCAAAGCGCTTGCCTAGCAAGTGCAATGTCCTGGGTTCGATCCCCAGTGCCAAAAAAGAAAAGACACACATAAAAATTGCAATACTTCCCCCAAACAATTGGCAATGCAATACTCATCAAAATCCCAACAATATTCTTCAGTGCAGTAGAGAAAGCAATCCAACTTTAATATGGAATTACAAAATTACAGATGATACAAAATGCTTAGAAATGAATTTATGGGCCTATAGTCATCTTACACACATACACACACACACACAGACACACAAATACACACACACACACACACACACACACACACACACACACAAACAAACAATGGGATTACATTCAACCATCAGAAAGATGACTTTTCACCAGTGGTAAGGAAAATGAAAGGTTTGGGAAAATTACAATAAATGAGAAAGGAATGCAGACACAGAGCAATATAGGTTTCATGGATTCATTCACTTATTGAAACTAGAAGGTGCATACAAATCTATAAGTAATCAAGACAGATTCTACTTCGTCCCAGTTAATATGGCCATTACTAAGAAAACTAACAGTAGCAAATGCTGGCCAATTGGGAACTCTATTACACTGTTGGTGGGAAATTAAACTGGTTCAACTATTGTGGAATGCAGGACGGAGTTTCCTGAAAAGACTAAACCTATATCTCCCTTAAGCCCCAGTAATTTTCCTCCTGGGCAGTAATCCAATCAATAACAAACAGCCTCACATGAAAGCTCCCAGTATATCCATGTTCAGGGCCCAGGCCCAGAGTTGAAGGACTGGAAAAAATTTACCACTGCTGGTATTTGTTTCCGCAAATATGAACCGTTTGATATAAGATAACAAATGAATCTATTTCCAATAGCTAGTTTAGGACTTAAAGGTAGTGGGTGATAAAATGGCTCCTTTGTTGAGTGTTAAGAGAAGATGTAGGCAATCCATGAAATGGGGATATGTTGTTGTTGTTCGAGGTGCTTGAAGTCTGGGCTTGGGCACTGTTCTTCAACTCAAGGTGAGTGCTCTACCTCTTGAGCAACAGTGCCTCTTCTGGTTTTCTGGGGGTTAAATGGAAATAAGAGTCTCAGGGACTTTCTTGCCCAGGCTATCTTTGAATTGAAGTCCTCAGATCTCAGCTTCTTGAGTAGCTAGGATTACAGCTGTGAACCACTGGCACCAGGTAAAAATGGGGGATTTTTAGAAAAGAAAATCGCCCTCTTCACCTGTATCTAAATCTCAGATATTACTATTAGAACACTTCACCTTTTACTCATTTCATCAGATATTTGTAAATTTTCTCTTTTCCTTCATGTGGGAATACTGCAGTCAGTATCAATTCAGCTGGGAGACTGGATCAATTGTATGGTAATTACTAGCACCTAATTTAAGAACTTTTACATCAAAAGAAATAAAACCCTCATTTGGAATAAATGTGTTTTCTTTTTATTACAAATCTGTGCTGGATTACTTCCTAATGTGATATTGGACCTTCTAAGAGAATGATGCCATTTTCTTTCTCTTCAGTCTTCTCCCACATGTGGTCAAATATTTAAGAATTCAAAGATTTGAATTGATAATTGATTAAGCTGACTTCTAAGAAAATGTGAATTTCTGGAATTTGGTCTGCTGTCTTTTTTTTACATGCACAGGATTTCTATGATTTATTTGTTCTACAAGGAATTCTACTTTCTAATCTTTGTGTGACCAATATTAGTCTCTCTGATCAGACTTTCTGACCCTCTCTCTGGAGTCTCATTTGAGTTTGCCTCATAAAAATATTTTAGCTATCGGCTAAATGACTCTCAGCTTCAGTTTTTTGCCTGACTTCATGTAGGCTGTAATAGCAACCCTGCTTGGCTGTGCTTACTGGAGTGCTTTTTGTGTGTTTGTGTGTGTGTGTGTGTGTGTGTGTGTGTGTGTGTGTGTGTGTGTGTTTTGTTTTAGAGGTCTAGGATTACTATTCAAGTTAGTAGTTTCTCTTGGCCCCTGTGATCCCCTGGCCTAGAGTCAATGTTTTTTTTTTCTAAAACTACAAAGAACAGCTTACTAAATTCCTGTTTTAATTGTCCCACAATGAGGCAATCAGGCATCATTGCAAAGCCATCAATAGTGCTTTGTAACCACTTACAGAAGTTGTCTATCAAGATGGCTTTCCAAGGTTGACTGTGAAAATTGTTCATTTCCAACTAGGCACCATAAAGTACATCACATTCCTGGGATCAAACTTTTGGAAGGAAGGTTCCTCTTCTTTCCTTCTCTTATGATAAATTAAACCGTAATATTATTCAGTTGTGGAGCCTGGAGCACATTTTCTCAAGAATATTCTGTAGTGTAAAAAAGGACCAACTTTCAAAATAAAGGTGAAAATACTTGTCTACTACAGACTGATTTATCTTGTTTATATCTGTTGATATTTTCATTACCTCAAACACATGGATAATTTATATTGGTATTAGACAAGTGGCAAAGGATTAATGGAATAAGCATTCAGTTTACTTTTGTATATCCAATATAATACATTAGCCCATTATGGAAAATTAACTATAACTGTAGAAAAATGTCAGGAATATAAAATAAGCCTCAAGATAGGGTGTGGAAGATGGCGGGGGAGAAGCTGGAGGCTAAACAAACTTTAGCATAAAAAGCAGTTTTAGTGTTCCAGTGAACAGTACTAGGCCAGAGAATTACACCAAGTGTGCCATCACAATACAGAGAGTTTGGCTAGAGAGGGAAAATCAAGGCAAAGAGACAGATCTGAGCACTTGCCAGGAGCTGTGGCAGCGGCAGCAGCTGTCACACCTGCCACATGGTCTGGGACAAATGCACCAGATGCAGCGGGCAAGCTGATTCTACACAACACCAGCAAGAACTGACAAGGAGCAGATATCTTCACACTGCAGATAGCAGATCAGAGATAACCCAGGAACCAAGACTCTGGCATCATGAGTAGAAGCCTGACATACTCACTCCTTCTCATGGATCAGAGGAGGGAAGGCATTCATCCCCCACCCCACTACTGGAGAGCTCCATCTTTGATACTGACAAAGGCTCTGCTGAGCTGCCAGTTCCAATTCAGCCTTGGGAGATAACAAGACAGCTATTTGGCAGGTCACAGGAACCTGCCCAGACCTGCCAGGCTCAACTCCACCCAGGAAAAAGTTACCCACCCCAGGCAGGGGAAATCTGCCACCTGGGAGTGGCTTTCTTCACTGGGTAAACAGAGCCAGAGGCTGCCCCTCCCTACAGCAGCCTAGTCAGTTGAAATTCAGTAAACATAAACTCTGAGAAAGGCTCCAGGCTGTGCTCTGTGAGTGTCTCAGAAGCTAGCCCCTCAGGGAAAAGCTACTGTTTGCTGAAAGGCCTCAACTCAACCCAGAACCTAGCCTCATCAAAGCATCACCAAACAAGAGAAAACAGATATCTCCCTCTTTTGCAATACTCAAAAGAGATCCCTCTCCCACTGAACTAGCCTGAGAGGAGGATCACAAAATCCTCGCTAAAGCAGAGCATTATCTGCTTGCCCAAACAAACTGCCTTAACTAACCAATCAAGCCACAGGAAAACCAAACACCACAAGCAGACCAGGGACTCCACCAAGAGGCTCGTTACTGACACAAGGGAAATACAGAATCTTCCCATCCCTCAGCCCACAAAAAAAAATCAAAGTACTTTCTTATTGTTTTTGTACCTTATTTTTATTTATTTTTATTTTTTTGTTTTTTAAAATTTTTGTTTTTATTGTTTATTGTTTTCTTCCTCATATAATTTTTATTTTAGGTGAATATATGTGTGTGCTTATTTTTTAATCTCTACTGAACTTTTGATCCTTTTCTTTCTTCCTTTCTTTCTTTCTTTCTTTCTATCTTTTCTCATTCTTTTCACTTCTTCTCTTTCATTCTTTTCTGCATGACTTAATTGCTGTTCTGCTCAACCTCAAATATACCTGTCGTCGATTATTAGATCTTATACTCCATTGTGTACAAACTTAATCCAGAAATTTATTACTCAATTCAAAACCTCATAGACTTAAATTCTTTAATAGCAGTATTACCTCTTTATACCCATATAATATTTTAAAACATTTTTATTTTTCTAGTTTTTCATATTTCCTTTCTATGCCTCCCCTCCTCTCATCCCATCACCATTCTTCTCTGAATACTGCTTCTTCAAACTTGCAGTTTTTAAGGGTTTCAATTTTTAATATTAAATTTTTGTTTTTCCATTTTTTCTTGTGATTTTTTTCCTTTTTCTTCTCTTTTCTTACTCTTTTTTCTCTCGCTGCTATCATTCTGTCCAATCAATTTCCCTCTTTGAGATGAGGACATGGTTAAATCCACTCTTCCTCACCTTCCCACATCCCTCCAATCCTATTGTTCCCCAAATTTTACCTAAACCTAATAATTTCTGGTTGCCAAATTCTCCTTTGCTGTTCTTAGTCCATTAAGACATAGTTGTTTGATGTTCAATAGATTGCATCTCTTAAACCAGATTGTATCTGCAGACTTTTGACTGTGCAACTATGGACTTTGGTTGATGCTTACCTTAAAATCGTGTTCTAGCACAAAACATGTTATTCTCATCCCAAATGGGCAGAACAAGCCTGAAAAACACAAGAAAAATGGCAAGCCTGGGGTTCTCAACTCCCATTCATGACAATCAGAGGAGAGAATAGATAAATAATAATCCAGAGGAGAGTTCCCAAAAAGCTCTACAAACAATACAGGTAAACAGGGTAAATGAAAAGAGTTAAAACCTGCAAAACTCTCAGTGTGAGCATGATAGCGAGAGAGAGAAGGCAAACCAAAGATCAATACAGGAGACTCATGAGCTTGAGGAAGCTACTCAAAGATTGATACAGGAATTTCGTGAGCAGATTGAGAACACTCAAAGAGAAATAAAGGAATGGTGTGAGCAGGTTGAGATCAGACAAAGAGATAGACAGGAATTGTGAGTGTAGGTTGAGATCAGTCAAACAGATAGACAGCAATTATGTGAGCTGGCTGAGAACAGACAAAGAGAAAGTCAGGAATGGCGTGAACAGGCTGAGAACACTCAAAGAGAAATACAGGAAATGTGTAAACATGGGGATCTTAATCAAATAGAAATACAGGAACTGAGAGATCGGGATGAGAAAGGACAAAGATGAATGGATGCATTCATGGAATACAGAAACAGAGAGCTGAAAGAAATCAGGTAGACAGTAAAGGGAATGCTCATTGGAGAACAACAGAAGGAATGGGAGTCCTAGGAAACCATAACAAATCAACTAAGTGATTTGAGAATAAATACTGAACACCAAATTAAGGAAATAAAGAACTTCTTACAAGATCTAGAACAAAGGTCCAACAAAGAATTTGAAGTCATCAAAGTCGACCAATTAGAAGGAGAAGAAATAAAAAATGAAGTAGAAAGTTTGACAGTAGGTTAGACCATGTAGAAGATTGAATCTCAGGGATTCAATACAGCCTAGATACTATAGAGAAAGAACATAAGCCCATCTAAGACAAATCCAAGAAATATGATTTATCTATTCAATTCTATTTGGAAAACACCATCAGAAAGCCTAATCTGAGGATAATGGGTGTAAAGGAACACCTAGAGTCAGAAGTTAATGGTCTAGGAAATTTGTTTAACAGGATCCTAGCAGAGAACTTCAAACATGCAAAAAGATAGGGCTATTCAAATACAAGAAGCTTTTAGAACTCCAAATAGACCAGACCAGAACAGGACATCCTACTGTCAAATTATTATCCGCACAGGATCAATTCAGACTAAGAAAAAAATCCTTAAAGCTGTCAAGGAGAAAAGATCAATAACCTATAAAGGGAAACCAATTAGAATCACCTAAGATTTCTCAGCAGAGACAATTAAAGCAAGAAAAGCCTAGAATGATGTATGCCATAACCTAAAGACAAGCAACTATCAACCAACAATACTGTATCCAGCTAAACTCTCCTTCATAACTGAAAGTCAAATAAAAATCTTCCGTAGCAATGAAAAATTGAAACAATATATCTCCACCAAACCAGCTCTACAAAGATACCTAAAGATGTCCTACACATAGAAAACCTACAAGACCACAATAAACACCAAGAAACCACACCCAAACTGAGAATCCAAGAACCATAGGAAGAACCCTGTTGTGGCAGCCACAAAGAAGTGAATAAAAGGGCAAGAACTCCCAAATACCTCTAAGTCCTACCTCTTAACATTAATGGGCTTAACGCTTCAAGTAAGTGACATATACTGTCTAGTTGGATTAAAAAGGAAGATCCTTCTACCTATTGCCTTCAGGAATCCCACCTTGTCCATTAAAAACTACACATTTTGAATGTGAAAGGCTGAAACAAAATCTATCCAGCAAATGGGTCCAATAAACAGGCAGAAGTTGCAATACTAATATCAAATAAAATAGACTTCAAATTAAAATTAGTTAGAAGAGATAAAGAAGGTCTCTTAATACTAATTAAGGGATCTCTACTTCAGGAGAGATTACAATTCTAAATCTCTATTCCCCAAACAATGGAGCATCCGAATTTATCCAAGAAACACTACTTTCTCTCAAATCTCATATAGATCCAAATGAATTAATTGTTAGGGGCTTTAATACACCACTATCCCCACTAGATAGATCAACTTGGCAAAAACTCATCAGAGAAACCACAGATATAAAAAACCGCATAGATCAACTAGATTTAAAAGACACCTACCAAATATTTCACCCAGCAGCATCAGAATACATGTTCTTCTCAGCAGCACATGGAACATTTTCCAAAATAGACTACATTTTAGGTCACAAAGCAAACATTTCCAAATTCAGGAACACTGAAGTAAAATCGTGCATTCTCTCAGATGACAAAGGAAAAAAATTAGAACTCAACACCAAAAGCAACAAAAGAAAGTCCTGTAACATATGGATGCTGAGCAACACACTGTTGAACCCCCAGTAGGTCATGGAAGCGATTAGAAACGAAATTCATGTGTTCATGGTATTCAACAAAAATGAGCACACAAACTACTAGCTCCTCTGGGACACAGCAAAGGTGGTACTCAGAGGCAAGTTTATATCTTTGAGTTCTTACATCAACTAATTCGATAGATCTGAAACTAACAATTTAATGAGACAGATGAGCCTCCTTGAAAAAGAGCAAGATAAACCCCAAACAAGTAGATGGAAAGAAATAATTAAAATTAAATCAGAATTAAATGAATTAGAATAAAAAATAGAAAGAATCAACAAAACAAAGAGTTGGTTCTTTGAAAAAAATCAACAAAATAGACAGACCCCCAGCAAATCTTATCAGAAAAAGAAGAGAACACACCCAAATAAACAAACTCAGAGATGAGAATGGAAATATCACCACAGAAACAAACAAGATTCAGAAAATTATAAGGGAATGATTCTCAAACCTTTATGCTAATATGTTTGAGAACATGGCAGAAATGGACCTTTTCCTAGCAAATATCAACATGCCAAAACTAAATCAAGATGAGTTAAACCATCTTAACAAGCCCATATCAAGCATTGAAATAGAAATAGCAATAAGAGACCTCCCAGCTAAGAAAAGCCCAGGACCAGATGGTTTTACAGCAGAGTTCTACAAGGCCTTCAAAGCAGAATTCACACCAATGCTCCTTCAAATTTTTAATGGAATTGAAAGAGAAAGTTTACTACCAAATTCATCCTATGAATCTATAATAACCCTCATCCCAAAACCAGGCAGGGACTCATCAAAGAAAGAGAACTATAGACCCATATCTTTGATGAACATTGATGCAAAACTTTTCAACAAAAGTTTGGCGAATCGACTTCAACAATTTATCCAAAAAATCATAGGTCACAATCAAACAGGATTCATTTCAGGGATGCAAAGCTGGTTCAATATACGCAAACAAGATAACGTAATTCACATCAACAAGAGCAAGAATAAGAACCACATGGTTATCTCAATAGATGCAGAGAAAACATTTGACAAGATCCAACACCACTTTATGATGAAGTTTCTGCAAAGACTAGGAATCCATGCAACCTTCCTCAGTACAATAAAAGCTGTATATTAAAACCTCAAGCCCGTATTATGCTCAATGTTGAAAAATTAACTCCATGTCCTCGAAACTCAGGAACGAGACAAGGATGCCCACTCACTCCCTTGTTCCTCAATCTAGTATTAAATTGCCTAACTACAGCAATAATACAAGATGTAAACATCAAGGGGTTCCAAATAGGAAAAGAAGAAATACAACTCTCCCTTTTTGCATATGACATAATCTTGCATTTAAAGAATCCCATGGACTCTGCTCCCAAATTCTTCAATATGATTCAAAACTTTGGCAAAGTAGCAGGGTATAAAATTAGCCTTCATAAATCAATGGCTTTTGTATATGCCAACAATGAGAAAAGTGTGACTGAAATCAGGAAAGCAACTCCATTTGTAATAGCCCCACAAATAATAAAATACCTAGGAATTAACCAAACAAGTGAAGGACATCTATGGTGAAAACTTTGAAAACCTGAAAAACGAAATCAAACCAGAACTTAGAATTTGGCAAAAACTCCCATGCTCCTGGATTGGAAAAATCAACATTGTGAAAATGGCCATACTTCCCAAGGCTATCTACAAATTCAATGTGATACCTATCAATATTCCAATCTTATTCTTCAAGGAAATAGAAGACGCAATCCAAAAATTTATATAGAAAAACAAAAGACCCTGAATAACAAAAACAATCTTTAACAGAAAGAACAGTGCTGCAGAAATATCAATGCCAAATTTCAAACTCTACTACAAAGCCATAGTAATCAAAATAGCTTGGTACTGGCACAAGAAAAGACCCCAGGACCAATTGAACAGACTTGAAAACCCACAAATGAACCTAAAGACCTGTAGCCATCTAATCTTCGATAATGGAGCTAAAAAAAACAGAATGGAAGAAAGACAGCCTCTTCAGTATATGGTGCTGGTAAAATTGGTTAACTACTTATGGAAAACTAAAGCTAGAACCTTATATATCACCTTGCACCAGAATCAACTCCACATGGATCAATGACCTCAGAGTCAAAGCAGACACTCTGAAAACATTACAGAATGGAGTAGGAGAAACCCTAGGTCTCCTTGGCATAGGCCTAAATTTTCTTAATAGAGCCCCAGAAACACAACAAATGAAAGAAAGGTTGGACAAATGGTATTGCATGAAATTGCAGAGCTTCTGCATGGCAAAGGACATAGCTTGGAAGATCAATAGAAAGCCCACGCATTGGGAGAAGATTTTCACTAGCCATACAACAGACAAGGGTCTCATATGTAAAATATACCTGGAACTTAAAAAATTAAATCCCTCCAAAACAAATCTTCAAACAAACAATTGCCCAATAAATGACTGTGCTAAAGACTTAATGAGAAACTTCTCTGAAGAGGAAAGAAGGATGGCCAATAGACACATGAAAAAATGCTCAAGTTCTAGCCATAAAAGAAATGCAAATCAAAACAACAATGATATACCACCGCATCCCAGTTAGAATGGTTATAATCAAAAATTCTAATAACAACAGCTGCTGGAGGGCATACTGACAGAAGGGAACTTTACTGCATTGTTGGTGGGAGTGTAAACTTGTTCAACCACTTTGGAAAGCAGCATGGAGATTCCTCAAAAGACTCCACATAGAGTTCCTTTATGAGCTGGCAATCCCACTTTTGGGCATTTACCCAAATGATCACAAACAAGACCAAACTAAAGCTACCAGCACGACAATTTTTATTGCAGCATTATTTACCATAGCTAAGTTATGGAAGCAACCCAGATGCCCCTCAGTAGATGAATGGATCAAGACAATGTGGTATATATACCCAATGGAATTCTATGCCTCCATTAGAAAGACTGCCATTGCCCCATTTGTTAGGAAATGGAAAGACTTGGAAAAAATTACATTAAGTGAAGTAAGCCAGGCCCAAAGAAACATAGGTCCCATGGTTTCCCTTATTTGTAATAACTAAGTTCAGATAAGTTGATGTTAATGGAATGAACCCCAGGATAAGTATTCAAATTTTTTTTTGTTTTGTTTCCTTTTACGTAATTGTTTTTATCATATTTATAAGATGATGTTTGTCTTGAGCCTCCCTCTCTTTTTCGTGTTCTTTGTTTTGTTGAATGTTGCAGATCTGACGGGAGTATTCTTCTGCTGGTGTTCTTGTAGTAGTTCTTGTCCTCAGCTCTCTCATGGAATCTTGTTGTTTCAGACATCTGAGAGCTGTGATGGGAAAGATGGGCTGGCCACATTCCCAGGCTCTGGGGAATCCTCTATTCTCCCACTCAGTGACTAAGAGGTCAATATCCTAACCCACTCCAAAGTTACCTCGAATCTCTTGCTCACCACTCAGCCACCTATACTTTCCTCAATGGCTGGTAGTGGTGTCAACCAACAGAGGTAATTCTGGTGCTGCAGGGCAGCATGGAATGTGGGCATGGCCAGCATTCTTGAATCCCATTGGTCAGAAAAACAAGGAAAGAATGAGTTTGTGGCCAGAATCCTGTGATGCAGGCAGCATGGGCGGAGTAAAAATGACAGCGGCTTCGCCAGACCCTTTCCCAGGGAACTCTGTCCAATTCAGTTGGGTACAAAAGGGTGACCTGCTTTACTTGGATGGCTGCACAAATTGTTGTGTATGGCTGTTTGTTGCCAGTCTCAGACCTTGAACTCAGGATCTGGGCACAGTCTAAGAGCTGCATTGGATCAAGGCTAGCGTGAGCCACATGTCTCTTTTTGTGGCTTTGTTGCCACTTAAGTTGGACAGTGGTCTCAAGGACTTTCCTGCCTAGGGTGACTTTGAACATGACCCTCCTTTCACAGCCTTGTAAGTATCAAGGAGGAGTGCTGAGAGCCACTGGTGCCTGCCTAATCATTGGTCTTGCTGATGTTCTTGGACAGACCGATGAGTTCCCTATCCTCAAGTTTAAGTGGTGGGAGCTGGAACCCACAGTTCGAATCCTGGTCCTGCCACTTTCAAATGGCAGGAGATACTAAGAAACTCATTTTATCCATATGAATACCAATGGAATGTGATGTGTGTCATGATTGAATGGGCAGTTCTTGAATGATTCCAGTATAAAATTATACACAATTATATTATAGGACACTGATCGATTTTAGTTAATACTTTATTAAGCATTTCAACAATCAAATTCATTAGATGGAGGCGGAATGAAATACCTAAGAATTGGGTGTCATATAGCATAGAGGTGTCATTTTTCTTGCCAGGACTGGGATTTGAACTCATGGTCTTGGTAACTGTGTTGCACCGTGTGGGAAGGGGAAGCTTGCCTCCTTGAAGTCAAGAAATTCAAATCTGTTCCTTAGGCTTGAAATCGATCCTCTGCACTAAATAAAATCCTATTCATGTACATTTTAAATATATGATTTATATTTACAGACATATGTATGTACATATTGAGTTCAGTATATTTATTCATTTTATTTTTTGTTTTGTTCATGTATTGACTATTTTATTGTCTATTATGGCACATAGAACATTGATTACATTGATTACATATGATATAGGTGTACATATGTATTCTGCTTCATATCTAACACCCAGGACTTTCACAGAAAAGGAAAACATGTGTCACCATCAGCTTTTTATTCCATGATTCGTTGTTTGGGAGTTCTGACATCTGATCTCATGGCCTACAGGGACAAATTCATGAATGGGTCACTGTCAGCATGGCATCCTGGGGCAAATTGAGCTGACAGGAAGTTCCCAGGGCCTGAGATTGAGCCCCAGCAGTTGACAAAATAAGAACAGATTGACACTCAGATGGTAGTACGCTAAGAAATATATATCTTTATAGAGTGCCAGAGATGTCTATCCATTATTCAGTTATATAGACTACATTACTACCATTCTTGGGTATTATTATGCCTCCATGTAATTAATGTTATTGTTTTTATCCTCACTGAGTTGTACAAGTCGTTATGTTGAAAACTAATTTTACAACTTTGGTGTGGGGGTGGGTTGAGGAAGAGGGGTTGGGGAGGATTGGATTTGGAGGCGGGGGAAGGATGTTAATGGATGGGAAAGGGAAACAAAAGAGGAAGCTACAATGCTTGATAAGAAATGTACTCATTATCTTGCCCATGTAATTGTAACCCCTCTGTACATTATTTTCACAATAAAAAAATAAAAAAATAAACTCTTAAGTAAAATTGGCATCCTGAAATCATTGCATCCCTGTAAGAAAGAGTATTCTTTTAATGTTTCATATTATATAAAATCAACCAGCCGACTAAACCATGATGTCTAATTTTATAGGAGTATCATTCACGAGCAACTCATTCAACAGTGACATTTATAACATTCCACCATTATTCTTATAGATTGAAATGAGTCTCTTAGGATCTCCCATCATCCAGAAGTGACATGATTGGGATTCGACTCTAGTCCTATATTGCCCTGCAGGACTATGGCCCAATAGCCCAATAGCCCACCAGCCTTAAGCAATGCAAGGTGAAGTACCCTTTGGAGCTGTGTCATTCAGACCCAGATGGTCATGGTGCAAAATCTAAAAAGGTCATCCCACCACTTATTTTCTCTGCATCCTCCCCGTTGCAAGGCCTGGAGGTCTAGGATCCCAGGATCATCTGTGGTTCCAGTGGCTGCACTACAGCCTAGGGTGATGGAAGCTGAGGCAGAGTTGCCATGACCTGAGTTCAAGAAATTGCTTGGCAAAAAAAATTTCCCTGGCTTGCAATTGTTGCCATTTTATCTGCCAGGCTTTGGATTTGAACTTAGGGTCTGGGTAACTCTGTAGCACTGTGGATGAAAGGGAAGCTCACCATGCTTGAGGACAAGAAAGTCAGGCCTGCTCCCTAGGCCTGAATTCATGCCCCAGCCCTGGGAAACACACTATTTATATACATTGTAAAGATAGGATTTGTACCTACCTATTGATGTTCAGTCCATATACTGTTTGTTGTGGTTATCTATTGTATTTCTGTTTTATTCATTTATTTACCACTTATTTTATTGACTGTGATAACACACATTCCATTTATTATATTGATGACATCCTATCACATATATCTAGATTTGTAGACATGTTCTCTTTCATGTCTTACACCCAGGACACTCAGAGAAAAGGAAAACAGGTGTTACACTCCACTTTTTACTCCACGATCCAAATGTTGGCAGTGCTGGGACCTGAGCTCAGGGCCTAGCAGACCCAATTCACGAATGGGTGTGTCAACATGGCAAACTCTAGCCCAGGAAGCTGCCAGGCAGTTCCCAGACACTGAGATTGAGCCACAGTGGTGGACAAAATAGCCATACATGGATAGGCAGGTGGTAGTTTACCAATAAATATATGTTTGTATAGAATGCCAGAGACATCCGCCTGGGATTCAAGTATATCAACTAGGTTCCTACCAACTCTTAGGTAGTTATTATGCCACCATTGAAGAATCTTTTCATGCTTAATAGACTATTCATTAAGATCAATCAGCATCCTAGGATCATGGCATCTAATTTTAGACTAGACTGATTGATGCACTCAGAAACTTCTCATTCAATCATGAGTTTGCTCACATTCCATCGGCATTTCGATGCATAAGAACGAGTGTATTGGGAATTCCACATATTGGTATGTGTCAGGACCAGGACTCGAAATCAGGGCCTACATTGCTGCATGGGCCTATGGCTTCCCTTATAGCCAACTATCCTTCAACATTGCAAGGTGAAGTAATCTTTGTCAGCATGTCATTAAGACCCAGGATGGTCACCTTGGAAAGGAACAAAATGTAAAAATCCATCCCGCGGCTTTCCTCTCTCTCTCCCTTTCCCCCTCTCCCTCTCTCTCTCCTTCTCTCCCTCTCCCTCTCTCTCTCTCTCTCTCTCTCTCTCTCTCTCTCTCTCTTACTCTCTCTCTCTCTTACTCTCTCTCTCTTTCTCTCTATCTGTGTGTGTGTGTGTGTGTGTGTGTGTGTGTGTGTGTGTGTGTGGCCCATGGCAGCCCACCACCCTGAGGTGATTGAAGCTGAGGCAGAGTTACAACAAATTGAGTTTAAATCCTTTCCCTAGAGAGTCCAGGAAGATGACAGAGTTGAAGCTGGAGTCTAAGTAAGCTCTCGCATAGAAAGCAGATTTAGAGTTCCAGTGAACAGTCCTAAGTCAGAGAATTACACCAAGTGTGCCATCACAGGACAGAGAGTTAGGCCAGAGAAGGAAATCCAGGCAAGGAGACACTTCTGAGCCCTTGCCAGCAGCCACGGCGGTGGAGGCAGCTGTAGAGGTGGCAGCCGAGTGCAGCCGCCACACCTGAGCAACACAGAGTCCAGGACGAAGGAGCCAGATGCAGCAGGTGAGCGGATTCTACTCAACACCAGCAAGAACCGACAAGGAGCAGACATCTTCATCCTGCAGTTCGCAGACCAGAGACGACCCAGGAACTAAGACTCGGCGTGAGTAGAAGACTGACTTCCTCAGTCCTTCTCAGGGAGCAGATGAGGGAAGGCCACCCCTCCCCACAGCACTGGTGATATCCATCTTGGATACCGACAAAGCTCGGAGGAGCTGCTAGCTCCAGCTCAGGCCTTGGAATAAAACGAGTCATTTAGCAGGTCACAAGAACATAACGGCGGCGTAACCTGCCAGACTCAGCTCCACCCAGGGAAAAGTCACCCAGCTAGGGAGCCAGCCCGAGGAGAGGGTTTCTTCACTGGGTAATCAGAGCCAGAGGCTGCCCCTCCCGCTAGCAGCCTCCACAAGCAATTGAAAATCAGTAAACAGAAACCCTGAGAATGGGTCCAGGCTGGGTTCTGTGAGCTTTTCACAAACCAGCCCAGGAAAAGCTACCAGAACCTAGCCTCATCACTGCATGCCCCTCTTTTGTGATACTCAAAGCAGATCTGTCTCCCAATGAACTAGCCTGGGATGAGGATTGTGAAATCCTGGGTAAAGCAGAGCATTTTACTGCCTGTTCCAACAAACTGACTTAAGAAACCAACCAAGCCACAGGACCACAAGCAGACCAGAGACTCAAACAAGAGGCTGGTTACTGACACAAGGGAAATACAGGATTTTTCCCACTCCTCCCAAAAAAAAAAAAATCAAAGAAGATTTTTGGTTTTTTTTGTTTTTTGTTTTTTGTTTGTTTGTTTTTCTTTTTTTTCTCTTCTTCATCTTCTTTTTTTAATTTTTGATACCTTATATAAATTTTTTTTTCTTTTCTAAAACTTTTTTCAATTTTTAATCTTTGCCTTTTTTGATAAAAAAAAATGTTTTCCAGAAACTTTCTTTTCCTCTTATAATTTTATTTTGGGGATAAGGGAGTGGGCGTTTTTGCTTTCTTTTTTGGTTTTCTTTCTCTTTTTTTTTTCTCTTTTTAAATTATCTTTTTGTTTTTTGTTTAGCTCTACTGAACTTCTCATCTTTTTCTTCTTCCTTTCTTATCATTTTCACCTGCTCCTCTCTTTCGTTCTTCTTTATGTGACTTAATTCTTGGCCTGCACACCCTCAGATAAACCCATAGTTGACTATTAGACCTTATCCCACATTGTGTACACACTTAATCTACAAATTTATTACTCAAGTCAAAACCTCTAAGACTTAAATTTCTTAATAGCAGTACTACCTCTTTATACCTATATAATATTTTAAGCATTTTTATTTTTAAGTTTTTCACATCTCCTTTATATCCCTCCCCTTCTCTCAATAAATTCACGTTCTTATCTAAATAGATTGTTATGGATTCTACATAATTTTATTAAGTTTTACCTTTCTATGTTTTCTGGTCACTTTTCTTTTCCCGTTCCCTTTTTTTTCCTCTCTCTCTAATTTCATCCTACCCAACCTATTTCCTGCTTTGAGATTAAGACTTAGTTAACTCCCGCTGAGCCTCCACACATCAATCTATTTCTATTTTTTTACCCACATCTCTCCCTAACCCTAATAATTTCTGGTCTTCCAAATTCTTCTTTGAGTTTTGTAGCCCATTAACGTATAGTTGTTTGATGTTGAATAGATGTATCTGTTGAACTAGATTGTATCTGTAGATTATTGACTGTGCAAATTCAGACTTGGGTTCATGCTTGCCTTAAGATAGTGTTCTAGCACAAAACTGGGGCTATTTTCATCTCAAATGGGCAGAGTAACCCGGAAAAACACAAGAAAAATGGCAAATCCGGGTATCTCAATTCCCAATCCAGATAATCAGGGGACAGAACAGACAATGAATAATCCAGAGGAGAATTCCCAAATAGCTCTACAAACACTGCTGGCAAACATGATAAGTCAAAATATTGAAAGCATACAAAGGTCTCTGTATGAGCATGATAGGGAGAGAGAGGAGGCATTCCAAAAGTTTATACAGGAATATCATAAGCTTGAGGAAGCTATTCAAAAGCTGATACAGGATTTGCATGAGCAGCTTGAGAATACTCAATGAGAAAAGCAGGAATGGAGTGAACAGGCTGAGAACACTCAAAGAGAACTACAGGAATCCCATGAACGGGAGGATGATTATCAAAGAGTAATATAGGAATTGAGAGAGCAGGAAGAGAATACACAAAGATCACTAATGGCATTCATGGAATCCATTAACAAAGAGCTGAAGGAATTCAGGGAGACAACAAAGGAAATGCTGAATGGAAACCAACAGAAGGAACGGGAGTCCAAGGAAACCATAACCAATCAATTAAATGATTTCAGAATAAACACTGAACACCAAATTAAGGAAGTAAAGAAGTTCATACAACATCTAAAACAAAGCTTCAACAAAGAACTTGAAGCCATCAAAGCTGACCAATTAGAAGGAAAAGAGATAAAAAATAAAGTAGAAAGTGTTGACAGCAGGTTAGACCATGCAGAAGATAGAATCTCAGGGATTGAAGACAGCCGAGATATTATAGAGAAAGAACTTACAAACATCCAAGACAAGTCCAAGAAATATCATAGATCTATCCAAGACTTGGAAGACAACATCATAAGGCCTAATCTAAGGATAATGGGTGTAGAGGAGCACCTAGAAAGAGAAGTTAATGGCCTAGGAAATTTGTTTAACAGGATCCTAGTAGAGAACTTCCCAAACATGCAAAAAGATAGGCCTATTCAGATACACGAAGCTTTTAGAACTCCAAACAGACCAGACCAGAATAGGACATCCCACTGTCACATTATAATCCACACAGGATCAACTCAGACCAAGGAAAAGATCCTTACAGCTGTCAAGGAGAAAAGATTAAACACTTATAAAGGAAAACCTATTAGAATCACCTCAGATTTCTCAGCAGAGACAATCAAAGCAAGAAGAGCCTGGAATGACGTATGCCATGCCCTAAAAACAAACAACTATCAACCAAGAATACTGTACCCAGCTAAACTCTCCTTCATAACTGAAGGCCAAATAAAAACCTCCCACAGCAAAGAAAAATTGAAACAATACATCTCCACCAAACCAACCCTACAAAAGATTCTTAAAGATGTCCTACACATAGAAAACCAACAAGACCACATTAAACGTCAAGAAACTGTACCCAAACTGAGAATCCAAGAACCATAGAAAGAACCCAGATTTCACAACCCCCAAGAAGGTGGATAACATGGCAGGAAATCCCAAATACCTCTCAGTACTTTCTCTTAACGTTAACGGACTGAGCTCTCTAATTAAGCGACACAGGCTGTCTAGCTGGATTACAAAACAAGACCCTTCTATCTGCTGCATTCAGGAGTCACATCTTGCCCATAAAAACAAACACATTTTCAATGGTAAAGGTTGGAACAAAATCTACCAAGCAAACGGCCCCCATAAACAGGTGGGAGTTGCAATCCTAATATCAGATAAAATAGACTTAAATTAAAATTCGTGAGAAGAGATAAAGAACTCCGCTACATACTAATTAAGGGATCTCTCTTTCAGGAGGATATTAAAATTCTAATTATCTACTCGCCAAACAATGGAGCACCCAAATTTATCCAAGAAACACTACTTTCCCTCAAATCCCACATAAGTCCAAAGACATTAATTGTTGGGTATTTTAACACACGACTTTCCACACTAGATAGATCAACTCTGCAAAAACTCAACAGAGAAACTGCAGATCTAAACAGCTGCATAGATCAACTAGATTTAAAAGATATCTACCGAACATTTCACCCAGCAGCATCAGAATACACGTTTTTCTCAGCAGCACATGGAACATTTTCAAAAATAGACCACATTTTAGGCCACAAAGCAAACTTATCCAAATTCAGAAAAATAGAAGTTATACCTTGCATTCTCTCGGACCACAAGGGAATAAAATTAGAACTCAACACCAAAAGCCACCAAAAAAGTCCAGTAACACATGGAGGGTGAACAACACACTGCTGATTCACGAGTGAGTCATGAAAGAGATTAGAAAGGAAATTCAAATGTTCATGCTATTCAACCAAAATGAACACACAAATTACCAGCTCCTCTGGGACACAGTAAAAGAAGTACTCAGAGGCAAGTTTATAGTTCTGAGCTCCTACATCAACAAATTAGAGAGATCTGAAACCAACAATTTAATGACACATCTAAATCTCCTTGAAAAACAGCAGCAAGATAAACCCCAATCCAGTAGATGGAAAGAAATAATTAAAATTAAATCAGAATTAAATGAATTAGAATAAAAAAAAACTATAGAAAGAATCAACAAAACAAAGAGTTGGTTCTTCGAAAAAATTAACAAAATTGACAGACCCTTAGCAAATCTTATCAGAAAAAGTAGAGAACACTCCCAAATAAATAAACTCAGAGACGAGAATGGAAACATCACCAAGGAAAAAACCAAGATTCAAAATATTATAAGGGAATACTTCTCAAAACTTTATGCTAATAAGTTTGAGAACTTGACAGATATGGACATTTTACTAGCAAATATGGACATGCCAAAACCAGCTTAACAGGCCCATATCAAGCGTTGAAATAGAAACAGCAATAACAGACCTTCCAGCTAAGAAAAGTCCAGGACCAGATGGTTTTACAGCAGAATTTTAAAAGGCCTTCAAAACCTAGTTCACACCAATTCTCCTCCAACTCTTCAATGAAATTGAAAGAGAAAGTTCACTACCGAACATATTCTATGAAGCCATCATAACCCTCATCCCAAAACCAGGTAGGGACTCATCAAAGAATGAGAACTATAGACCCATTACTTTGATGAACATTGATGCAAAACCACTCAACAAAATATTGGCCAACCGACTTCAACAATTCACTCAAAAATCATACACCATGATCAAACAGGATTCACTTCAGGGATGCAAACCTGGTTCAATATACGCAAATCAATTAATATTATTCATCACATCAACAGGAGCAAGAATAAGAACCACATGGTTATCTCAATAGATGCAGAAAAACATTCGACAAGATCCAACACCCCTTTATGATGAAGGTTTTGGAAAAATTAGGAATCCATGGAACATTCCTCAATAAAATAAACAGTGTATATGACAAACCCACAGCCAGCATTATACTTAATGGTGAAAAACTAAAGCCATTTCTTCTTAACTCAGGAACAAGACAAGTATTAGAATTAGTATTAGAATGCCTAGCTACAGCAATAAGACAAGATGCAGACATAAAGGGGATCCAAAAAGGGAAAGAAGAAATAAAACTCTCCCTCTTTGCAGACGACATGATCTTGTATTTAAAGAATCCCATAGACTCCACTCCCAAATTACCCAAGCTGAATCAAAACTTTGGCAAAGTAGCAGGGTATAAAATTAAACCCCAAAAATCAATGGCCTTTCTGTATGCCAACAATGAGAAAAGAGGGGCTGAAATTAGGAAAGCAACTCCATTTGTAATAGCTCCACAAAAATTAAAACACGTAGGAATTAACTTAACCAAAGTAGTGAATGAACTCTATGATGAAAACTTTAAAATCTTGGAAAAGGAAATCAACACAGAACTTAAAAAATGGCAAAACCTCCCATGCTCCTGGATACAAAACATTAACATCATGAAAATGGCAATTCTTCCCATGGCTATCTACAAATTCAACGCGATACCTATCAAAATTCCAATCTCATTCTTCAAGGAAATAGAAGAGGCAATCCAAAAATTCATATGGAACAATAAAAGATCCAGAATAGCAAAAACGCTCCTCAACGGAAAGAACACTGCTGGAGAAATATCGATACCAAATTTCAAACTCTACTATAAAGCCATAGTAATCAAAACAGCTTGGCATTGGCATAACAGACCTCAGGACCAATGGAATAGAATTGAAAACCCAGAAATGAACCTACAGACCTATAGCCATCTAATCTTCGATAAGGGAACTAAAACAATAGAATGGAACAAAGACAGCCTTTTCAGTAAATGGTGCTGGCAACATTGGTTAACTACTTGTAGAAAACTAAAGCTAGATCCTTATATATCACCATGCACCAGAATCAACTCCAAATGGATCAAAGACCTTGAACTCAAAGCAGACACTCTGAAAACATTACAGGATGGAATAGGAGAAACCCTAGGTCTCCTTGGCTCAGGCCGAAATTTTCTTAATAGAGACCCAGAAACACAACAAATCAAAGAAAGGTTGGACAAATGGGATTGCATAAAGTTGCAGAGCTTCTGCATGGCAAAGGACATATGTAACAAGATCAATAAAAAGCCCCGGATTGGGAGAAGATCTTTACTAGCCATACAACGGACAAGGGTCTCATATCTAAAATAAAATTGGAACGCAAAAAATTAAATCCTCCAACAACATATCCTCAAATAAACAACTGCCCAATAAACAAGTGGGCTAAAGACTTAAAGAGAAACTTCTCTGAAGAAGAAAGATGTTCAATAGACACATGAAGAAATACTCAACATCCCTAGCCATAAAAGAAATGAAAATCAAAACAACATTGAGATACCCCCTCACTCCAGTTAGAATGGCAAAAATCAAGAACTCTAACAACAACAAATGGTCGAGGGGATGTGGACAGAAGGGAACCTTACGTCATTGTTGGTGGGAATGTAAACTTGTTCAACCACTATGGAAAGCAGTATAGAGGTTCCTCAAAAGACTCTACATCGAACTCCCCTATGACCCAGCAATCCCACTTTTGGGCATTTACCCAAATGTTTACAAACAAGACCACACTAAACCTGCCAGCACAACTATGTTTATTGCAACATTATTAACCATAGCTAAGATCTGGAACCAACCCAGATGCCCCTCAGTAGATGAATGGATCAAGAAAATGTGGCATATATACACAATGGAATTCTATGCCTCCATCAGAAAGAATGACATTGCCCCATTTGTTAGGAAATGGAAAGACTTGGAAAAAATTATATTAAGCGAAGTACGCCATGCCCAAAGAAACATAGGTCCCATGGTTTCCCTTATTTGCAATATCTAGTATATGTATGAGTCAAGTGGAAAAGTTCAGATAATGTGATGTTAGGAAAATGGGAAAATGATCCCTTAGATACGTATTTTAATGTTTCTTTCTTTCATGCATGTGTTTCTAAACCATTTATAAGATTATTTCTTTGTTTCTTTGTATGTCCCTCCCCCATAGTATAACCCCTGCTTTCACTATATTTGATGTCAATATAACTTGTGGAGGAGATGGGGAAAAACAAGTCGTTTAAGGATACAGGTGGACCTGTTGCAACAATGAGAAGTACAAGTTTTCATGTCCAAAATGAGCTTTACAACGTCGGTGCCAGAGGTGGGGGGAGGGAGAAAGTTTGGGACTGGTGAGGGAGGGGGGAAGCTGGGAAGGGATTTGAAGGGTAAACAAAGGAGGAGGCAGCAATGCTTAGTAAGAAATGTACGCATTATCTTGCCCATGTAATTGTAACCCCTGTGTACAGTATGTTCACAGATAAAATAAAATATTTTAAAAAATCCTTTCCTTGGAAATTAATAATAATAATAATAATAATAATAATAATAATAATAATAATAATAATAATAATACTATCTGGCTCAGAACTCGCACCATTTTTCTCCCACAGCTGGGATTCCAACTCAGGTCTGGGTAAATCTATAACACTGTGGGGGAAAGGGAAGCTCAACATCCTTGAAAATTATAATATCAGGCCAGGTCACAAGGTCCTAAATTGAAGCCCCAGCACTGGAAATAATAATGTACCACCTATTTTACACATAGGATCTCTATTTACATATATGTATAGAATGCATCAAGAGTTCAGTTTAGTTACTCTTTTTATTGTGTGTCTTAGTCATGGATGCATTTGTGTTTTATTGAGTATGATGACAGACATAACTGTACCGACACAGATAACAACTTATTCCTATGGTTATAGAGTTGCCTATATAGAATTCTCCATCCTCCCTGAGACCCAGAACTTTCACAGGACAGGAAAACAAGTGGCTCGATGGGCTTCTCACATTAGGATTAATCTTTTGGCAGTATTGGGATTTGAACTCAGAGCTTAGCAGGCCCAATTGGCGAAAGGGTCTAGGTGAGGATACCAACCTGTGAGCAACTAAGGAGCTAGGGGTTTCCCGGACCGGAGTTTGAGGCTCGGGGTGGAATCCCATCTACCATGTTGTCAGGTCTTCGTTCATCCCACAAAAGATGGACAGGGTCTGTGGAAAGGTAAGTGCGACCACTCGCCCGTTTCCAAGCCTCCCTCATCGCAGGAGACAATCAGACACAGCAGGGAGTCAACTCAAGCAGGAAAACTCATTTATTAACACAGATCAAGCCGTTTTTAAAGCAAAAAAGAGTGGGTGGCATGAGAGGGGAAGAGGAACCAATCACTGTTAAGGTCACATACTATCATGCACCTAAGCTTCCATGGTCTGGTTACATACACATACTATCATGCACCTAAGCTTCCATGGTCTGGTTACATACTGTAAAGCAAATCGGGCTCTGCCCACTCAACTCCCTATCAGCGCCATCTTTACTGTCCATGTGCTCTATAGATTCCCTCTTTTTTGTTTAAATGGCAGACCCACCTCCAAGTTAGTTATCTTTTTCCCTCCTCTGTAAAGGTTATTTTAAAAGGATTCCATTGGTATGGATAGCATTGGCCATCAGTCCCACCACAGTTAGAAATGTCCAAAGCAGTTCAATTAATTCCTGGGCATATATAAAAGTCAGTATCTCGTAAGGTCATCCTCTTCAAAACCTGGGAGCAGCCTGGGTATTGGGAGTTCCACACATGTGGCATGGTGCATCCTCGTGGGCCCCCATACTCAGGCCATTCTACTATAGTCCAGAAAAACAAGGAAAATTTAAAACAAACTGCAGACATAGCAGAGCAATCCTGGGTACCTGGTGTCTTTTAAGTAAGCCAGTTCCTTGTACATGCCTTTAAGCGAGCACAGTGGTCAAGATGACTTTGAGCTTTACTTTAAGCTCCAAATGGCTCCCAATATCTTCCCCCGTCTTTGTTTAAGGAAGTGAACCCACCTATCTTCTTTTGGGTGGATCGCCTTGTCTGCCTGACCCATCATCAAGAACTTCTTCAGAGCAAGGGACAGACTGACACCCCCTCTTACCCATTTCTGGCTGTGATTCCTCCCTGGGAGAAATTTATTCACTTGGAGCTTGATCTTATGTAATTGGCTGGCTAAACTCATAAGAGTTTTGCAGTGCACATATAATGCAAGTAAGGCATAGAGAAACAATCAGCAAAAGCATTCCCAGGCCAAGTAATGTCATTAGCAGTCTTTTAGCATTAGTCAGGGATGGGATAGCAGTCTTTGCCACTTCAGAGTCCAGAGGTGGGGGTTGTTTTGGAACAGATTTTAGACATGTTTACAGGAAAGCATAAAAAAAGTTGGTTGTACAAGCAAGTAGTAAAAGAACAATTAGAGCCGGTAACATTAAAATAAGTGCTCCTACACAAATATTAAATGGTCCATACATAATGACATAGGGTGGTGATCAAAATGAAGGTCAGGCCTCCAGGTCAAAGGAACAGCTTCTCTTGAAGTCTATTGATGATTTCTTCATTGTCAGCGCAGATCACTGTCCAGGTCACCTGTTGGGGTTAATCATCGGAGAGAGGGACTTGAAAGAGAGACACTTTAAGAATGACTGCTTACAACAATCCCCCCGCCAAATGGCTGGGAGGGGGAAATTGCCCCCTACACCCTACAAGTCCCTCTCCACGATGATCTTGGGGTTCCTCGGCCCTGGGCTGCCAGCACCTGGGTAATAGCCTCAGTCATGGCAGATGTCTGAGCCTGTAAAGCTAAAGCTAGTGATTGGGACTGGTGCTGTTGCATTCCCACATCCTATGAGGCCACCACCCATCTGCTCAGTGAACTCTCTCAATCCCGCACAGGCCGTGCAGTGGTATGAATTCATCCCTTCCCAGAACAGTAGCTTTACAAACTGATCCCGGAGGTTCCCTGCTGGAAGCTTGTGATGAATGCTCTGTTGGACTCAGTCTACAAACTCAGCTAGAGGCTCACCAGGTTTTTGCGTCACTCCTGCTATAGGGGACTCAGTAGGCCTATCATCCAGTTTGTACCAAGTGACAAGTCCTGCTTGCCTCACCTAGTCACGGTATGGACCAGGTATTGCCTCCTGTTGGATGACAGTGGAGTACCCTTCCCTGTCCCTGTTAACAAGGCATAAGTAATAGGTATCATGGGTTGAGCCTGCTGGTTATTCTCTACTTGCCCTCTACATTCCTCCTTAAAGAAAGCACACATTTAATAAACTGAGAACTAGTGAGGACAGCTTTAGCCACATCCAGCCAGGCTTTAGCAACACCTGGGTGATAAGCAATGTCCTGTAATAAGCTCTGGGCCAAAGGAGAGTTTGGGACATCCTCCGCCACCACGTTGCAGAGCTCTTTAAGATCCTTAGCTTCCCATGGATACCATTCCAAGGGCCTGTTTGCTCTTGGTGCCAGATTGACCGTTTACACTTGGGGTAGCAAATCCTGTGGCCTAGGGTCCATGCTCTCAGGTGGCCCTTCCTTTCCAGGGTAGGCCTCCTAGTAGGTTACTTCCCCCGCCCTACACCCCTCCGTGGATGGTTTGTAGGGGTCCAATTCTTGCAGGTATCTCTCACAGATCGTGTAGTGTTCCATACCTCCCCTCCAATCGGGGGAATAAGGAGAGGGGCTATGACCATCAGGGGCATCTGAATCAGAGGGACTAACTTTCATCCTCGTTTTGACTTCCATGGTGCATGTTTCAGTGTGTTCTAGGTCAAATTTGACCCATTCCTTTTCCTTCTGACTTCCCAAGTCCTCCTTTACTCCTCCTAGGCCTAATATTGCCTCCTCCTCCTTCTTCTGTAAGATAGCATTACCCATAGTAAGGGTTTCACTTACCCTGACAGACTGCTTAGCCTCTGCTGGTATTTTTTCCTTTCGTGCCCCTTGTTGGGAGTCAGATGTTGGGTCTTCATCCATCCCACAAAAGACGGACAGGGTCCGAGGAAAGGTAAGTGTGGCCGCTCACCTGTTCCCCAATCTCCCTCAGCCAGGGAGACAATCAGATGCAGCAGGGAGTCAACTCAAGCAGGAAAAGTCATTTATTAACATAGAGCAAGCCATTTTTAAAACAAAAAAGAATGGGTAGCATGGGAGGGGAGGAAGAGGAACCAATCACTGTCAAGGTCACATCCTATCATGCACCTAAGCTTCCACGGTCTGTTTAAGCACTGAACATGAAGCAAATCGGGCTCTGTCCACTCAACTTCCTATCAGCGCCATCTTTGCTGCCCATGTGCTCTACACCATGTGAGTACTGATTCTTGGATCTTTCCCCTTTCCTCCAATTTCTGAATGTGATCCTTATTGTCACACTTCATGAACTCTTAATTAAAAATTATTGTTGTGCCATACGTCTTGCCTATCATTTCCTATGAGAATCATGCATGAACTAAACTCTTCCCTAGGCCTGAATTCAAGAACCTCATAACATTTATAGACATGTTAAATATACGAGTTATATTTACATCTATATATTAAGTCTATATTGTGTTTGTTGGAGTGAATCATTATGTTTTATTATTGATTTATTGATTTAGCATTTATTTTACGAGCTGTGAGTGCACCCATAATATTTACTACATTTATTCTAATCTATTCCATAGCATGTAACTTTACAGACATATTATGAACTTGCACAGAAAAGGAAAACAGGTGTCACACTTGAAAACTTACACCAGGAAGAAATTTTTGGCAATGATGCGACCTGATCTGAAAGCCTGAGAGGTCCAATTCTTGAATGGGTGAGTGTCAGCACCACAGCCTCTAGCCCATTCAGCTGCCAAGTCGATCCCAAGACCTGGGATCAAGCCCCTGTTTGGCCAAAATCGCAGTAACTTTCTATGACGATGATGGTACATAAATAAATATAAATATCTAAATTTGGCCAAAATCACAGTAACTTTCTATGACGATGGTGGTACATAAATAAAAATAAATTTAGATATTTAGGTACTGCCAGAGGTGTGTATCTAGTATTCAATGACATATACTATATTCCAACCGATTCTCATGTATTTAGTGGGGATGCCATTTAATCAATCATATTGTTTTAATGCATAATAAACTATGAATTAAAATCAATCTGTGTCCTGTGATTATTGGGTCTAAATTTATTCTAGATTCATTTTGAGGGACTACTCATCCATCCATGACATTTATCACATTTCCATGGTATTCCTATGGACAGGCAATTGTTTCTTAGACTCTCCAGCCCCTTTTAAATGGCATGATCAGGATTCGAACTCAGGGCCTAGCATCCAGGTTGGCCTATGGCTTCACTGACAGCCCGCCAGCCTTCAGCAATGCCAGGTGAACTACAGGTTGCAGCCATGTCATTCAGACCCAGGATGGTCCCCGTGCAATGAAGAAAAATAGAAACTGCTGACCTTCTGTGGTTCGTGGCTTTTTTTTTTTTTGATGGTGTTTTCATTTTGTTTTCCTGTTAGTCCCTGAGGCCTAGGACCCAGGATGGGCTGTGGGTACAGTGACTGCACCTTCCCAGCCTAGGGTCATGGAAACTGAGGAAGAATTGCCATGACCTGAGTTAAAGCCCCGTGCATGGCAAAAAATAAATTAATTAATTAATAATATTACTGAAGCTCCCTGTCTTGGATTTTGTGCCATTTTGTTGTTTGCCAGGCAGGGATGCATCTTGGGATCTGGGTAATTTTAATGCACTGAGCAGGTGGAGGAAAAGAAAGCTCTCCTCCTTTGAAGACAAGCAATTCAGGCCTGTTCCCTAGAACTGAATTCAAGCCCCAGCCCTGGAAAACATAACATTTATAGACATGTTTATTATATGATTTATACTTACATCCATATATTCAATTTATATCTTGTTTGTTGGAATGATTCATTATATTTTATTATTTATTTATCTACTTACCATTTATTTATAGACTGACTGTGAGTGCACCTATAACGTTTATTACATTCATTCAAATCTATTCCACAGCGTGGAGCTTTGCAGACATATTTTTACATCATACCTGACACCCAGCACTCGCACAGAAAAGGAAAACAGGTATCACATTTGGAATCTTTCTCGAGGAAGACATTTTTAGCAATGCTGGGGCCTGAACTGAAGCCCTAGGAGGCCCAATTCATGAATGGGTGAGTGTCAGCATGGAAGCCTCTAGCACATTCAGATGCCAGGTGGATACCAGGACCTGGGATCGAGACTCAGGTTTGGCCAAAATAGCAATACTTTTCTATTCAGACAGTGGTATAAAAATAAATATATATTTAGAAATTTAGATACTTCCAGTGATGTGTATCTAGTAGTATTCAATGACATATACTACCTTCCTAGTGATTCACAGGTATGTAGTGAGAATTCTATTTAATCAATAGTATTCTTTTAGGGGCTGGGAAAGTGGTCACTGGGAGAGTGCTTGTCTTGCATGCACGAGCCCTGGGTTCAATTCCTCAGCACCACATGATCAGAAAAAGCCGGGAATGGGGCTGTGTCTCAAATGGTACACACTATCCCTGAGCTTAAAAGCTGACGGAGAGTTCCCAGGACCAGAGTTCAGGCCCCACTACCGACAAAACACACACACACACACACACACACACACACACATGTATTCTTTTAATGCATAATAAACTATGAATTAAAATCAATCCACAGCTTGTGAATACTGGGTTTAATTTTATGTTAGGCTGATTGACAAACTACTCATCCAACCATGACATTGATCACATTCCTCTGGGGTTCCTATGAACAGACAATAGTTTCTTAGGCTCTCCAGCCCTTTCTAAGTGCCATGACCAGAATTCAAATGCCTAGGTGTCCAGATTGGCCTATGGGTTTGCTGCCAGCCTGCCAGCCTTCAGCAATGCCAGGTAACCTACAGGTTATAGCTGTGTCATTTGGACCCGGCATGGTCACCATGCAAGGAAGGAAAACCGAGAAACCGCCGACTGTCTGCAATTCGCGGCTATTTTTCAGTGCCATTTTCAATTTGTTTTCCTGTCATCCCCTGAAACCTCGGATCCCAGGATGGGCTGTGGGCCCAGAAGCTGCACCATTCCAGCTTAGGGTGATGGAGGCTGAGGCAGAGTTGCTACGACCTAAGTTCAAGCCCCGTGCCTGGCAAAATAAATGAATAAATAAATAAAATAAAATAAATTTTAATAAAGTATATAAAAAGTAAAATAAAAAATTTTAAAAATTTAAAAATATTAAAAATACTAATGGAGCTCCCTGGCTTGGAATTCGTGTCTGCTTTTTTCTGCTAGGCCTGGGATTTGAACTCAGAGTCTGGGAATCTCTAATGCACTGTGGAGAATGGGGAAACTCACCCTCTTTGAATACAAGCAATTCAGGCCTGTTCCCTAGGCCTGAATTCAATCCTCAGCCCTGTTAAAGTAATATTCATCCACACTTGAAAAAAATTTTAATATCTACATAATTATGTTTACTGTATATTGCTTTCAGGGTATTTATTTTTTGTATTATTCATTCATTATATTTATTGACTATTACTATACTTATTACACATATTAAATTTATTACATATTATGAGAACTATACAGATTTGCATATATATTATATATCTTACTTCAGACCCAGGACATTCACTGAATTTCTATATTAGATGATCCCATGCTTAGAAAAACAGAAAGAATACACCAACCAAAGTCTAATTTATCCCTAGGCACCCCAGTTGCCCACATCTGTAATCCTAGCTACTCAGGAGGCTGAGAACTGCACGATGAAATTTCAAAGGTAATGAAGGCAGAAAAGCCTGAGAGAACTCATCTCCAATTAACTGGCAAAAAGCCCGGCTACAGGTATGGCTGAAGTGGTAGAAAATCAGCTATGAACAACAAAGGCAAGAAAGACCAAGCTGAGTTCAAGTTCATGGAGGGAGAGAGGGAGATAAAAGGGAGAGAAATCCTCCAAAAACAGAGAACAAAACAACAGTAGAAAAATCCCACATAATTTATGGTACCAACCAAACTGGAAAAAAAATAATGAAGCTTGTGCAGTTGTATAACTTTACATGAGCATATATGCTCTTAGGTACACTTCAAAGCTACATTTTAATAATATATGTATATATATATTCATAATGAATATATAATATATCTTTAAATAAACTAAGAAACCAGCCAATGAATAAATACTTCTGAATTAGTGCCTTAAACATAGCATTATAAATTATTTATACTGAAAGTATATTCCAGGTTTATTTTCTCAGAATCAATCTTTTTTTTTTAATTGTATTTTATTTTATTTGAGAACATACTGTACAGAGGGGCTACAATTACATGGGCAGGATAATGCATACATTTCTTACCAAGCATTGCAGCCTCCTCCTTTGTTTACCCTTCACTTCCCTTCCCCGCCTCCCCCCTCCCCCCACCCAATTTTACCCCCCTCCCCCCACCCAATTATACCCCCCTCCCCCCCCACAACGAAATTGTAAAGCTGGTTTTGACATGACATTTTGTACTTCTCATTGTTGCAACAGGTCCACTTGAATCCTTAAACGACTTGTTTGTCCCCATCTCCTCCAGATGTTATACTGACATCAAATATAGTGAAAGCGGGGGTTACACTGTGGGGGAGGGACATACAAAGCAACAAAGAAATAATCTTATAAATGCGTTAGAAACACATGCATGAAAGAAACGAGATGCCCCTCAGTAGATGAATGGATCAAGAAAATGTGGTATGTACACACAATGGAATTCTATGCCTCCATCAGAAAGAATGACATTTCCCCATTTGTTATGAAATGGAAAGGTTTGGAAAAAATTTTATTAAGTGAAGTAAGCCAGGCCCAAAGAAGCATAGGTCCCATGGTTTCCCTTATTTGCAATATCTAGTATAGGTATGAGTCAAGCGGAAAAGGTCAGAATCAATCTTTAAGAAGTTTGTTCACGTGCCTGGCACAGGTGGTTCATGCCTATAATCCTAGCTAATCAGGAGGCTGAGATTTGAGGATGGCGGTTCAAACCCAGCCTGGACAGGAAAGTTGGTGAGACTCTTAATTCCAATAAACCACTAGAAAACCGGAAGTAGCATTGTGACTCAAGAAGTAGATTGCTTACATTGAGCTGAAGAGTGCAGGGATAACCCCTGAGTTCAGGCCCACGACCAAAAAAAAAAAAGTTTGTTCATACAGATCATAAAATTCTAACACTTTGAGCTTTAGGAAACTTTTATGCCAGATTCTTATGCTCTTTAAGCGAATACTCCACTACTGACTACATCCCATTCCCAATGTTATTGTTTTTCATTTTACAATCTAGTTTATTCCCCAAATGCTTACAAGTACCTGCTGTCCTCACAAAAGTAAGTTTTTATTCAGAAACACAACTTTTTGTGCTGTGACTCCCCTAGTGTATTTCGTTGTAGGCACTGAGGAAAACTAACATGACACAAATGTAGAGTTTATAAATATAGAAATAACTCTAAATATAAATAAAATCAACTGTCCCAACCTTCTAGGGAGAAATGGTGTCCTTATTTTCATGTTCACTCTTCATAGAAGATGGTCAAAATAGAAACACCAATGTGCTATGATGAAATGTAAAAGTTTAAAGTCCTTTTTTGAAAAACTTTAGTGTTATAAAATCAAAATGTATCAAATAAAGGTGAAGTGAACTGAAAAAATATTAAAAATGCTAATGAAGCTCCCTTGCTTGGAATGTGTGGTGGCATTTTTTTGTCTGCAAGGCCTGGAATTTGAACACGAGGTCTGGGTAACTCTGTTCCACTGTGCAGGAATGGGAAGCTCACCATGCCTGAAGAACAGAAAGTCAGGCCTGTTCCCTAGGCCTGAATTCAAGGCTTATCCCTGGAAAGCATATTCCTTATATACATTTCAAAGATAGGATTGAACTTCCATACAGATGTTCAGACTATATTATGTTTGGGGTGGTTATTCATTTAATTTTTTGTTTTATTCATTTATTTACCATTTATTTTATTGACTGTGATGACACCTAATAATGTATTATATTGTTTGCATCCTTTCACATAGCATTTAGATTTGTAGATGTCTTCTCAATCATGCCTGACACCCAGGACTCTCCCAGAAAAGGAAAACAGATTGGCTTCTTAATCCAAGATTAAATTTTTGGCAGTGCTAGGATCTGAACTCAGGGACATGCAGTCCCAATTCATGAATGGGTGAGTGTGAGCACGGCAGCCTCTAGCCAATGAAGCTGTCAGGTGGTTCGCAGCTGCTGAGATCTTGCCCCAGGATTGTACAAAACAGTGATACGTGGATAGGCAGACAGTGGTATACAAATAAATATATATTGGTAAAAAGAGCCATAGCCGCCTATCTATGACTGAATGACATATATTACGTTCCTACCAATTCTTAGGTATTTATTATACTACAATTAAAGGAATAGTATTCTTTTCATGCTTAATAAACTATTAATTGGGATCGATCCGTGTCCTAGGATTATTGCATCCAATTTTAGACTTGACCGATGCACAAACTTCTCTTCCAATCGGTATTCCTATGCATAGGAATGAGTCTCTTGTGATCCCCTGTCATTGGTAGGTGTCAGGACCGGGATTTGAAGCCAGGGACTATGTTGACAGGTTGTCATATGGTTTCCTTGATAGTGTGCCAGCCTTCAGATATGGCAGGTTAGATCAACTTTGCAGCTATCTGATTCAGACCCAGGATGATCACTGTGCAAACTAAAAAACATAAAACCCCAGACTTCTGCAGCTTCCCACTTTTTGTTCTATCCCACTTTTATCCTCATGCAAGCCCTCTGGGCCTAGGATTCCAGGATTGGGTATGGGTCCTGAACAGCAGCTAGCCTAGGGTGATCCAGCTGAGGCAGAGTTGCCACGACCTCAGTTCAAGCCCCATGGTTGCCCCCCCAAATAAAAAGAAAAGAAAAGAAAAATTAATTAATTAATTAATGAACTAAATTAAAAAAAATAAAGCTCCCTAATTTGGAATTTCTGTCAGTTTTCTTTCCTAGCCTGGGATTTGACCTCAGGGTCTTTGTAAATCTGTAGCAATGTGAGGGAAAGTGCAGATTTGCCACTACTGGGGTTCAAACCCCATGCCAAGCCAAAACTAAAAATAAGTCACTCAGCTTGGCAGGAGGAGTAGTTTTGGAGATGGGAGGGAAGGGATGGTAGGAGGAAAACAAAGGAGGAGGCAACAATGCTCAATAGGAAATATACTCATGACCTTGCTCAAGTAACTGTGACCCCTCCGTACAACATTTTTACAATAAAAAAAGTACAAGAAAGAAACAATGTAGTGTTCAGAGAAGCACTTTGTGAGTAAGGGACGGACGTCTGAATAGCTGTACAAAATTCTACACTGCTTTTTAAAATGTTCAGTATGTAACTGAATAAACATAACTGCTTTCATTAAAAAATTAAGTCACTATCTTGGAACTGGCCAATATTTTTACCATTGGTTGGATTTGATCTCACCATCCAAGTAACTCTTTTGTACCATGGGTGAAGGCGAAGCTTACTGTCCTTGACAAAATGAAATTCAGGCTAGAGTTCCCCTGGCCTGAATGGAGGCCCTGCAATGGAAAAGATATTTCTACACATATGTAATATAGGATATATACTTACATAATTATGTTTATTACATATTATGATTTTTATTATTGATTTTGTATTTATTTTTTATTTGATTCATTTATTTATTGAGTATTTTATTTAGTGTTATCATACACATATTTATTACATTTTGCACATCTATTAGAAAATTATACACAATAATTTAGGACATTGACTCATTTTTCATTAAAACTTTTTGTATTGAAACATGATACATAATTAAATGGCATTTGTAATAATCTTCACACGTTTAGGGTCTCTCTCAAGTATGAACTTTGTCTTATTTATCTTTGAACACGTTCCTATAGGGATTTCTTTAATGATTTATACTCAGAAGCCTTTTTTTTGGACAGACAAGTTGTGGGATAAGATTGTAAGGGTGAGCCTAGAAATATGGCTTACAGGTAAAGAGCTGGCTCAACATGCATGAAGACCAGGGCTTGAATATTCAGTGCCACATACTCAGAAAAAGCCAGAAGCAGTGGAGTGGCTCAAATGGCAGAGTGCTAGCCTTGATAAAAATAAGCCCCAGGACTGTCATAAACAATTGGCCAGATGCGGGTGGCTCACACCTGGAACCCCAGCTTCTCAGGATGCTGAGATTTGAAGACCACAGTTCAAAGACAGCCTAGGCAAGGAAAGCCTGTTAGACTCTTATGTCCAATGTACCACCAAAAAAAACCCCTAGTGGCGCTGTGGCTCAAGTGGTAGAGTGTTAGCCTTGAGCTGAATTGCCCAGGGACAGGGCCCAAGCTTGATACAAGACACACAACTGGAAAAAAGTAAGGGTTAATCAAAGTACTTTTCCTATCTGCTAATTAGGAGAACGTTCCCTGGAAAATAAAAGCTGATGTAAACCAGAATTGGAGTCAGAGCTTAAGGTTGAAGTGTAACAGATCCACTTGCCCAGGCTCTCAGACTCTAGCATTATAACCTTGTGTGCTAAAGGGATCTGAATGGTCCAATGTTGAAAGGCTTAATATGCTCCCCAAGCCCTTTGTGATAAGCACTTGACTTGTATTGTCAGTGTCATTACAGTCCTAAACCTAGCAGAGCACCAGTAGCTTAAACTCATCAACCTAGCTAAGGAGGCTGAGGTCTCAGGATTACAGGGTGAAGCCAACCAGGGCAGGAAAGTCTATGACACTCTGACTTCCACTTCTGAAAGGTCAGGTGTTCAATAGTTTCTTGTGTTTCCTTTGGTGATGAGAAATTCCTTGAACTCTAAATGTTATTAGAATTCTTGTGCTATAGAAGAAGGAAAGAAACATCATTGACCCATCCAAGGTTCAAATGAAATTCTCAGGATTCAAGCCCTAGCCCTGTTAGCAGGGAGAACTCCAGTGTAACACTGTATTTGAAGGACAGAAAACAGTATCAAAAATAAGGCTAGGTGGAGAGACCTAGGATTGTAGGATTAGGAGGCAGAAGATACACACTCAACAGGGAAGTGAGCTGCAAACCACTTCATTATATTCATTCCAGACACATCCAGCAATGAGGGGAAACCTGAAACATTTGTTACAGTTACACCACGGTCAGGCTTTCTCAGCCTCTTCAAACGATGCATAACCTTCCTCCTTTAGGTGAAGGTAGCCTCAGGCTATCTTTAGGTTACCAATCGAGAGTCAGTTTAGTGAGAGAGAGGGCAGGAACAGAGTAGAAAAACCCTGCTCTCTGTTCTTAGGGAGTGGATTTTTTACTCTACATCTGTCAGATTTGAAGGCCCTTCTTCTACCTCTGCCAATCCATTCTCCTTCCTTCATTCTCCACATCATTAATGCAAATCCCCAGTTGAACGTCAGGCAGGGCTGTTTCTCACCTGAGTTAGAACCTGGCTTTGCCTTCTTGGTTCTGGGGCCTTCATCTGCCTGAGAAGTGAAAAAGAGACAGTCTTCCTGCTCTGTGGTTGTGTGAAGGCGATGCTGGTGTCCTGGCACACTGCAGAAGGACTCATGACTGGGAATTGTTCCCTTCTTTCCTCCTGACATCCAAGACCAGATTCATGTATCATTTTTCTATCTATCTATCTATCTATCTATCTATCTATCTATCTATCTATCTATCTATCTATCTATCTATCTATCTATCTATCTATCTATCTATCTATCTATCTATCTATCTATCTATCTATCTATCTATCTATCTATCTATCTATCTATCTATCTATCTATCTATCTATCTATCTATCTATCTATCTATCTATCTATCTATCTATCTATCTATCTATCTATCTATCTATCTATCTATCTATCTATCTATCTATCTATCTATCTATCTATCTGTCTATCTATCTATCTATCTGCCTGCCTGCCTGCCTACCTACCTACCTACCTACCTATATATCTCTTTGACATTTCTTAGATTGAACTCAAGGACTGGGCATTGTCTCTAGCACTCTACTACTTGAGCCACAGCACCAATTCTGGCTTTTTCTCTGTATATACTACTGAAGAATAGAACCCAGGGCTTCTTGCATGCTTGGCAAGCACTCTCTCACCAATCCACATTCCCTGCCCCCTCATCTTTTTTTCTTAATGGTAGTTTTTACATAAGTATGCTACAGTTTGTGTCCCCAAGTGTAATTTTCTGAATACCGGTTATTTCTGTAAACCCTGATCTTCTCTTCCCTTGCCTTATTTGTGACTGTTCCTGGATTGGCCTCATAATAAAATGTAACTATAGGCTGCTGAGAGCTGCAATGTGCATTTTATAAGGTCAGAGGCCTGGAACCCTGGAAGAGCAAAGCGATGGGGCTGAAATAAAGAGAATGATGCAGTATGCGTAACAAGCATATCTGAAAAATCAATCAGTATATGAAAGCAAAAGCTTTGCTTACAGTCTGTTTGCACTCAAAGAATTAACATACACAAGTAAGAAAGTAGGGCACTGATACATAAACTTGGCCTTCTCTTTTTGAATTTTATTTTTTGGACATCTCAGTGCTTAAACTCAGGGTGCAATGTGTTCCTCAGCTGTTTTGCTCAAGGCTGAGCTTCTAATACTGCCATAGCTCTACTTCCAGCCAACTGGTCGTTAATTGGACATAAGCAACTCCCAGACTGTCCTGCCTGGTCTGGCCTGTGTTTCCTGCTAGGCTTTCTCTCCCAAAACTGGAGCTCTATCTTCTAGGCCACTACTCCACTTCTGGTTTTCTGGTGGTTTATTGGCAATAAGAGTTTCACAGACTTCCTGCTTGGGCTGGCTTTGTAAGGCGATCTCCTGAAGAGGATTCAAGCAGCTTTCCTCAGGGATTTACCAAGGAGCCACTCCACAAAAAACTTTAAGTCTCAGGAGGTACTACATAAAAATAGAAACGTGCAGATTCTTGTAGTGTGTCCTAGATAGTTAAGGTTGGAGACACACAGCACTCATAATTATTAGAACATTTTATAGGCAAAAGGAGCAATGCAGACAGTATGACGATCGTTCCAGCTTTTGGTCCTCTCATCCTGAGACAGTAAATTCACTGCAGCTCAATGCTAAATGACAGAACTGGCATGTCCTGTGGACATTTACTCCTCAATCCTGTGACACTCATTTCTCACTTTTGGCTTCCAACATGTGACCAGAGTGGAAGATGAGGAGAGAAAATCCTTCTCTGAGAAAACAGCTATAAATAACATTGGGTAGTCTCTTATAAGTTCAAACCATTGGAATGACCCGCTAAGAAGTCAGATTGTCCAGATTTAAAAAAAAAATTAAGAAAAGAAAGATGGTACCAGTGGCTTCTGACTGTAATCCCAGTTCCTCAGGAGGCTGAGATGTAAAGAATCTGAATTTGAATCCAGCCAGTGTAAGAAAGTCCTTGACACTGTTATTTCTAAGAGATCACAGAAAAATCCAGAAGTGGGCTTTGACTCGAGCTTAATGCACTACCCTTGAGTAAAAGGAGCTCAGGGACAGCGCACAGGCTCATAGTTCAACCCCAGGACCTGCCCCCTCAAAAAGAGCCTGTATCTCCACGTCTTTGTCTATGTATGGATGTATTCCTACAGGTGAATCTCCAGAGTAAGAGTAGTTATGATGAATGGCACCAAGAGAGGAAATTTGTATTCAAAACTATGAGTTCATAACACAGAGGATGCTTTTATGACATTGCATGTTCAAGGGCTCCACTCACTGCACCCAGTATAGCCTGAAGGTTGCTCTGCATCCCAGTCCTGCTGGAAAAAGTCTTTCTCATTGTCTGGACAGGCAGACAAAAGTCCTCAATCCTGTAGAGCTGTGTAACAAGCAACTCTATCTGGGCCACTTAGTGAGGAGGAGTGTGGGCAGGCTCTGAAAGTCAAACGATCTCTCTCCCCAGTGCTCTATTTTGACAGGAAGCCTTCATTTATGCCACCTCCCATGGAAGGCCAAGTTCTGTGCACTTATTCTGCCTTTGTGAGACTATATTCTGATGTTCAGATACAGGGCTCAATATAATTCAGGAGTCCTTCTGGCAAACAACTAGGGCACTTAACCTAATTAAATGTTTCATAACCTGCGATGATGGGCCTATGATGCCTCTCCTAGCTTTCCGGAAGCTTTGGAAATCCAAGAACATCTCAGATATCACAAAATTTCCTGTCATCTAGGGCTGGTGAAGCTCATCAGGTTTTGAAACCTTTGACCTCTCCTAGTTGGGCCCTGAGAGGCTAAGTTTTGTGGTTAAACCCAGGGCGTGGGTGCTGACCATGATCTCAGAGCAGAAGTCTACTGCCTTCCCATTTTGTGTCACAGCTTCACTTCTACTTTCTGTGTGTGTTTGTGTGTCAGTAAGCGAACGCACGTGGGAGTGTGTATGTGCATACACTAGTCCTGGAGCTTGAACACAGGACATGAGCACTGTATCTAATTTCTCTTGTACAAGGATTGCCCTCTCTTACTTGAAACACAGAGCCATTTCAGGCTTTTTCCTAGTGATTTGGTCCAGAGTATTCAAGCCTAGGGTTTCATATATGCAAAGCACTCTACCCCTAAGGTACATTCTCAGCCCTCTACTTCAGGTTTGTTAATAGGCTTATGTCTTTTTTGTTGTTGTCAGTTGTATGAGTTGAAGTCTGGTTCTGGGTGCTGTCCCTGAGCAATTCAGCTCTAATCTTGTGCTCTACCACTTGAGCCACCGGTTTTCTGGTGGTTCATTGGAGCTAAGTGTCTCACGGACTTTCCTGCCCAGGCTAGCTTTGAACCATGATCCTCAGATCTCATCCTACTGAGTAGCTAGGATGATCAGCATGAGCCACAAGCACCCAGCTTCCACTTCACGTTTCTTAGTGATGAATTGGAGATAATAGTCTCATGGGACCTTTTGTGTCTGGGATAGTTTGGAACCAAGATACTCTGGTCTCAGCTTCCTGAGAAGCCAGGATGACAGACCTTGGCGATACAACCCTAGGCTGTGGCACTCTGCTGCAAGAGGGTCCTTGGCTACACGTGGTGGAGTGCTGGCCATGAGTCCAAGAGGTAAGGATCAGCGCCTAGACCCTGAGTTCAAGGTTCATGACTGAGAAAAAAGCAAAACAAAACAATTGTCCGCAGTAGACAACTCACTAGTCTTCAGTAATACATAATTTTGTCCCTGCCATGGGGACATATCTGAGCCTCAATATTCTTGTCTGCCTAATCATCCAAGTTGTGGAGCTATTACAAGGGCAAATGAAAGAATGCACCCTTTGAAGGACAAAACACATTACACTCTTTACAGTATTCAGCACACAACATCCAGTGAGACTCATCACCCAGCACCCAATGCAGGACTCAGAACACTGCACCCTGTGAAGGACTCAGCACATAGCATCCTGAGCAGGACTCAGCACACAGCACCACACGAAGGACCCAGCACCTCAGGAAGAACTCATCACATAGCTGTATCCCACAAGATGTCATTAGTATTGGGTGCTTTCATCAGTATCACCATTTTTTCAGAAACACATCACAAACTGCACAAAGTTCACATCTAATGATTGAGATTGGTGGGGGGTTTTTTGGGGGGGAGGGAGTCAGCCATAGGGATTGCACTAAAATTTTGAGGGTACTGTCCTATGAACTTTTGCTTGAGCCACAGCACAGAATTTCACAGACATCCTGCCAGGGCTGGGTTTTAAACCCATCAGTGTGAGATCTCAGCCCCCGAATATCTTGATGACAGGGGTGAGCGAGGCAGCAGCATGTGGTTCTGTGGAGCTGGCTTGCAGTGGCATACCTCTGGATAAGTCAGGTTAGATGGCAGCTGTCAGCACCAGACTCATGGCTTGCTCTGTGATGAGGTATTTGAAGTCCTATACTTATAGAGTTGTATTCACAACATTCAATCATATTTTGGTGCCAGTCCTGGGTCTTGAGTAAGAGTCTAGACACAGTCCCTATGGTTTTGCACTCAAAGCCAGTGCTCAATTGCTTGAGTGACAGCACAACTTCTGAATTTTTATATGCATGTGGTAGTGGAGAATCGAATCCAGGGCTTTGTATGTACAAGCCATCACTATACAACTGAGCCCCAGGAATGACAAGTGTATAAACAAATAAATATGTAGATTGACATATATATGTATATATATATATATATATATATATATATATATGTATACATATGTATAAAATAAGAGAAAGTTGTCTGTATATTATGAAATTACATATATTACTAGTAATTATTGACAAATAAATTATTCCTTCAAGTTTTAAGTATCATGGTTGAATATATAACAAGGTATTAATTGAAAATTAGTCAAAGTAGTATAATTATTGTGTATAATTTTATAGTATACTCATACACTACTAATTTAATGGTTACTTTTATAACATTCCATTTGTATGGATGTATATTGGCATGCATTTCTTAGAATCTCCCAACAATCATTAGTGGAAGTCCCAGGATTCGACCTCCAGGCCTAAGTTGAAGTTTCGGTTATGGCTTCCCTCATAGCCAGCCAAACACAAGATCATGTACACTTTCTGGGCCTTTTAATTTAAGCCCAGGATTGTCAGAATGCAAAGGGGAAAAAATGTAAGACCATGTTATTGAACTTCTCTGTTTTATCCTTCTCCTTTTTATTTTTTGCCAACCCCGAGATTTGAACTTGGGTCCCAGGAACCAAGGGTCAACTGTGGCAGAGATGCCAAGACCTGAGTTCAAGCCCTGTGCTTAGCCAAAGGAAAAAAAGCCCTGGTTTTAAATTTGCACCACATTTCTGGCAGGCCTGGGATTTGAACTCAGGGTCTGGGTAACTCTGTGGCACTGTGGTTGAAGGGGAAGCTCACCGTTCTTGAGGACAAGAAATTTTAGACCAGTCCCCAGGGCCTGAATAGAAGCCTCAAAATGAAATAATAATATTCATACATGAGATTTATTTACATGCATGGGTTTAGTGAGTATGACGTTTATTACACTTATTTCTTTAGTATTATAATACACATAACATTTCATTTATTACATCCTATCACACAGGATATATTTGCATATAGATTATATATCATACTGAAACCCAGGATATTTTTCAGGAAAAAAAAATGTGTCAAAAGTGGCTTCTTACTCCATGAATAAATTTTTGGCCATGCTGAGATTTCAACTCATGGCCTAGAATGCCCAATCCATAAATGGGGTCACAGTCTTGGCTCACCATCCTCTGGAAAACTGAGCTGCCAGGAAATTCTGAGGACCTGTGATCAAGCCACAATAGTGCCCAATATATAGAGGATATCATTAAATTATATATATATATATATATATATATATACATATATATATATAGTTACCAATTATTAGTTTAAGTTATTTCTCCATTTAATGAAATATAATGGCTGAATACTTATGAAAGCATTAATTAAAAATTCGTCAATATCCTTCCATTAGAGGAATCATACCATGGTGTTAGAATGGAAGATTTAAGTTCAATAATTTTTCTGTGGCATTCTAAAATAGAATCATGAATTAACTGCAAATTTATTACTTTGATTACTTTGATAATATTCCATTAGCATTCACATAAATAGGAATGAGTTTGTCAGGATCTCCCTCCATTTGTGAGTGGCAGTCCTGGCATTCTAACTCCAGGCCTAGATAATTTATTTCAAATGTAAACAATTGGAATAACACTGTGAAGATTTCAGATTGTCATGATTTTAAAAAGAACAAGAAGAAAAGAAAGCCAGGTGTCAGTGACTCCTGTATTTAATGCTAGCTCCTCAGGAGGCTGAGGTGTAGAGAATGCCAATTTGAATTCAGCCAGGGCAGGAAAGTCCTAGACACTCTTAATTCTAAGAGATCACAGGAAAATATGCCCATGGGTTGGGCCTGTACATCAAGGGCAGAGCTCTACCCTTGAGCAAAAGGAGATCAGGGATAGGGCTTAGTCTCCTATTTCAACCTCGGACCTGCCAAAGAAATAAAAGAATTCAGTAACTCCATGTCTCTGTGTGTAGATGTATGGACGATGGGCTTTCAGCAGGCTGCCCATGCCCAGACCCCTAACCTGGGCAAGCTGGGAAAAGCCCTCAGAGAGTACTAAGTATGAGCCAGTAGCTTGAACAAAGCATCCTTCTCTGGTATTTAATAAGTGAAACCCCGAAGGCTTGCCTGGGCTGGTGTATGCAACAGATGCATTACATTCTGGCTGAGGTATTTCATTGGGACATCTAGCAGCCAGCCACTACCTCCAGGGAGACCACAGTTGCTAGGCTGTATGAGTTGTGGAAGGTTCTGGCTCCATATTTCCTATCCCTCTGTAGGATGTGAGCCTAGATCTCTGAGGCCTGGTGGCTATCACTCATTCACCATTCCTCATTGCCGAGTCTCAGGCTGGTCCCAAATCCTGGCAAAGATATAAAATGGCCAGCGATTTCTGTGCTGAAATCCCACCCTCCTAGATCCTGTTAGAAGTGAGCCTTGGGCTGTGAATGTGGCTTAGTGGTAAAGTGCTTACCTAGAGAGCATGAAGCTCGAGGTTCGATTCCTCAGTACTACATAAACAGAAAAAGCCAAAAGTGGCACTGTGGCTTAATCCCAGACCCTTAGTTCAAGCCCAAGATTAGCAAAAACATGTGAGCTTGGTGAGACATACTCTTCTGGGACTCAGAGGAGGGCCGAGGTTATAGGTAAGAGGGAGATGGCAGGTGCTGATGGCTCACCCCTATACTCTTAGCTACTCTGGAGGCTGAAATCTGAGGATTATAATTGCAAGACAGTGCAGGCAGGAAAGTCTATATGAGAATCTTTTCTCCAATTAAACACTCAAAAAGCCAGAAGTAGAGCTGTGTTCCAAGTAGTAGAGTGCTAGCCTTGAGCATAAAAACTCAGGAATAGCATCCAGGCCATGAATTTCAACCCCAGGAATGGCACACACACACACACACACACACACACACACACACACACACACACACACACACACACACACACCAATATAGAGCATTTGCCAGTCAGTCTACCAAGTTCCATCTCTAGGAACTCAATATTTTTTAAAAAGAGAGAGAATGGAAGGAAGGGCTTGCTCCAGGAGGTGATATAACTAGTGCCAAAATTCCACAGGAGTTCTAAGATGTGGAACAGGACAGAGAGCCTCAGGCAGAAGGTACACAGCATGGGCAAAGGTCCTGAGGTGTGGTGTAGAGCAGGTGGTGTGGAGGAATGAAGGCTCTGTGTCTTCAGGCAAGTATGGCTGAACACTCAAGGCTGGGTCAAGGTTTGTACTTGAGTCACAGGTAGGGCAGAGGGTAGGGTCCAGAATGGGGCCCAGGGGAAGATTAGCTTGATTTTTCACCATGGACCCCAGCCATTTCCTGTGGCTGAAAGCCTATTTTTCACAGCCCTTGACCCTAAGGCCTCCTTTGCATGGAGGAGTCAGGGCAAACACAGGGAAGAACACTTGCTTAAGAAAAGCTTCTACCCAGTGCCACCAGTAACTCAACCCTTGTAAATCCTAGCTGCTCAAGAGATTGAAATAAGAGATCGTGGTTCAAAGCCAGCTCAGGGGAAGAAAGTTAGTGAGACTCTTCTTGCCAATGAACCACCAAAAGCCAGAAATGGAGCTGTGGCTCAATTGGTAGAGTACCAGCCTTGAGGGAAAATATTAAGAGACCAGAGCTTAGACCCTGAATTCAAGCCCCAGTATAGGCACAGAAAAAATAAAGAAGATTTCAGAAGCTCAAAATCCAATGTGGAGAAAGGCCATTATCAGCTGGGCGAAGGTGGATCAAGCCTGTCATCCTAGCTACTCAAGACTGAGACCTGAGGATCAATCAAGATTCAAAGCTATCCTGGGCAGTATCTTACCTCCAATGAATCACCAAAAAGCTGGGAAGTTGAGCTACTGTAGTTCAAGTGGTACCGCACGAACCTAGTGTAAACAAGCTAAAGGATAACATCTAGGCTCTGATTTCTTGTCCCGGTAAACACACACACACACACACACACACACACACACACACACACACACACACACACACACACACACAGACTAACATCATTAGCAGGTGCCAGCAATTCTAGCTACTGAGCTCTTAGGATGGCAGCTTGAAGCCAGCCCAGGCAGGAAAGTCCGTGAGGCTCTTATGTCCACTAAACTACTAAAAAAGATGAAAGTTCAGCTGTGTTTCAAGTGGTAGAATGCTAGCTTTGAGCAAAGGAAGCTCAGGGACAGTGCCTAGGCCCAGAGTTACAGCTCAAAGATTTTTTTAAGACACACTTTGCCAGCCCCGCAGGCCATAAATCCAGATTTTGGTCATCCTAGATCTCACCTCCACTTCCGCCACTTCCACAGTACTGCCACATGTGGCCAGTGTGTGGCCAACACTGGGTTAAGAAGTGAACATACACAAGAGGGGAGGGGCATAGCCAGGTCAAGACTAATACCCCAGAACATTGATTCTCTCATCTCCCAGCTCCCTGGCCCTGGAATCTAAAGTCTGTGCCTCTGTATTCTGGGCATCCGAAATTGTCTAGAAGGCCCAGCTGGGGCCAGAAGATAGACTTTCCTGTGATAAAGTACATTTACATTTCCTAGACACCAAACAATATTTCCAAGCCACCTTGGTCTCACCTCCCATGTAGCCCTGGATCCTCCTTGCTCGGGTGGCCTTCAGTCAGCTGTCAAGCTTGAGTTGGCCAGACCCACCAGCAAACCCCCATTCCCCACTCCACTGCCAGCCTGTTGAGAGGGATGTCAGAGGCCCAGCTGAGGAAAAGGACAGGACATCATATGACTGAGGCCCTCCATCTGAGGCATGAGAGACCTATGCCAGCTGGCACTGCTGTACCAGAATCTGCTGGAGGCGGCCAAATATTTGGACAGCCAGACTTGTGCCCCAGAGAAAATATGGAACACAGGCCACTGGCAATTTTCGACTCATTGTAGATGCTGATAGGGAGCTAAAGGCAAGGTCGGTGTGGAGGAAGGGCACCATCTGAAGTCAGAAAGAGGACAGGAACCTAAGAAGGGGGCAGAGAAGGATGAGGGAAAATTACACACACACACACAGACACACAGACACGTAAACAGACACACACACACACACACACACACACACACACACACACACACATACACACACACGGACATTCCAAGGCCTCAGCTGTTCCTGAGAACAGAACCACGAACTCCCTCCATTCGGATCATATCTGACCAGTGAGAAGATGGCACTATCGTACTCAGTCCAACTGTAGACACAAGACTGAGCCTCTAACATATCTGGAATGTCTCATAACCCAGCATGGAATTTCCTACCATACACACTGATATGTTGAAAACACAGCCACCTCTGTTTATTGCTTGTCATGGGGTTTGAACTCTGGGCCAGGGCACTGACTTTCAGCTCTTCAGCTGAAGATGATCACTCTACCACTTGAGCCACAAAGCCAGTTCCTGTTTTCTGGTGGTTCATTGGATATGAAGTATCACCAAGCTGGCCTTGAACTGTGGTCTTTACATCTCAGCTTTATGAGTAGGTAGGATGACAGTTGTGAGCCACCAGCAGCACCCTGCTTTAGCCATGTTCATATTCCCAGAGGAAACTCAATTTGTCAGGACACGAACTTCTTGCAGCCCTTGACTTCAGACTTTGACACTCAGCATCCAAACCCATCCTTCAATGGAGAGAATACAGGCACAACACTCCGATCTCTTCACCCATTTACCCACTCACTGCCTGCCAAAGGCCTCGTTCTCTTGAGTTCTTGGTAAGGCACCGCCCATCCTACTGTGGCTTCAAACTGGGGAAAACTTGGGGAGTTCTTAGAAATGTCTGTAAAGTGAGGCCAGCACCTGGTCTCCACAGAACCCACACACACACACACCTCCACATTTTTGCAGGCAAGGATGTTTTACTTTCTTTCTTTTTTTTGGTTGTGTGGCTTGAACTCTGGGCCTGGGTGCTGTCCCTGAGCTCTTCAGCTCAAGGCTTGATCCACAGCACCCCTTCTGGTTTTGTGATGGTTTGTTGGAGATAAGAGTCTCAGAGTCTTTCCTACCCAGGCTGGCTTTGAACTGTGATCCTCAGATCTCACTTCCTGAGTACCGAGGATGACAGTCATGAGCTACTGGCACTTGGCCAAAGATAATTTTCCATGATTGTCATCTTATCCCCTTAGGAAATTAAGATCTGAGGACTGCAGTTGGATGCCACCCTTTGCAACAAGTCCATCAGAACTCTTTATCTCCAATTAAACCCAAAAGAGCTAGAAGTAAAGCTCTGGTTCAAAGGTTAGAGTCCTATCTTTGAGCATAAAAGACAAAACACCCCCTAATTTTAAGCATTTCCTAGCAAAATCCACCCAAGAAAGGGAAGCAGGTGGGCACACGGGTGCTCAAAACTCACACATAATAATCAAGACTCTCAGAACTCTCCCACCCTGCTAGGATTCGCTAGATAATTTGTCCTACACCATGGCAGTCTTAGATGGGCCTGACCATGCACCAAATTAGGACGTTCAAGTACAATCTCATACTGAGGATCCCCTGAAATTATCAAAGACTCAAGACCTCTCAGAGTTCTGCCTCAACACTGGACAGTAAAGTGAGATCTAGTTATCCAAACACATGATATGGGAACCACAGGGTTTCTTGGTCAAGGGACTGAGACTGGGGAGCTCTAGGTTCCTCTCTCTTGGGAAGGTGAAAATGGCTAATCTATCCCAGGAATGTTCCTGTGTTTGAGTATTATCAAAAAAACAACCCTGCTCAGAGCCCAGTGCCTCTGGTTTTCCCACCAGTCTCTACCTAGCCCTGCCTCACCTTCAGCCTGCCCTCTCTGAATCCCAAATCTGCCATCTAGATCAAAGACTAAGCCATGAAAGAGACCCCCTTCTGCCACTGAGAATGGAAGTCACAGGGCCCTAACACCTTCTAGATGAAGTCTCAGAGCAACATGGGTCCCAACTCCCACCCTCATTCCCAGGCTGCCCTGTGCCAGTGGCATGCTTACCTCTGTCTCTCATGGAGGAATAAACACCAGGGGTGTCATCTTCAGATTGAGCCCAATTGAGCACTCGAAAGTCCCAGCCCCCAAGGATGAACTGCACAGGCATCCTGCAGTGAATGACAGCCAGGTCGTCAACGGTGATACCAAGGTGCCAGGACTTTTAATAGTATTGTGGCTGGATCAAAGGCTCGATCACTGGTAGTCTAGGTTGTCAGGTGAAATCATAGCTAAAATATCCTGACACCCCTGACCTGGAATCATCCTCCCTCTTCATCATCCTAATTATCACTTGCCCCCACCCTTCACACTCCCTCTCCCCAATACCTCCCTAGCCCTTGGACACTTTCTTCTTATCTGACCAGAAAATAAACTCGTTGGGGCCAGGGATGATTAAACCTGGTAACCCACCCTGATCCCTAGGGTCTACTGAGGCTGATTTCCTCTACACTCGGTTGAGTACACAGCTCTTGGATGTCATGAACTTGCTCAGGGGTCAGTGGCTTGATCCAACATACTGGCTTTAATCTCTGAAACTGTCCTCACAGAGATTGTGAATGGTTGGCTCCCTTGATCCAGGGACTCCAAAACAAGTCTTGCATGTTCTCCCTTCTTCCTCCCTTTCCTCTTTTTCTCCCTCTGTCCTTCCCTCCTCTCTCTCTCTCTGTCTCTCTCTGTCTCTGTCTATGTCTCTCTCTCTCTCTCTCTGTTTCTCTCTCTCTCTGTGTGTCTTTCCTTTCTTTGTGTCAGTCATGGGCCTTGAACTCGGAGCTTAAGTGCTATCCCTGAGACTTTTTACTCAAGGCTAGCAGTCTATTGCTTGAGCCATACAACTTCTGTTGTTTTGTTTTTGGTAGTTAATTGAAGACAAGAGTCTTACAGGCTTTCCTGCCCGGGCCAAAAGCCTCCATCCTTGGATCTCAGCTTCCTAAGTAACTAGGATGACAGGCTAGAAGCACCAGCATCCAGCTCAAACCAAGTTTTCTTCATGTTCTGTGGAAACAGTCCTGGAACCTTTCATTGTCTAAGACCTCCCAGAGCATGGTGCACACTGTATAGGTTTGTTGGATAAATAAATGAGCATCTGTCTATGACAATACTACAGAAAAGTCCTATCTGATTCAGGTATGTATCCCCTGTAATTATTCCTCTGATGAAGCCTGATGAAGCTCTCCCACAGTTCTCTCTCTTCCCTCTTCATGCCCTCCTGGTGGCACCACACTTAACTGTTTTGACTCCTAGGATGTGAGCTATGATGTACTCACTGGATTCCAGGGCCTCTAGGATGCCTATCTTCTCAAAGATCTCTGTCCAGCTGCTGACCAGCTCTGTGGCAATCAATTCGCCACTCAGGTATGAACGAGTTTGCCATGAGCTGAATGACTGGCTCAAGAGGCCTCCTCTCCTCCCCCTGGGACCAGCCAGGATGGTCTACCAAATCCCGCCCCCAAGTTTCATGGTGCAGACAAAGGATCTTTGAGGCAGCCTGGGATCTCAGAGTCTCCCATAATCCAGTGCAGTTACTGGGAATTGTCTCTGCTCACAGCTGCAGGCTGAGGATGTCAAGGTCACAATCTCTGCTCCCCAGGACGTCCCCGACTGAGGTGGTCACCCTAGAGAGAACTGGAGGAGATTCAGCAGCTGCCAGAGAAAGGCTTAGTCAAGGCACAAGGTTCAAAGCAAGAAATAATCTGGCCTGGGAACTCTGCCTGTGACGCTTTGAACGTCATTGTTTGGCAGCTGAAAACGTCCATCCAAGGCATTAGTGGAAATTGCCAGCTTAAATTAAAAAAAAAAAAACCTGGAAAATGTAGCATTTAAATTGTCCCAATCAAACTTAAAGTGTTCCAAAATCAGTGGTCCCCTTTTGCTTTCAGACAGCCTACAGCAGGTTATGGAAACTGGGATTCATCAATCCCTATCTAATTGCCATATCCTGATACCAAGCGGGCTCCAGCAGGGGGAATGGACTTGCCTACCACTGTCCAGCTTGAAACATCCCAGATAGGACACAGATTGGAGTCTGCAGGACTCCAGGGAGGATTGACTACTGGTTCACTGCCCCGGGAGAGAAACCACGCCACCAGTGGGGCCCCGGAGCCCTGGGCCTGGATGTCCACAGAGGCCATAAACGCCCTAGGTAAGGATCCCCTCTCATCCTCGGTCATGGTGAAACATCTTCCATGTCACACTGTACGCCAGCCCCCAAAACCTCATAGCTTCACAGCCCCTGCCCTATCCTTTCTCCCATCTCCTTACCTAATTATGTTTGGCAGACACATTCCCAACCCTTGAATTAGCTCCAACTATACACTGAGAGCAGAGTGTCTGTCTGGAAGAGTGTGGCTGTGGACACTCTTGCCTCACCAAACTTCTGGCCTGGGATAGAAGGACAGGTGTCCACTTGAGTTCACACAGGTCTCCTAGGGGAGGGCCACGCAGGCCCAGCAGCTATTGTGGGTTACAGGAAAAGGAGAAAAGTGAGGTGGAAAGGGGAGGAAAGGAATGTCTACTGAAATCTTCATAAAGGATCCATGAAACTGTGAAGGAGAAAACAAAAATTGTGGCTGGGTTCATACTTGGTACTGATGAAAAAAGAACAACAACAAATACATACACACAGAGAAATAAAAGGCTTTTGCTGTTTTTAGACATGGTGAGACACACACACACACACACACACACACACACACACACACAAATCCAGAACAGTGACAGAAGTGTCTTCCATGCAGTACCTGCAATTTGTCAAATGATCACTCACCTGAGCACAATCAGGCTGTACAAGGAGAAAGATGATCTCTCTCTCTCTCTCTCTCTCTCTCTCTCTCTCTCTCTCTCTCTCTCTCTCTCTCTCTCTCTCTCTCTCTCTCTCTCTCTCTCTCTCTCATACACACACACACACACACACACACACACACACACATACACACACACAGACTCAGAGTAGTGCCTCTCTTAAGTTTGTTGGTTACTCATCTGGGACAATGTACAGCTGGAGCATGCAGGTTCCCATTCCCCATTTCCTTTTCAGAAGCAAGGGTTCCCACCCAAGGGGAGCATCAGTGTAATGGCACAGCACCACCCTGCCTCTTGCCTTCTCCAGGGCCAAACTCCTCCCCTTGGGAACAACCAGCATTAAATCCCCAGACAGGTGGCTCCTCATAGCAAGAACTGAAAACAAGCAGGGGGTCATGGGTCCCCAAATGGGTGTCTAAGCTGGGGTGGGCATGGTGTTGAGGAAATGGATGGGGTTCTAAAGACTACAAACATGGACACATTCCCTACTTCCAGCCTAGATGCTTCTGGGCAACTGGGTGGATTCTTGGAGGGACAAGGAGAACAGATGGACCAGGAGCACCAGCAGATGCTGGAAGAGCTGGGAAATGTGACCAACCTGTGAGTACTGTTGACAGCTGGCATAGGGCGGGGGGGGGACAGGCCAGGTGTATGGGTGTCAGAGAGAGTGTGTACCTCCAGATATTCACCTTTCATCTGACCCCCAGTGCTCTCACCTCCCTAGTAGGATTTTCTGATACCCTCCTCAGATGAGAGGATGACTGAGAACAGAGGACAAGAACTCACACAGCAAAGGGTCTCTATCTTCTGCATCCAACACCGCCCCCACCCCCAGAAAAAAGGAAAAGACCCGAGAAGGCAGGTGTGGAGTTGCTGCTCCCCACCTCTTTATAAAGCCACAAAATTCCCACCTAGGAGAGGAAGGGTGAACATGTGAGGTTGTGTGGTTCCCACTGCTCCACGCCAGGGGCTTGGTGATGCCACCTTCTCACCCAACCCTGCATCTCCCCATTTCCTTGGACACTGACACTAGTGATAGGGGTGGGATCCTTGGGTCGACACCAACTCCCCCACCCCCCACTCCTGGGGAGCATTTGTGGCAGAGCCAGGGCTGGCCCTTGGCACTGGTGAGGCAAGGTTAGGATGTGAGAACGGAAGTGGGAGTCGCGAGTCTGGGTTGGGGTGGGGAAGAGGGGATTTGGAGAGGTCACAAGGTGCGGGCCCCTGGGACGGCCACTCATGTGTGCTGCTGGGAGATGCTATAGGCTGCCATTCTGGGTGTAGTGGGCAGCAATGGCAGCATCATGGCAGATGCTCAGGCCCAGAGCAGCGGATGGGGGTCAGTACATGATCAGGGCCACAAGCTGGCCTGGGGCACATCACTGGATGACTCTGAGAGGTGCTCACGTCCGAGCCAGCAGCCCATGTTTGAAACGTAATGCCACGGGCAGAGCAGGAAAGGGGGCCAGGACAGGGGCAGGAAGGTGGCAGGACTGAGCCCGCCTTAGGCCTAGCTGAGCTCCTGGCACTGGAATCTCAGACTCAATGCCTACTTGGCCTCTGAGCCTCCAATGGCCTGTGGGAGGGATGTGCCTGCTGTGCTGGCTTTGTGTGCTCTGTGCTCCTAGCCCAGACCCGTGATCCTACAGCAGCAGAAGCCAGACATTGATGCCGCCTCCCCTGGTGCTTGTGCCTGCTCTTCTGTCTGCTGTCTCTCTCTGACCCCCACTTCTCTCCCGGGCCGCCCCACCCACGCTGCACAATTGAGCCAGCCCCCATGTGCCCCTGGCTGCAGCAGATATGTGCCCCCTCGGCCACGTCCTGTCCTCTCCTCAGTCACGCCCCCTCCCCACTCGACCACACCCCCCATCCCAGACCTTGTGGTGCCCTGACTCCCTAAGGCTAACAGGCCATGGAAGAAGCAGCCTCACCTCAGCTCAGGGCTTCTTCCGAACCCCAGCAGCTGCCCATGGCAACGAACCCCTCCCTCAGTCCAACAGCTGGGAGAGACTATTCTCTATCCACCTCACACACTAAGCAGGTGCACGGTTACCCTCTGTTAGTGTGTGTATGTGTGTGTGTGTGTGTGTGTGTGTGTGTGTGTGTGTGTGTGTGTGTGTGTGTGTGTGTGTGTGTGTGTGTGTGTGTAATTTTCAGGGATACCTACCTCACAAGGACTCAGAACATAGCACCTTTTTGGATGACAGCACACAGCATAGTTTTAAAAAATAGCACAAAGAAACCTGTGTAATGGACTCAGCACAATGCGCCTTTTGAAGGACTCAGCACATAACAACCTTTGGGATCCTCATGGTAATCTAATGACCAATAAAATTAGACATGTCATTTTGACATCACCAAGCTTAAATATCATAGAATTATGACAGCATGTCATAGTGAAATTATAGACATATTGTGAATGCCTATTTTGTGATTTCATTCTAGTTCAAGCAAGCAATATTGGTGGATATCAGAAATCCATTGTGACATGAAAATCCTTTTGTGATATCACTGTGCCATTGTGATATAATTAATCTGTTGTGACATCACAAAGCTGTTCTGTCCATTGTGACCTCCTCACCAATGTGACATCACAAAGCCATTGTGATATCACATTGCTGTTGTGACATTACAATCACCCTGAGACCTCCCAAACCCATTATGACATCTTTAGCACTTTTGAAAAAACACATGGCCTTTGTGACACCACAATCCCTTTGTGTATCTATATCTTCATTGTGAAGTGTCAATTGAGATCAGATATGCCATTGTGAGATCACAAAACATTTACAATATAATCACAGGTGTGACATCACATTGTCATTATGACATCAGGTCATTATGATATCCCAAATCTATAATGATATCATACCATTATGACATCACATTTTCATTGTGACATCATATTTACATTATGAATGCCTCTTATGTGATGTCATAATATTTCAAATGTGGCATGTGGGTTCATATAAAAAATACATTTTGACTTCATAACCATTGTGACATCACAATCCCTTTGTGACAAAACTTTGCCATTGTGATATCTCTAAACAAATGTGACAACTCAAACATGTCCTGCCCTCGTAAGTTTTGACATGTTGCCAGTGTGTTATGTTAGGCCCTTTGAGAGCTCATTCTATTTTTGACCTCATATTATTTCAGGTATGACATAAAATATTAATAATGTACTGTGATATCTTGAGTATTGTGACATCACACTGCTAGATGTAATGACCATTGTGTCACATTGTCACATCACAAATCTATTCAACTTCATCACATTTGTGCCAACAAATGCCTTTGGAATCCTCACAATCCCATTCTAAACTCATATACTCATTGTGAGCTATTGACAATTGAGGTGTCAAATGCCATTGTCACATCACCAATCTATACTGCGACATCATAAAACGATTTTGAACTCATCACTATTATGGCATCACCAACTAATTGTGATTATAACAACATTCTTATGACATTATAATTTGACATCATATTGCAATTGTGATATTACTGTACCATCATGCTTTCACAAACCTATTATGACCTCATAACATCTTAGAAAATGCACGATCTTTGGGACTTCAAGCTCCTTCTCTGAACTTGTATCATTGTGAACTTGTAGCAATTGAAATTTGAAATAAAGTGTGATATTACAAACTAGTTTGACATCACTTACGCATTTTTATATCATTAACACTTTGACAAATGAAACCTGTTAGGATCCTTAGCACTTTTGAAAAAACATGGCCTTTGTGTCATCACAGTTCATTTGTGTATGTCATTGTGACTTCATTCTCATATCCTCATTATAAACTAATGGCAGTTAAGATCTGACATGCCATTGAGACCTCACAAACCCTTTGTGACATCATGAAACTGTCGTTATGATATCATCAGCTCATTGTGACATCACCAAGCTACAGTGACATCATAGCATTATGACATCGCATTGCCATTTTACTGTCATAGACACATTGTGAATGTATATCCTGTTATTTCACTCTATTTCAAATGTGGCATATCAGTTGATATCAGAAACATATTGTGACCTCATAACCATTGTAACATTATAAACCCTGTGTGATGTCATAATCATTGTGACACCATATTGTTGTTATCACATTTTGGCTTATGGTGACAACACAAAATGAGAATGACATTATAGCATTTGCCATTATGTCATTGTGACATCATATTCACATTATGAATGCCAAATCTGTTATTTCATTGTATTTGAAATGTGGCATGTGGGTTGATATCAGAAACTCATTGTGATGTCATAACCATTGTCACATCAGAATCCCTTTGTGACATCAATTTGGCACTGTGACATAACAATAGCAATATGATGCTACTAAAGCACCATGATATCACAATGGTCATGAACTCACAATGGGTTTCTGATATCAACCGACATGCCACATTAGAAATACAATCAAATAACCTAATAGGCAAACACAACATGTCTATGATATCAGAATGACAATGAGATGTTACAATGCTATGATGTCATTGTAGTTTTACATGTCAAAATGAGCTGATGGTGTCATAATGGCAACATGATGTCATAATTATGATAATGTCAGAAAGGATTTATTTATGTTTAAATGGTATGTCTGATGTCAGTTGTCAGTTCCCCATGAGGATATGGATACAAAAATGTTCTGTGATGCCACAGAGGCCATGTGTGTTTTCAAAGGTGGTAAGAGGTCATAATAGGTTTCAAAGGGCACAATGTGATCCATAATGTCACAATGAAAATGAGATGTCCCATTGAGTTTTTGATGTTACAATGGTGATGAGGTCAAAATGGTTTAGTGATGTCACAGTTTGTAATATCAGAATGATACATCCAATTTCAATTACTCATAATTCAATATGAGGATACCGGGTGATAGAAGGAGCTTCATAATATGTGGTCATACTATGTGAAAACCCAATGGAACAGTGATTTCACAATGAAAATGTGATGTCTCAACATCATGTTATAATAATTTTTTGATGTCACAATTGGTGATGTCATACTGATGAGGGGGTCATAATAGATTTGAGATGTACCAAGGGGTTGGTGATGTCACAATGGCATGTGGGATTTCAATTATCACTAACTCACCATGAGTATATGAGGAGTTTGGGAAGGGATTCTGATGTCACCAAAATATATGCAGTCAAGATAGTGAAGAACTAACAGGTCTGAGATGTCACAAAGTGACACAATGGTTATGATGTCCAGGGGTGTGTTATCATGATGTTACATTGGATTTTAGATATCTCATGTCATATTTGAAATATGAAGTCGAACACAGATTTTCAACTCACAAAGGGCTTAAGATATCACAATGGCATTTCACAAAAGTTATGAGGACAGGAGAGGTATTTGATGTCACAGTGTATTAATGATATAACAAATGCAAAGTGTTGTGACAAAGAGATTTTGATGTCACAAAGGTTATGAGTTCACAATGGTTTCCTGATATCAACCCACATGGCACATTTGAAATAGAATGAAATCAAAGTATAGGCATTCACAATGGGTCTATGACATTAAAGTGACAAGGTGATGTCAAGGCAGCGATGTTTGATAGGATATGTACTCATTACCTTACTCATGTAACTGTAATCCCTCTGTACAGTACACATACAATAAAAAATGTACGGAAGAAAAAAAGAAAAAAATGGTATTGTGTCATTGCGGTTTTGTGTATCACAATGAGATGATGGTGTCATGATGACAATGTGATTTCACAGTCATAATTATTGTACAAAGTATTTGTGACGCTACAATGCTATGTGTGATCACAATTTTCATTAGTTCACAATGAAGATATGGGTACTCAAAGGGTCTGTGATGACACAGAGGTCATGTGTATTTTAAAGGTGCTAAGAGTTCATTATTGCTTTTTGATGTCACAATGTGATTGTGAAGGCACAACAATAATGTGATGTCACAATGAGTTTGTGATGTCACAGTGATGATGAGGTCACAATGCGTTTGTGATGTCACTATGAGTTTGTATTATTACAATGACATGTCCAATTTCAATTTCTACTAGTTCAAAATGAGGATACAATTTCAAAGAAAGAATCTTAAGCTCCAAGGACCATGAACTGTTAGTCATAACGTGTGATATGCTGCCATTAGGATATTTTAGGCCTTTAGTAAGCTTATATTCTGTTTTGACTCTGACAATATGAACATTGTGACATCACATTGATAGACATCAAGACCATGGAGTCACATTGTGAACTCACAAATGTGTTAAGACTTCATCACATTTGCCTCAACACATGACTTTGGAGACAACACAGTCCTTTTGTGAACTCATATCTTCATTGTGAATTAAAGTTATTTGAGAATCGGCATGCCATTGTGACATTTCCAACCAATTGTGACAGCACAAACCTATTATAGTAGAAACACATTGTGATCTAACAGCCATTGTGGTAGCACAATCCTTTTGTGACCCCATATGTCCATAGTGATATCACTAACCCACTGTGAAATTCCAATCCTCTCATACCCAATCCAGGTATGAAATGTGATACCCGAATGCAGTGTGACATCTAGATCATGGTGACATCACACTGATAGATGTTCTGAGCATTTTGTCATATTCTGACAACACACACCTGTTAGGACTTCATCATTTTTGAGACAACACATGACTTTGGAGACATCACAGTCCCTTTGTGAGCCCATATCCTCATTTTGAGTTGACAATTGAGATCACATGTGTCATTTTGATATCACCAACCCATTGTGATATCACACACCTCTTGTAAACTATCACCAGTATGGCATCACCAATTGTGGCAACAAAACTTTATTAAATCATCATATTGCAACATCCCATTGCCATAGCGATATCACTGTTCCAATGTTTTTTCAAAAACCTAGTATGTCTTCATAGCATTTTAGAAAATTCATGGCCTTTTATATTTCAGTCTTCTTCTGTGAACTCATATCCTCATTGTGAAATAGTAGCAACTGAAATTGGACATGTGAGTATGAGATGTGACTTCACAAAACGTTGATTTCATCACCAATGTGACATCACAAACCCATTGTGAGCTTTCATTGCCACTTGATATCACTATCACATTGTGACATCCCAAACCTGTTTGGACCTCTTAGCACCTTTGATAAAACACATGGCCTTTGTGACATTACAGTCCCTTTGTGTAACTATACCATGATTATGAACTGACAATTGATATAAGACATGCCATTGTAACATCATGAACTCTTCGGATATCACCAGTGTGACATAACATTCTCATTATGACAGGACCAACTACTTTTGACATCACAAAACTATGACAAGATAGCATTATGAGATCACATTGTCATTGTGATGTTATAGAGAGATTGTGAATGCCTGTTTTTAATTTTTTTTTTCGGTCATCGAGCTTGATCTCTGGGCTTGGGTTCTGTCCCTGCTCTACAGCTCAAGGCAAGCAATCTATCACTTCAGTCACAGCACCACTTCTGGTTTTCTAATGGTTTTTATTGGAGATAGTCTCATGGACTTTCCTGCCTAAAGTGGCTTTGAAGTGCAATCCTTAGATCTCAGCCTCCTGAGTAGCTTGGATTACAGTCATGAGCCACTGGCTCCAGGCTTTTTCATTCTTTTTTCAAATTTGACATGTGTGTTGACATCAGAAACATAATTTGAACTCATAACCACTGTAACATCATAAATAAGCAGTGACATCAAATTGTCATTATGACACCTTCAGCTCGTTGTGACATCACCAAACAACAATGGCATCATAGCATGATAAATCACAATGACATTGTTACATCATAGTCATAACAGTGTGAAGGCTTATTCTGTGAATTTATTCTATTTCAGAAACCCATTTTGACCATATAACCATTGTGATATCACAATCTTTTGTGACATCATTAATCTGCTGTGCCATCACAAACCAGTCCTTATAAGTTTTGTGACATGCTGCCATTGTCATATGTTAAGCCCTTTGTGAGCTCATAATCTGTTTTAAATCTCATATTTCTGGTATGACATGTGATATCAGAAATCTCCTGTGACATCATACTGCCAGCTATCATGAGTATTGTGTCACATTGTGACATCACAAACCTGTTAGAACGGTTGTCACATTTGTGACAACAAATGCCTTTGGAGACATTACAGTCCCTTTTTGAAATCATATATTCATTGCCAATTAATGACAATTGAGATCTGCCATGCCACTCTGACATCATGAACCCTTTGTGACATCACAAACTTATTGTGACCTCATCACAAGAATGGCATCGACAACTAATTGTGGTATGAAAGCATTATTTTGACATGATATTGTGGTATTGCCATTGTGATATCACTGTCCCATTGTGTTTTTACAAAACTATATGGTCACATCACATCTTAGAAAATTCATGGCCTTTGAGACTTCAAGCTCTTTCTGTGAACTCGTGTACTTATAACTTCTAAGGCAAAGAGACAAACCATCAAGTCACATTTAGTATAATAATCCAATTTACACTAGAAAGCGGACTGTGATTACCTTATCCTGGACTGGATACCCAGGTGCAAGAGCAGCCTTGACCACCAAACCTCAGAACTTCAATGGGCAGCCCCACCCTTTCTTAATTGGTCTGCAAACCACCAGTCAAAAAATTATGATCTCCAAAACTCCAAACCTCAATGAGCAAGGCTTTTTACTTTTCCATTCCTCCCTCCTTCGCTACAGACTTGTCCTTCCTTCCTGGTCTTTCCCTATTTCCCTTCCACCACTTCCTTCAGGCCTCTCCAGTCTCCACAGGCCTGCCCTCCTCTGCCCCAGTGACCACTTGCCAACCTTCTGCTCTCCCTCAACTTCCTCTCTCCTCAAGTTTTTCCCTTCCTGCTGTCTCACCACTTTCTTCCATCTGGGTAGCTCTCATTTTTATGTCCCCTTCTAATGCTCTGAAAATGCAAATTATATATAGGTTGTACCCCTCCTCACACCAATGTGTCGTCTGCCTAACAGTTTTCAACCATCACTTCCCAAACTGCCCAATGTTCAATTACTTCTTGACAGCTCACCATGTGAGGCTTGACACTACCACCTTTAGCGGTATTCCCCTCACTCTCCGGTGGGCCAGGCCAAGAATTTACAATGATTATGGGCTCCCACAGATAATTCTGGCCTCACTGGTTATGATAGTTTCCTCATAGTGAATTAGAAGAAATTGAAATTTTATATGTCATTGTTATATTACTTGATGAGACATCACTAAACCATTGTGACCTCATCACCGTGGTGACATCACAAACTCATTGTGATATCACATTGCCATTGTGTCTCCATGCTCACATTGTGACATCCCAATCTTAATATGACTTCAGAAGCTTTCAAAGAAAGCATGGCCTTTGTGTCATCACAGGACCTTTGTGTACCCAAATCCTCATTTTGAGCTAATGACAATTGAGATCAGACATGCCATTTTAACATCTCAAAACCTTTGTGACATCATCACCACTGTAACATCACATTGTCATTATGACAACATCATCCCATTGTGACATCATAAAACAACAATGACATCATAGAATTATGACATCACATGGTCATTGTGATGTCACAGATACAATGGAATGTCTATTCTGTGATTTCATTCTATTTCAAATGTGACAGGTGTGTTGATATCAGAAATAGATTGTGAACACATAACCACTATGGCATCACAATACCTCGATGACACTACATTGCCATTATGATATCACAAACCCACTTTCTCTCCTACCTCATAAATATTTTGACATGCTGCCAGTGTGATCTCTGGCCTCTCTAAGCTCATAAATTGTTTAACTCATAATACTTCATGTATGACATGTGATATCAGAAATCCACTGTGACATCATGACCAATGTGACACCACACTGCCAGATGTCATGACCACTGACTCACATTGTGACATCACAAACCTGTTAATACTCGTTGCACTTGTGCCAACATATGCCTTTGGATACATTATGCCTTGTGAACTTATATATTTATTGTTAATTGGAGACCTGGCATGAGATTTTGACATCAACATCCCATTGTGAAATCACAAATCTATGTGACCTCATCAGCTGTATGGCATTACCAATTATTTGTGACTTCAAAACAATACTGTCCCATGTAATGGTAACATCACATTGCCAGTGGGATATCTCTGTCCCATTGCATTTTCACCAATCTCTTATTTCTGCATAATATTTTACAAAACCCATGGCTCTAGCTCCTTATGTAAACACGTATCTTCATTGTGATCTAGTAGAATGAAATTAGATATGTAATGGTGATATTACAAATTCATTGTGACATCTCTATCCATGTGTGCCTTTATCAGCACTGTGACATCACAAACCAATTGTGACATCACATTTCCACAGTGATATCACGATCACCTTGTGATATCCCAAATCTGTTGTGACCTCTTAGCACCTTTGAAAAAGGACAAATGACATCAAACATGCCATTGTACCATTACAAACGCTTTATGACATCATCTCCAGAGTGAGATCACATTGTTGTTAGGATACAATCAGCCCATTGTGATATCCCTAAATGACAATGACATCATAGCATTATGACATCACATATTCATTGTGATGTCCTAGAGACAATGTGATTGCCTATTCTGTGATTTCATTCTATCTCACATGTGGCATATAGTTTGATTTCAGAAACCCATTGTGACCACATCACCATTGTGACATTACAAACCCTTTGTGACCTCATATTGACATTATGATATGATTAATGCAATGTTGCATCACAAATCTGACTTGTCCTCCTAAATTTTATAACAAGCGACTACCTTGACCTTGGCTGGATGCCCAGAGCTACATGCAGCCTCAACCATGAACCCGCAGAACTCCACAGAGCAGCCCAGGCATTTGTTAACTGGTCTTCAAACAACCAACCCCAAAACTAATGATCTCCAAAGCTCCACATTTCAAAGGCCAAGGCTTTTTCTTATCTCCTCATCCTTCTTCACTATAGACCTGTCCGACATTTCAGGTCTTATTTTTTTCCTTCCACTAATCCCTTCTTCTCTTCAGGCTGTTCTACTCTTGACAGGCCTGCCCTGCCCTATCCAGGTGGTCAGGTGCCATCCTTCAGCTCCTGCTCTCCCTCAATTTCCTTTCCTGCCAGCTCTTTATCCTCCTGCAGTCTCATCACTTCTTTCCTTCTAGGCCTTTCCACTTTTTCTGTCACCTTCTGTTGCTCTGAACCTGCAGCCTATATTTAGGCCGTACCCTACCCCTACTGCAATATGTTTCCTACATAACAGTTTTCAATCATCACTTCCCAAATGTCCATGCCCAATCACTTCTTGGCAGCTCACCATGTGGGACTTGACATCCTATCACTTTCAACAGCATGTCCTGCCCCTTTCAGCGGCATACACCCCTCTCTATGGTGGTCCATACCAAGAGGTCATGATGACTATCTGTTCCCGTGGATTATACGAGCACTGATGGTTATTACAGTGTCCTCATGGTGAAGTAGGAGCAATTGAAATTGGACAAATAATTGTGATATTAAAAACTCATGACATAACTAACCCATTGTGACCTCATCACCACTGTGACATCACAAACCCATTGTGACATCACATTGATATTTTTAACACCAGGATCACATTGTTATATCCCAAATCTATTTTGACCTCTTATACATTTTGAAAAAATACATAGCTTTGTGACATCACATTTCATTTGTGTACGCAAATCCCCACTATGAAATATTGACAATTGAGAATCAGACATGACATTTTAATATCAAAAACAGTTTGTGAGTTTATCACAATTGTGACATTACATTGTCATTTTGACACCATCTACTCCTTGTGAAATCACAAAACTAAAATGATATGATAGCTTTATAACTTCACCATGTCATGTGACATCATAGACACATTATGAATGCCTTTTCTGTTATTTCATTCTATTTAAAATGTGGCCTGTAGGTTGATATCATAAGCAAATCAAGAACTCCTAACCATTGTGACATCAAAATCCCTTTGTACATCACTCTTCCATTGTGATATCTCTAACACACTGTGACATCACAAACCTATCCTGTCATCATAACTTTTGTGACATGTTGCAATTCTAATACCTTTGGCTTTTTTGTCCTCATAATCTGTTGTCGACCTCATTAGATTTCACATATGACACTTGATATCACAAATTCCCAGTGACATCATGACCGTGGTGATATCACACTGCCAGATTTCATAACCATTGTGTCAAATTTTAGCATCACAAACCTTTTAGGATTTCAATATATTTGTGACAACACATACTTTTGGAGAAATCACAGTCCCTTTGTAAAATCCTATACTTATTGTAAGTTAAAGACAATTGGGAACCATCATGTCATTGTGACATGCACAACAAATTGTGACATCACTAATCTTTTGTGACCTCATCACCAATTGTGACAACAACACAATATTTTGACATGATGTAGTGAGTTGACATTGCCATGATGATATCTGTCCCATTGTGTATTCACAAACCTAATATGACCTCATAACTTTAAAAAAATTCATGTCCATTAGGACTTCAAGATCCTTCTGTGAACTTGTACGCACATTGTGAAATACTAGCAATTGACATTGGACCTGTGTTTGAGATATTACAAAATTATATGTCATCAAAAACCTTTGGTGACCTCATCACAACAGTTTATCATAAAGCTATCATGACCTTAAGTACCTTTGAAAACACACATGGCATTTGTGACATAACAGTCCCTTTGTATGCCCATATCCTCATTGTGAGCACATGACAATGGAATTCATATATGCCATTGTAACATCACCATTTGTGACCCCATCACAAATAAGACAACAAATATTCATTATGACACCATTATATCCTTGCAATATCACCAATTTATAATGACCTTATAGCATTATGACATTATATTGTCATTGCGATGTTATAGACACATTGTAAATGCCTATTCTCTTAGTTCATTCTATTTCAAATGTGGCATGTGGGTTGATATGAAAAAACCATTATGATCTCATAAATATATGGCATCACAATCACTTTGTGACATCACAGTGCTATGGTGATATCATTAACACACTGACATCACAAACCTGCCCTGTCCTCATAAGTCTTCTGATGTGCTGCAATTGTGATGTCTTAGGCCTTTTATGAGCTCGTAATCTGTTTTCAGTCATATAATATTTGTTATGATATGTGATATCAGAAATCCACTGTGACATCATGACAATTGTGACATCATACTGACAGATATCATGCACATTGTGTCACACTGTGATATCATATTCCTCCTAGGACTTCATCACACATCTGACAACACATGCCTTTGAAGATACCCCAGTCCGTTTCTGAACTCATAGTCTCTGTGATTTCATGACAAATGAGATCCTTTATGCCATTTGGATATCACCAACAAATTGTGGCATCATAGACCTATTGTGACTCCTTACCTGTATGGCATCACCAACTAATTGTGACATCAAAACCTTTTGTGATGTCACATGACAGGATGATCATGACATCTGTCAGCGTGATGTCACATGGTCATAATGTTAGTGGATTTCTGGTATCTCGTCATACATGAAATATGAGCTTGAAACAAATTATGAGGGCAAAAAGGTCTAAGATATCACAATGTTAGCATGTCACAAAAGTTATGAGGACAGGAGAGTTTTGTGATGTCACATTGTGTTAGTGATATCACATTGGCACTGCTATATCACAAAGTGATTATGATGTCAAAATGATTGTGTAGGCACAAACATGCGTTTCTGATATCAACTCTCATGCCACATTTGAAATACAATGAAATCACAGAATAGGCATTCACAATGTGTCTTTGATGTCACAATGATAATTCTTGTCATAATGCGATTATGTCATTGAGTTTGGTGAAGCTATCATAATGAAAATGTGATGTCACACTGTTGAGGATGTCACAAACACTTTTTGATGTTATAATGGCATGTCTGATCTCAATTGTCATTGGTTAACAACAAGAATATGGGTACACAAAAGGATTATGATGTTGAAAAAGGCATGTGATTTTTCAAAGGAGCTAAGTGATCATAATTGATTTGAGATGTCACAATGGAATCATGATGTCACAATGACAATATTGTCACAATGGGTTTGTGATGTTGTGTTATGATGATGTCAAAATGGGTTTGTGATGTCATAACAAGTTTGTAATATCACAATCAAATTTCCAATTTCAATTACAACTAATTCACAAGGAGGATACTGTAATAATCATCAGGGCCATGATAATCTATAGGGTCCGATAATCAGCCAGGCACTATCTCCTGGCCAGCTGGAGAGGACAAAGTATGCCACCAAAGAAGGTGGGGCATTCTGTGGGAGGGGCTGTTGCATTAATCCCCACCTATTGAGCTATTAAGAAGTGATTGGGCTTTGGGCAGTTTCTGATGTGACAGTTGAAAACTGTTAGGCAGATGGAGTGGGGAATGGGTACAGATTTTTTACAGGCTACTTGTTCAGAGCAAGAGAAGGAAAGAGAAAAAGAGAAAAGTCCTGGAAGGAAGGAAGTGGAAAATGTGTTCATATCTCTGGAGTAACATGAAAAGGAGCTTGGGGCTCTGAATTCCAATTGTGTTCAATTTAAAAATCAGCCCTCTGAACTTAAGAAGAAATGAGGCAAAGAAAAATTCACACACTTCTACCTCAAAATACAGGCTTATAAAAGACTGAATCTCCAATATGTGCCAGTCCAAACCCACCAAGTGTTTAAAAGCACTGGACACTGGAGAAAACAGGGAGAATAATTTGACGTGAAGAAAAGATTTGAAGATATATTCTTGTGAGAGTCAAAAATGAGAAGAAAATCCGCAAAAGGAACCTAGAAAACACAGAATAAAATGAAATTCAAGTACATTAGCCTGGGTGAGCATGAGGCAAATTAGGGGACCACAGGTCAGAGGGCGACAGAAGCACAAGACAGAAATGTTGTCATCCTTGCTAACAACAAATGAGGCCAAGAAGAGATACTGATGTTGCATTAAGAAATTGTGGCCATGAAAATGGAGCCAGACCTGATATAAGAATGTATTAGGGTGAAGTACATGTCTGTGGAGAGCTGCGGGAGCCGCGACCAAAGACGGCACGGTCATAAGGCGCGGCCGCAAAAATGGAGCGGCTGTGACCAAAGATGGCGCTGGCTCCCGCCTTCCGTCTTCCCGGTGACGAGTGTTCTCTGTAAAAACAACTCCTTATATGGCTATGACTTGGCTCCTAGTTTGCTTCTGTGTTTGCGACCCTATCGGTATATGCCATGTGGTGCTTCGTGATTGGCCATCCAGGAGGCTTATAACCGGAGCGCGGGTGGGGGGGTAGGGGGAGGGAGAGAGAAGTGGGAAGAAGAGGGAAGAAGAGAAGCGGGAGAGAAGCTTGTAGCAAGGTCCTGATTAAACCGCATTGAGAAGAATCCCGGGTCGCGTCTTCCTTGCTGGTCGAGGTGGTCACGACAGCTGGTGGCCCATACGGGGAAATCAGTTCTCTCTGTTGTCAGGGTGGTGCACCAGTAAGTTCCCAGGAAAAGGGGGAATCTGCGACAAGAGCGGGGGTAAGTTCCCAGGTGAAGTGGGAATCCGAGATTAAAGCGGGCATAATACGGGGCTCTTCTCTGTAGATAAAAGAGAGAGGCGAAACCCGGGAAGAAATAAAATACAGGCCTAAAGTGAAAGTAACAAAAAATAAAATTTTTAATAACTGAGATGTGCGCCGCGACGTCACATCCAATTTTTCTGGCCCTGGAAGAGCTACTACGCTCAAAAGGACTAAAGTTAAATAAGGGTACTTTACAGAGGTTCCTTGAAAAATGCAACATTGTAGCTTCTTGGTTCATAGTGTCCGGAAGCCTTACAATAGCCTCATGGGATAAATTAGGGAGGGAGTTGGACTTTGCCTATGAACAGGGCACATTAAAGGCAGGAGTCCGCCCCATTTGGAGATTGATTAGTGGCTGCCTGGAGGATCAGATCTGCTGTGAGATTATAGAAAATGGACAGCCAGCACTGGAGCAGTTACAGGAGGAGAGGTCAGAGAAGGCAATCAGTGAAAAGGGAGACAGTGAACAGGGCAAAAGGGGGTGACTATACCCAGATCTGTCCGAGCTAAAATCGGAAAGAGCGAGTTCCAGTGAGTTAGAGGAGGAAGAAGTGAGAGCACTTATTCAACAGATGAAAAGGAACCGTATAAAACAAGGGGAACGTAAGCTAAGCCAACCTGCACTTAATGAGGACATAGAAAGAACTTCCGGTCAGACCCCTTTAGCGCCTCTTCCATATCAACATGGAGCCAATGGGCACCCGTTTTGCCCGGACACTTGGCGAACTGCTCAAGCAGAACTCGCCTTCCCAGTTTTTCAAGACAATAATCAACAGAGATTCCATGAGCCTCTAGAATTTAAAGTAATTAAGTCCCTGGCTGAGTCTGTTCGGACGTATGGGCTTACAGGCTCTTTTACTGTATTTCAAGTGGAAGCTATAAAGAGATATTGCATGACCCCCTCTGATTGGGCGAGCCTAGCATGGGCGTGTTTGAGTCCAGGCCAATACTTGGATTGGAGGGCATTTATGCTAGAATTTTGTAATGAACAGGCAGCCATAAATCAAGCGAACGGACGTCAGGTTTGGGACAGAGACATGCTCTTAGGACAAGGTCACTTTGCTAATGCTCAGATAGGATATTCCCCTGAAGTGTATCAACAGATAAATGATGTTTGCATTAAGCCGTGGAAATCACTACCAAATAAGGGGGAAGTTAGCGGCAATCTCACCAAGATCCTGCAGGGGGCTATGGAGCCTTTTTCAGATTTTGTGGTCAGAATGGTGGAAGCAGCAGGCAGAATTTTGGGGGATCCTGACATGGTTATGCCTCTTATAAAACAATTAGTCTATGAGCAATGCACCAAAGAATGCAAAGCCGCCATTACCCCGTATAAGCATAGAGGGTTGGAGGCATGGATGAAAGTGTGCAGGGAGCTGGGAGGACCTCTAACTAATGCAGGCCTTGCTGCTGCTGTACTCCAGTATTCAAATAGGCCGTGGGGCTCTGGAGTGACATCTGGAGTATGTTTTAAGTGTGGTAAGGCTGGTCATTTTAAGAGAGATTGCCCAGAGAGAAAAGGAACCGGAAGGGCTGGAGGAGTTACAACAGGTAAACAGCCAGGGCTGTGCCCCAGATGTAAGAAAGGAAAGCATTGGGCCAATGAATGTAGATCAGTCAAAGATGTTAACGGCCAGCCCTTGGGCCCCATCATGCAGCCAAAAAATGGGCAGAAGGGCCCCCATCCCCAGGGCCCGCAAATGTATGGGGCAATGGAGAGCCCAAATGAGGAAATTTCCCAAGAAGGATGGCCTACCCTGAGGCATCCCAAGAACCGCGGAGAGCCACTACAGGCTCGGCAGGACTGTACATCCGCACTACCACCAGACTCGTACTAACCCCACTAATGGGTGTTCAGTTAATAGAGTCAGATTTTCAAGGTCCTCTAGAACAGGGCACAGTGGGGTTACTACTTGGCCGGTCTTCCGTTACTCTTAGAGGGCTTAAAATTCACCCAGGTGTTATTGACCCAGATTATACAGGTATAGTTAAAATCATGGTAGAAGCCCCAAAAGGTATTGTAGCAATTTCCCCTGGAGACAGAATTGCCCCATTGTTACTCCTGCCTAGCCTACATGAAAAATTTCCTGCCATACAGTCTGAGAGAGGTAAAAAGGGTTTTGGCTCCTCCAGAATTGAGTCAGTGTACTTAGCCCTGGATTTAGACCAGAGACCCACGCTTGAGCTGGAGATTGAAGGAAAAGGATTATAGGACTGTTAGACACAGGGGCTGATCGTAGCATTATTGCCAAAAAGGATTGACCGAGAGGGTGGCCATTACAGGCCTCAGAACAAACCCTGAGAGGGTTGCGCTATGCCAAAGCCCCTGACATAAGAGCAAGACCCCTCAACTGGAAGGATGGAGAGGGACACTCTGGAAACATCCAGCCTTATGTTTTAGAATTGCCTGTCTCCCTGTGGGGTCGAGATTTACTAAAAGAGATGGGGTTTTGCCTTAGTAATGAATATTCTCCTACCTGAAAGGAAATGATGTTACAAATGGGCTACTGCCCAGGGCAAGGACTGAGAAAAAACTTGCAAGGCTGTAAAGAGCCTATTGATGTCCACCAAAAACTTGATAGACATGGGCTGGGTTTTTCATAGGGGCCGCTGAAAATCAAGTTCCCATTACCTGGAAGACGGAGGAACCGGTATGGGTAGCTCAGTGGCCTCTATCCTCCGAAAAGCTTTTAGCCGCTCATAAACTGGTAAAAGAACAAGTAGCCCTGGGCCATGTGAGACCCTCAGTTTCACCATGGAATACTCCAATATTTGTGATAACAAAGTTGGGTAAATCGTGATTACTTCATGGTTTGCGTGCCATAAACGCACACATGCAAATTATGGGCCCTGTACAAAGAGGGTTACCTTTGCTTTCCGCACTCCCTGCACATTGGCCTATTATGGTAATAGATATAAAAGATTGTTTCTTTTCTATCCCCTTGCATTCCGCTGATTGTGAGCATTTTGCCTTTACTGTGCCCTCCTGTAACCATGAAGAACCTGACCAAAGATATGAGTGGGTCGTGCTGCCTCAGGGTATGGCCAACAGCCCCACTATGTGTCAGCTGTTTGTCGGCAGGGCAATAGCTCCTGTTAAAGAACGGCATCCTAAACTCAGGGTGGTCCATTATATGGATGACATTTTGATAGCTCATAAGGAAGAAGCTGGGTTACAAAAGGCCTATGCAGGATTGGTTTTTGCCTTAAGGGAACACGGTCTTTATCCAGCACCAGAAAAAATACAAACAGGCAGAGTGGTGGAGTGCCTGGGAGCTAAGATACATCCCAGGTCGATCATGCCCCAAAAATTGACCCTGAGAAAAGATAACTTAAAGACTTTAAATGATTTTCAAAAATTGTTGGGGGATATTAATTGGATAAGGGGGTATTTGAAATTGCCAAATTATGAATTAAAACCCTTATTTGATATGTTAAAAGGAGATATAGATTTAAACTCCCCAGGAGACCTGACTGAGAGCTCCCGATTTGCTCTTAAAAGGGTGGAGGGGCTTTAAGTGCCGCCTGTTTAAACAGGCTACAAGATGGCCAACACTTTGATTTATGCATTCTTCCCACTGAGACCCAACCAACTGGGGTACTTTGGCAAGAGGGGCCTTTGATGTGGTTACACTCTCATGTTTCCCCCGGAAAGGCGCTGGAGTATTACCCTGAGGCGGTAGCAGGCTTAGCTCTGCAAGGAGTTCAACAGAGTTTACAATTTTTTGGAATTTATCCGCACTCCATCATTGTTCCCTACAATGCCTACCAAGTTCAGACCTTATGTACCACTATGATAATTGGTCCATTTTGAGATGCATGTTTCCAGGAGCTATTGATATTCATTTGCCCAAAGGCCCCCTACTGAGATTTGTAAAGGAACATCCAGTGATTTTTCCAAAGGTAACTGCCCAAAAGCCTATTGGAGGGGCTATAAATATTTTTACGGATGGTTCCAAAACGGGTTGCGGGGTATACGTCGCAGGCAACCAAGACCCCGTGCAGCATAAATTTGTCCCTGGTAACCCACAGATTGTTGAGTTGATGATTGTAATTGAAGTATTTAAAGCTTTCCCCTGTCCCTTTAATTTAATATCAGATTCAGCCTATGTACTAAATGCTTTAAATATATTGGAAGCGGTTGGTACAATAAAGGCTACCAGTTCTGTTCTAGCTCCCTTTACCTTGCTACAATCCCTTATATGGCAACACAAGGAACCCTTTTTTCCAATGCGTATTCGAGCACATACGAGCCTCCCAGGACAACTGACAAAGGGTAATGCCCTGGCTGATGCACACACTAGTGTTGAGTGGGCGCTCCATGCTTCTTCTGTTGACTTAGCAAAAGATTTTCATGCCAAATTTCATGTAAACGCCAGGACTTTACAAAGCCGCTTTTCCCTTTCTAGAGCGGATGCACGTCAAGTGGTAAAGGAGTGTCCCCGATGTATTATTTACCATAAGCCCCCTATGTTTGGAGTTAATCCACGTGGTTTAAGACCCTTACAAGTATGGCAAATGGATGTAAGTAATGTACCAGATTTTGGCCGCTTAAAATATCTACATGTTTCTGTTGACACCTTTTCAGGTGTTATACTTGCCACCCTACTGTCAGGGGGAAAGGCTACTGATGTAATATCTCACTGCCTGGAAGCGTGGGCGGCCTGGGGAATGCCAAAACAGCTAAAAAGTGATAATGGTCCGACCTATACTGGGCAGCGCTTTGTTTCCTTTTGCACTCAAATGGGTGTTACCCTGGTGCATGGACTGCCCTATAACACTCAAGGAGAAGGAATTGTGGAAAGAGCTCATCGTACTATCAAGGAAATGTTAATAAAACAAAAAGGAGGAGCTGGACCCCTGATGGCCACAGCAAGACAAAGAATAGCCATGACACTTTTCACCCTAATTTTTTTTTTATTTTATTTTTAAATTTTATTTTATTTTATTTGAGAACATACTGTACAGAGGGGCTACAATTACATGGGCAGGATAATGCATACATTTCTTACCAAGCATTGCAGCCTCCTCCTTTGTTTACCCTTCACCTCCCTACCCAGCCTCCCCCCTCCCCCCACCCAATTATACCCCCCTCCCCCCCCACACCGACATTGTAAAGCTGGTTTTGACATGACATTTTGTACTTCTCATTGTTGCAACAGGTCCACCTGAATCCTTAAATGACTTGTTTGTCCCCATCTCCTCCACATGTTATACTGACATCAAATATAGTGAAAGCGGGGGTTACACTGTTGGGGAGGGAGGTACAAAGCAACAAAGAAATAATCTTATAAATGCGTTAGAAACACATGCATGAAAGAAACGAAAACATTAAAATACATATTTAAGGGTTCATTTTCCTAACATCACATTATCTGACCTTTTCCGCTTGACTCATACCTGTACTAGATATTGCAAATAAGGGAAACCATGGGACCTATGCTTCTTTGGGCCTGGTTTACTTCACTTAATATAATTTTTTCCAAACCTTTCCATTTCCTAACAAATGGGGAAATGTCATTCTTTCTGATGGAGGCATAGAATTCCATTGTGTATATATACCCCATTTTCTTGATCCATTCATCTACTGAGTCACCCTAAATTTTTTGAATTTGGATAACGCTGGTCGCTCAGCAGCGGATAGGCATAATTGTTCCACTCCTTCAGCCTTAGGATCGGCTTTGTGGAAGGATGTGCTCACGGGCCTCTGGACTGCCCATACTGTGGGTGCCAATTGTCATGTTAGTAAGAATTATACGGTATTTAGCAATCAGCCTACACCCGTGTGTGTGGTTTCCCCTTTTGTGTTTTTGGTAATTAACAACACCTCTGTATGCTCAGATGATGTATGTGCTTGCACTAATGAAACCTGCTATTATGCTACCTGCTGGAGTTCTCAGTATCCGTTAGCTATAGTTGCACGCATCCCACTTTGGGTGCCTGTGCCAGTAGATGCTTCTCAAGCTGTAACCTTGTTTAGGCATAAGAGAGATTTTGGCATCACTGCGGCCATTGTAATTGCTATAGTTGTGGCTGCTGCGGGTGCGATGGCTGCCGCTGTCGCCATGTCACATTCTGTGCAGACGGCTCAGACTTTAAATAACTTATCGGCTACTACAGCAAGAGCTCTGGATTTACAACAAGCAGCCAATGCACAATTAAAAGGAGGACTGATGTGGTTAAATCAAAGGGTTGACCTTGTGCAGGAGCAGGTTGATATCATGTGGCAGTTGGCTCAGCTGGGATGTGTTCAAAAATATGAAGGGCTTTGTATTACTGCTATTCAGTATTATAACTATACCCAAGCAGCAAATTTGTCTAAACAACTGTCAAGTTATCTTTTAGGCAACTGGACGGGGGAATTTGACCAATTTATGTTGCAGCTACGATCGGCCATTGTCGCGATAAACTCTACCCGGATGGATGATGCCCTGTTACAAGATGTTTCCTCCTGGATTTTGACAGCTGTGGATCATTTGAAGGAGTGGGCGGGAATGGGCTCCCTTATTGGTATCCTGGCATTGGTGATCTTGCTGTGCCTGTGGTGCATATGGTGGATTAGGAGCTCGCAGCGCAGGAGTATGGCTAAGGTAGTCCAGGCCTTCACTGCCATTGAGGCCGGACAGTGCCCCTACGCGTGGCTTGCCACGTTAAAGGAATAGCACAGGGTGCGAGGCAAACGCACTGCACTTGGGAATCACTCCCTGGCGTGAGCCCAGGAAGAGCATGTTGGGTTGCAAGTGGGTTAATGCCCAAGATCCCACCTCTGCAAAAAAGGCAACGGACGGGCCTGGTCATCACTGGGGAAGGCGCCCCTCAGGCGAAGACCAGTGCAAGGTCCTCTCATTAAAGTTTTAGACAGAGGCCCAACCGATCCTCTTACCTGTTGCTTAATAAAACAAAAAATGGGGAGCTGTGGAGAGCTGTGGGAGCCGAGACCAAAGATGGCGCGGCCGTAAGGCGCGGCCACAAAGATGGTGCGACCGCATGGCGTGGCTGCGACCAAAGATGGTGCTGGCTCCCGCCTTCCGTCTTCCCGGTGACGAATGCTCTCTGTAAAAACAACTCCTTATATGGCTATGACTTGGCTCCTAGTTTGCTTCTGTGTTTGCGACCCTATCGGTATATGCCACGTGGCGCTTCATGATTGGCCATCCAGGAGGCTTATAACTGGAGCGCGGGTGCGGGGGGGGGGGGGGGGGGGAAGAAGCGGGAAGAAGAGAAGTGGGAGAGAAGCTTGTAGCAAGGTCCTGAATAAACCTCATTGAGAAGAATCCCGGGTTGTGTCTTCCTTGCTGGGCGAGGTGGTCGCGACACATGTCTATTATAAGCTTTGAAGAGTGTCACCAGAAATTCAAAGCAACAGAGAAAGAGGGGAAAAGTAGCTAGCAGAGAAGACGAGGAAGGGCTGTGTCATAGAAGATGAGGCCAAGAAAAGTGAACAGGAAAATATCAGCCTCAAGAAAGAGATTGTTACTCTTCAGAAAGAGTTATAGGATCACATGCTCTGATAGAGAATTCCAGGCAAAAGGAAAGAGCATTAGGAAGAAAAACAGAAGAGCTAAACAAACAATTGAAAGATCTGTCGCAAAAATACACTGAAGTCGAAAACTAGAAAAGGAAACTAATAGAGTAAAAGCCCGAAAAGACTGCTGAGATCTTTACCATAAATGTATGCAGAAACATCTTGTCCCAATGGTACAGCAAGAGGTGGAAAAAAGACCTCTCAGTAGCACCTTTGTGAACTTAAGGGAGGAGCTGTACAGCAAGCAAAGGTGTTGTGAGTAGGAGCAGCAGTTGGCCAAAGGAACTCTCCTGTGACCCTCAAAAACACTTGTAGGTTAAGGAGCTCATTGAGAAGGAGAGTGGGATCATGAAAGCAAGTTTGAGAGAAAAGGAGAATAAAATGGAAGAAGTATCCAAGGTTCAGAGTACTATACAGGAGTTAAAGAACCTAGAGACCATAAGATACAGGAAAACATTTGAGCTGATCAGGTAGCTTGGGAGACCACTCTAAAACGAGTGGGGTCTCTAGAGTTACTAGTTGTTAAGATTAAGGGAAGAAACAAAAACAGTCGTAATATGTGGGCAAATGTTGACACTGGACTTGTGAAAAATGTAAACAGGTTCAAGCTTTCTTTCAGTTTATGTGTAGATATTTGCACCCTGGTAAATTGCTCCAGACAACTGCCTAAAACTGTTCGAAAACCAGTGGGGCCTCAGGCTGACAATCCTTTGTAATATGTGTATGTAATTTCCAAACAGGTAAATGCTGAAAAGCTGGAACATATGGAAAGAATTCATATGTGAGGAACCTCAGATGGTGAATTTGGGAAAGTGGACTTCACAGAGGTAAAGCCTGGAAAGTATGGGTATTCGTATCTGTTAGTAATAGTGGACAGTTTTTCAGGCTGAGGTGAGGCATGTAATAATTTCTTGATTTGGCTTACCCTTATTTGTGGTGTACAAAGATGGCCCTGCATTCATGGTCCAAGTTCTCAATTATTAACTGACGCTCTAGGAATAAATTGGAAGTTACCATCCATTTATAGAACTCAGAGTTCAAAGCATTTGAAAGAATTTAATTTATTTAAATTAAATTAAATACACAGACTAACTTAAATACAGAGACTGTCCATGGCTAGGTGAGCCTCCTCCACTTTGCTCTCCTTCGAGCAAGATGTAGCCCTTATGGTATAGGATTTAATCCCTTTGAAATACTTTAGGGTAGACCAAACCCTTTGGTTCCTAAATTTGGGAAGGCTATATTAACAGAAATGTCTAACTACAATCTGCAGGCTTTACAACATATTCTTTTATGTACCTATCCTTTGGTAACTAAGGACCACCCTCCAACTAAGAAAAACTCCACCTGAAGGGGAGAGGCCAAGATGGTGATGGAACAGCAGGTAAACACCACAGGTCTCCCCAACCAAATACAGTTTGAATATCAATGCTCAGTTTTTCCAAGTGACCCACCAAAAAAGGGATTACTCAGAGAGGTACAATAAGTGAAAAAAAAGAAAAGGGAAAAACCTACACAAACAGTAAAGTGGAAATAACCTTCAGCCACCCCTTGTTGGTGATGGGGCTCCACGCTGAGCAGCTTAAGTGGTGAAGCTTCTTACCAGGCTGCTTAAGTGGCCTGGCTCTGGACCCTCAGAGGACCACATATCCACAAGCATTCCAAGACATCCAGAAGACTCTCACTTGCTGGTGCCAACCCAGAGAATAGAAACAAATATCAGAAGGCAGAGCTGGCATGAAGACTCCCCTCAACCTCCCTGGCATGTCGCATCTTCCTGGCTGGTGCAAGGAGCACCACCCAGTCTGGAGCAGCAGCAGCTGTCAGCAGTGGCAAACGACGCTATACTCACAGCGTTGCACCTCTGTCCTGCTGCTGTAAACAACCTAGCCTAACCTGGAGCAGCAGCAGCAGCTGGCAGTAGTGGCAAAGCACTCAGACTCTGGGCACAATGCTTCTTAGCTCTAGCTCACAGGAACAGCGCAGACAAGCCAAGGGCTGCAGCTGTAGCTGGGGCAGGGACAGTTGCAGTGAACAACTCCAGACCCATGTCGCTTTGTGCCTCTCCATACTGGCCCACATAAGCAGCCCAGCCCAGCCTGAGGCAACAGCCCTGGTTAACACCTCACTCCTGGTGGGGTGGAGGGCCTCTCCATACTGGCTTGCATAAGCAGCCTAGCCCAGCCCATGGTGGCAAAGTTGGTGAACAAACCCAGACATGAGGCAGGGTTTGGTGCTGAACAAACCCAGAAAAAGCTCATGAACTTTCCTACCTGGGCTGGCTTTGAACCTGAGTACACATATCTGAGCCTCCTGAGTAGCTAGAATTACAGACATTAACACCAGCAGGGTCTTACTCTTGCCAAACCCCTAACATTTTCTACAATAGATCACAAGGAATTTAAGCAAATACAAGAGGATCAACATAATACCCTGTATTCAATCTGACCATAGTGAAATCAAACTAATTCTCAATAACAAGGCATAAAGTAGGAAAACCTTAAACACATGGAAATTAAACAGCACTCAGTTGAACAATAAATGGGTTACAGTAGAAATTAAAGAAGAAATTAAAAAGTTCCTACAACTCAGTGAAAATGAATAAACATCACAAAGAAATCTATGTGACCCAGCGAAAGCAGTCCTGAGGGGCAAATTTATTGTTCTCAGTGCACATATCAAGAAAATAGAGACCAAGTAAACAATCTTATGAAGTAACCAAAACTGCTAGAGAAACAAGAAAAAATTGAACCTAAAGTTGCTCGGCAGACAGAGATAATCGAAATAAGAGCTCAAATTAATGAGATAGAGACTGAGAAAATTATAAATAAAATTAATTTTAAAAAGCTGTGTTTAAGAAAAAAATCAATAAACCTGATGGACCACTGGCAAGAGTAACTAACAAAATAAGAGAGGAGACCCATTTCAATAATATTAGAGATACCACAGGGAAAATTACAACAAACATCAAGGACATGAAGAAATAATTCCAGACTCTACTCACAAAGAAAGGAAAACCTAGCAGAGATGGATATACAGAAATAGAAATTGCTATCCCCCCCTTTCCTTTTCAGCCATGTTTCTCTACCATGTACGGTGGTGGCAGCAGTTCGGTAAATAAACGTCTTTTCTTACCTTAATAGTGTGTGGCATTCTCTTCATAGGCTACAGAATGAAACCTAGCTTTTTAATATATCTTACATATGGGGCCATGACGTGGATACGGTTTTTGATTTGGAAATGTTAGAATTTCCTAACCACCCCTTTTCTGTGAACCAAACTGTCTTGAGACACCACGCGAGACTTTTCACCAATACCATTGCTGGCCTTCACATCCATGTCCACACCACTTCTCTACTCTGGTGAGTGAAACTACTCTCTATTGTTCTATGTTGCTCAATCTCTGTTCAGATGTGGCACCACACCAGAGAGCTCCTATGGCCTTTAACCAAAAGGCTGGTCACTTCCGAAGCCGAGGATACTTGGTTTGGGGGGCATGGCCATTAATCTCTAGTGGGCTATGGGAGAAGTCGCAACACTGCTTCTGCCTCGTCATCTCTCCTTCACTCACCAGACTATCTATCCTACACATTTAATGGGGTGCTGCAAGTCATGCCTGAGCTGTGAAACCCCTCTGAAATGCCTCTTGTGCTCCTTGGGTAGGAGAGCACCTAATATTTTTATGTTGTTGTCTGATTTAGACAATTTTTGCCTCTGCAATGGTCAGAAGTCTGCTTACAATCAGGCTCTCTTTGCTCTCTGCTATTCATGTCCAACTTTCTATATCTCTCCCTTTCTTTTCTACAATTATTTGTATTGGGCCCTGAAGAGTGTGACATAGGCTAGGTTCAAGGAATCCCCTCTAGATTCCCTCTAAAAGGCTAGCCAAACTAGGCTTGATTTTTTGTTCAGGCTTTCTTTGCATTGTTTAAGAAATTTGCCATCTTGAGTTCATCATCTTGGCCAAATGGTGGGTTAAGCGTTTGGCCCCCTCCAATCCTGACCCTTCCACCAAGCTTAATTCTCCTCCATCCATCTATTCAAATGTGTCCTGCTAACAAGTTGCTCTTTTCACAGACTCTGGTAACTGAGGCCCAACCATCTGATGTGCTATGTTAGCAAAGATGTCTAAACATTGTTGTCAAAAAATTTTAGGTTTTGAGTTTTGCCTTTTTGGTTTTGTGTTGTGTAATTTAGAACTGACTACATGACTCTTTTTTTTTGGGGGGGGGGTCCGGTTGTGGGGCCTGAACTCTGGGCCTAAGCGCTGTCCCTCAACTCTTGAGCTCAAGGCTAGTGCTCTACCACTTGAGCCACAGGGCCATTTCTGGCTGTTTTCTTTTTGCTTATGTGGTCCTGAGGAATAGAACCCAGGGCCTCATGCATGCAAAGCAAACATATTAGTATATGTGTGCTAAGATTCTCCCATCTAACAATTTTGTCATTGCAGAATATTTGTTGGTCAGTTCTTGATAAGGACCAGGTAAGCTCTACTTATTCTATTTGATCTCCTTGTTGCTATAATGGGAAATAACAAAGGCCTTTTGTGGCAAAGATTGCTACTCAAAGCCAGCCTGGGCTGAAAAATCCCTAAGAATCAATCTCGCAACTAACCTGCAAAGAGTCAGTCTGGAAGCATGGCTCGAGCCTCTCATCTCTAACCAGAAAACACTGCAAGTGTTTCTATAACTCAAAATGGTAGAGTGCTAGACTTCAGTAGAAGTGCTCAGGGACAGTGCCCAGGCCTTGAGTTCAAACCTCCTTGAATACCAACTGGAACAAACCATCCCAGCAATGAGCACTTAGACTCAGCCAGTCTGGGGAACAAGTGAACATGAAAAGGAGTAAGAGGAGATGATATCACATCAGCCATTTTGTGCCTCCCCTGTCAAGACAAACCAGAGCCAGGAGGACAAGAGAAGAAAGAAGACTGCCCATCTAATGTCCACATCTCTCTAATTTTCAAATGGACAGGAATTTATCTTCTTGCCTTTGTCACTTGACTTCTTCTCTACCTAGTCGCCGGTTGTCAGAAGTAGCTAGGGACATTTCTACCAACATTTCCAGCCCCAAGTCTTTCCTCTTGCCATTTATTTTCTCTCTCATATTTTTTTCAGTCCCTCAATGCCTCATGAGACATTGGCATACTTCGTCCAAGAGACTTGCCTCCTCCAGACTTCATCTAAGGCCTCATTGACCAAGTGACAGCTGTTGCCTGCTGCCTTCTCCCAGAGGGGATCACAGCTCAGCCTTTTACACCTACTGTTGACACCCCTTGCAAAGAGGAAGTAGTTGGAGAGAATCTTCGACCTTTTTCATAATTATCAAAAGGCTGGAATGTAAGGTTTGAACAGTGACACCTCCCCACTTCTTGGCTAAGTTTCCACCCAATATCTGTTACATAGGTAACTGGCAGACCTAGAAGCAGTAACCTTCCCCTCCTGCTAGGTCACATCCTGGGCCACTTCTGGTCACCAGAGTCCCATCTGACCTTAGGAGGGTCCCAGACCATGAAGTCACATTCAGATCCAGTGTGGCCACACCTTTTCCCCACCTGGCCACATCTGTTCCTGTCCCTGGCTTAGATAAGTCTGGGCCCAGAGGTGGGTCGCCCCCCTTCTTTTTCAGCCATGTGTCTCCACCATGCATGATGTGGGCAGCAGTCAATAAATTAAATTATTGTCCTGCCTGATAAACAAAGAAATACAAATTGCCTAAACAGAACTAAGAAGAAATAAATCAATTAAACATTTCTATAACATACAATGAGATAGTAGAAATAATCAGAAACCTTCCAACAAGAAAAGCCCAGTATCTGATGGATTCACCACAGAATTGTAAAAGGCCTTTAAAGAGGAACTAATACCCACTACCCTCAAGCTCTTCAGAGAAATAGAAAGAGAGGGAGTAATCCCAAACTCATTCTAAGAAGCCAATAACACATTCATCCCCAAACCAGGCAAAGACCCAACAAAATAACTACATACCAATCTCTTTGATTAAGACAGTTGCTCAATAAAATTGTAGCCAACAGAATCCAGAAATATATAAAAAAATCATACATTATGACCAAGTAGGCTTCATCCCAGAGATGCAGGGATGGTTTAACATATGTAAGTCAATAAATGTAATCCATCACATCAACAGATCCAAGGACAAGAACCAATGTTAAAGCTCTAAAAAATATGAATAGAAGGAACATTTCATAAGATAATAAAAGCCTTACATGGCAGATCAAAGACCAATATTATACTTAATTGGGAAAAACTACTACCAATTCCCCTAAAAACAAGAACAAGACAAGGATGCCCACTCTCTCCACTCCTCTTCAATATAGTTCTGGAATTCTTAGCCAGAGCAATAAGGCAAGAAAAAGACATTAAAGTGATCCACATAGGACAGAAAGAAGGTCAACTATCTCTTTTGTAGATGGCAATATTTTATAAAATAACGATTCCCTAAAGCTCCATCCCCAAACTCTTAGAGCTTATAAACCAATTTGACAAAGTAGCAGGATACAAAATTAACCCACAAAAATCCGTCGCCTTTCTGTATGTCAACAATGTACAAGTAGAAAGGGAAATCAAGGAAACAACTCCATTCACAATAACCTCAAAAAAAAAGTATCTAGGAATTAACCTAACCAAAGATGTAAAGGGTCTATTTCATGAAAACTATAAAAGCCTAAAAAAAGGAATCATAGAGATTACCAGGAAATGGGAAGAAATGGGAAAAACTATTTACCAGCAATATATCAGACAAGGGTCTAATATCCATTACATATGGTGAACTCAAGAAACTAACCCTTCACAAACCTAACAAACCAATCTTGAAATGGCCAAGAGAGCTAAAGAGAGACTTCTTAGAAGAAGAGATAAAAACGGCAAAGAAATACATGAGGAAATGTTCATCATCCCTGGCTGTAAGGGAAATGCAAATAAAAACAACTCTGAGATACCACCTTACCCCAATCAGAATGGCCCACATCCTAAATTCAGCCAATGACAAATGCTGGAAGAAATACAAAGAAAGAAACATTACTACATTGCTAGTGGGAATGTATACTAATAACACCACTTTGGAAAGCAGTCTGGAGGTACTTACAAAACCTAAATATTGACCTGTCCTATGAACTGGCCATACCACTCCTAAGCATCTACTCTGAACAACAGGATCCAGTGTACATAGACATACACACCTCTATGATTGCTGCAGCACTGTTTACAATAGCCAAGATTTGGAAAAAACCCAGATAAGCCACAACTGATTAGTGGATCCAAAAAATGTGGAACCTATATACAATGGAATACCATGAAGTCATTAGGAAGCACAAAATGATGGTATGTGCAGGGAAATGGATAGAACTAGACCAAATTATTTGAGTGAGGTAAGCCAATAACAACAACACAAACGGCACAGGGTCTACCTGATATGTGGATGCTAAAGCCAAAATGCAAGAAGGTATGACAAAGTAAACAGGACTCGAGAAACAAAGGACAGCCACTCATTTTGTTGTATCACCATTAATGACTCCATGTTCTTGACCATGTAGATGGTAGAAATATGCATGCAATGGAGGGAAGCCAGGAGGAGGAACACAATAAGTGGGAAATGGAACAACATACAACAAAGGGGCCCATGAGCTGCACTGGACATAGAAGAAAAATAACTAAGCAACCCAAACACAGTGATGGGAAAGGAGGAATGAGAGGGAAACAGAGAAAGAGGGAATAGCCTACATTAAGCAAAAGGAAAAAGTATAAACATCACCTGAGGTGAGAAAAATAATATGGATTGTCAAAGCTCATAGAATGAACAAACTTTAGACCATGATAACAATAATTTGCCTTGTCAAAGTTAAAATGTGTTTGTGACTTTAACTAATTATCACAATTCCAAAATAAAGCAAAGTATATGTAATCACCTATCTCAATTTTTACAAAAACGGTGCGAGAAGGGTTACGAGGGATGTGTGACAATGTTGTCAGACACCTTGTATTCGTGTACTGTTTTGTAGAATGGAAACTTCTTTGTACAACTACTTAGAGATAATAATAATAAAATGTGTTTAAAAATAAACAGGATGAAAATAAAAATTTCAAATATCAATTAAGAAATTAAATCCAGTTGGAAGGAAAATTTCTTTGGGGAGAGTAATTTAGTTTATTCTATAGCAAGTCTCACTTCAAAAATAAATTCAAAAACTAGAATCCAGGTAAGTGAAATAAACTAAGAAATGGAGTTGAAAAAAGAAAAAAAAAGAAACTCCACCCAATCTTTCTTGCCTGGACCGCTGGTGTGGGTGAAAATGCGTCTTGGTCCTAAATTGGAACAGAAGTGGCAAGGATCTTACTTTGTGGTGCTATCTTCACTGTCAGCTATTAAATTAGCAGGAAAACAGCATTGGATCCATCAGTCTCAAGTGGAATAGGTAGTGGACCAATATAAAGAGAAGGCTGCAAGATGGACTGTTCAGAGACAGAGAATCCCTTAAGAATAAGACTTACTAATTGTTAATTAGTGCTAACTAGCGTGTTTCTATAACTTACTTATTTTCTATTAAATTTACATTGAAAGCCTGTTCATTGGGAGGAGAGAAGGGAATCTTTATGATTTGGTAAGAAGGAATCAAGGAATTGATTGGACATGAAAACCAGTGGTTGATGTATAAAACAGCATGTTCCTAATAATGAGCAGGGCCCACTAATCAATGTGGCCCCATGACCTAGCCCACTGGAGTGCATGGGACATGCCACCCAAGTGGGCAGGGCATGCTGTTGGAGGGGGTAGGATGTCATCCTCACATGATGAGCTGTGAAGAAGTGATTCGGGAACAAGCAGTTTGTGAAGCGATGGTTCAATACTGTCAGGCAGGAGAATCACTTGAGTGAGGTAGGGGTTCAACCTATATATAGGCTGCATGGTCAGAGCAATGGAATTGAAGAAAATCAAGGGAAGACCTGGAAGGAAGGAAGTGGTGAGATATCAGGAGGGAAAAGTCGTGGGAGAAGAGGAATTTGAGGGAGAGCAGGAGGGGAAGGATGCCGATGGGCTACCAGGCCAGAGAAGTGGAGGCCTATGGATAGTGGAGAGGCCTAAAGAGAAGAAGGGAGTGATGGAAGGAAAAAAGGGAAATGAAGGAAAGATCTATAAAGAAGGAGGGGGAAAGAGAAAAGGAAAAAGGCTTACCTCATGAAGTTTGGAGCATGGCAATGATAATTTGGGGGGTTGGTGGTTTGCAAACCAATTAATTATGTGCGGGGATGCCCATTAGACGCCTGAGATTTGGTGGTTGGGCTGGCCTGTCACAGAGTGTACAGCCCAGGACAAGGTAAATGCAGGCCCTAGTGTAAATAAAGTTTTCAATGTGCCTCATTGGATTGTCTTGTGTTTTATGCATCATAAGTATACAAGTTCACAAGTTAATAGTCTCAAAGGCCACAAGTTTTGTAAAATGTTATAAAGTCATAATAGGTTTGAAAAACCCAATGGGACAGTGATATTACAATGGCAATATGACATCACAGTATCAAGTTATAATAATATTTTGATGGTATAATTAGTTGGTGATGAGGTCACAATAGGTTTATGATGACACAATATGTCACAATAGGTTTATGATGTCAGCCAGAGGCTGCCACTCCCTACAGTGGCCTAGACAAACAATTGAAATTCAGCAAACATAAACCCCAAAAAGGATCCAACCTGGGCTCTGTGTGTGTCTTAGGAGCTAGCTCCTCAGGGAAAAGCTACTATTTGCTGAAAGGCCTCAACCCTACCCAGAACCTAGCCTCATCACAGCATCTCCATACTAGAGGAAACAGTCATCTCTCTCTTTTGTGATAGTCAAAACAGATCTCCCTCCCACTGAACGAGCCTGGGAAGAGGATCACAAAATCATGCCTAACACAGAGCAGTTTCTGTCTGCCCAAACAGACAAGAAACCAATCAAGCCATAGGAAAACCAAACAACACAAGTAGATCAGAGACTCCACCAAGAAACTGGTTATGGACACAGGGGAGATACAGGTCTTCCCATTCACCCCCTCCACACACACACACAAAACATAAAATCAAGGAACTCTTTTTTGAAATTTTCTTAAGCTTTTATTTTTAAAGTGTTTTCTGTTGATCTTTTTTTCTCATAATTTTTATTTTTCTGTTGATTTTTTTTTCTCATAATTTTTATTTTTGGTGTATGTGTGTGTGTATGTGTGTGTGTGTGTTAATCTCTTTTGACCTTTTGGTCCTTTTTATTGTTTTCATTTTTTCTCTTTCTTTTTTTTTTGCATGACTTAATTACTGTTTTGCTCATCCCCAGACATATAACTGTCATCAATTATTAGACCTTATCACACATTGTATACATACTTAATCCAGAAATTTATTACTCAATTCACAACTTCTTAGGCTTAACTTCTTTAAGAGCAGTATTATCTCTTTATACCTACATAATTATCAAATAACTAATTTAATTTTTTTTAATTTTCATGTTTCCTTTCTATCCCTTCTCTCCTCTCATCCTAACCTGTTCTTCTCTCGATATCATTTATTTAAACTTACATAATATTTAAGTGTTTCACTACTTAAATTTGATTTTTGTTTTTCCAATTTACTTATTTATTTTTTAATTTCTCTCCTATCATTCTGTCCAATCCATTTCACTCTCTGAGATTAAGACTGGGTTAAATTTACTCTCCTTTTAACTCTCCACATCCCTCTTGTCCTATTTGTCCCTACATTTCTTCCTAAAGCTAATAATTTCTGGTTTGCCAAATCCTTTTTGCTGTTTGTAGCCCATTAATACATAGTTATTTGATGTTGAATAGATTGTATCTGTTGAACTAGATTGTATCTGCAGCCATTTTGATTATGCAACTACAGGACTCTGGTTGAATGCTTGCCTTAAAATAGTGTTCTAGTACAAAACTGGTGTTTCTTTCATACCAAATGGGCAGAAAAAGCTGAAAAGCACAAGAAAAAGGCAAGTCCAGGTATCTGACCTCCCACTCATGATAATCAGGTGACAGAATAGTTAATGAATAATCCAGAGGAGTTCCCAAAAAGGTGTGCAAACACTACTGGTAAACATGGTGAATAAAATGATTGAAAACTTGCAAAGGACTCATTGTGAGCATGCTAAGGAGTGAGAGGAGTCTAACCAAAAATTAATACAGAAATCTTCTGAGCATTAGGAAGCTACATAAAGATTTTTTTTTAGGCTTTTAATATTTTTTTGTGAAAATACTGTACAGTGGGGTTACAATTACATGGGCAAGACAGTGAGTACATTTCTAATCAAGCATTGTAGCCTCCTCCTTTGTTTACCCTTCCCATCCCTTCCCATCCTCCCCTCCCTGCACCCAATCCTGCCTCCCCTAAGTTGTAAAGTTTGTTTTCGACATGACAACTTGTACTTCTCATTGTTGCAACAGGTCCACCTGTATCCTTATTTAAATGATTTTTTTCCCCTTCCCCTTGACAAATTATACAGACATCAAATAGAGTGAAAGCAGGGGTTATTGTGTGGGGGAGGGACATAGAAAGCAACAAAGAAATAATCTTCTAATTGTGTTAGAAACAAATGCATGAAAGAAAGAAAACATTTAAAATACATACCTTAGGGTTCATTTTCCTAACATCACTGTATCTGACCTTTAATGCTTGACTCATACATATACTAGATATTGCAAATAAGGGAAATCATGGGACCTATGTTACTTTGGGCTTGCCTTTTTTCACTTAATATAATTTTTTCCAAGTCTTTCCATTTCCTGACAAATGGGGCAATGCCATTCTTTCTGATGGAGGCACAGAATTACATTGTGTATATATAACACATTTTCTTGATCCATTCATCTACTGAGGGGCATCTGGGTTGGTTCCAGATCTTAGCTATGGTGAATAATGCTGCAATAAACATAGTTGTGCTGGTAGCTTTAGTGTGGTCTTGTTTGTAAACATTTGGGTAAATTCCCCAAAGTGGGATTGCTGGGTCATATGGGAGCTCTAGGTGAAGTCTTTTGAGGAACCTCCATACTACTTTCCAAAATGGTTGAACAAGTTTACATTCCCACCAACAATGCAGTAAGGTTCCCTTCTGTCCACATTCCCTCCAGCATCTGTTGTTATTAGAGTTCTTGATTTTTGCCATTCTACCTGGGGTGAGGTGGTATCTCAATGTTGTTTTGATTTGCATTTCTTTTATGGCTAGGGATGTTGAGTATTTCTTCATGTGTCTATTGGCCATCCTTCTTTCTTCTTCAGAGAAGTTTCTCTTTAAGTCATTAGCCCACTTATTTATAGGGCAATTGTTTCTTTGAGGATTTGTTGTTGGGGGATTTAATTTAGGAAGCTACGTAAAGTTTAATGCAGGAATTGCATAAGCATGTTGAGAAGAGTAAAAGAGAAATACAGGACATGTGTGAGCAGGCTGAGTACAGTCTAGAGAATTACAGGAATTGCGTGAAAGTGACAAAAATAATCAAAGAGTAATATAAGGATTGAGAGAGCAGGATGAGAATAGACAAAGATCAATAGACACATTCATCTATTCCATATATAGACAGCTGAAACAATTCAGGTAGACCACAAATGGAATGCTGAATGGATCCCGAAAGAAAGAATGGGTGTCTAGGGAAACCATGACCAGTCAACTAAGTGATTTGAGAATAAACACTGAATATCAAATTAAGGAAGTAAAGTTCATACAAAATCTAAAACAAAGCTCCAACAAAGAATTTGAAGCCATGCGAGCTGACCAATTAGAAGGAAAAGAAAGAAAAAACAAAGTAGAAAGTCTTGACAGTAAGTTTGGCCATGCAGAAGATTGAATCTCGGGGATTTCAGACAGCCTAGATATTATAGAGAAAGAACATACAAATATCCAAGACACATCCAAGAATTATGATAGATCTATTCAACACTTGGAAGACACCATCAGAAAACATTATCTGAGGATAATGGGTGTAGAGGAGCACCTAGACAAAGAAGTTAATGGTCTAGGAAATTTATTTAACAGAATCCTAGCAGATAACTTCCCAAACATGCAAAAAGGTAGGCTATTCAGATATAAGAAGCTTATAGAACCCCACATCGACCAGACCAGAGCAGGATATCCTGCCAGTCACATTATAATCGCACAAGATCAATTCAGACCAAGGAAAGGATCCTTAAATTTCTAAAGGAGAAAAGAAAAATCACCTATAAACACAAACCAATTAGAATCACCCCAGAATTTTAGCAGAGACAATTAAAGCAAGAAGAGCCTGGAATGGGAGATGCCATGCAGTAAAGACAAAAAATTATCAATCAAGAATACCGAACCCAGCTAAACTCTGCTTCATACCTAAAGGTTAAATAAAAACTGTCCATAGCAAAGAAAAATCAAAACAGTATATCTCCACCAATCCAGCCCTATAAAAGACATTAAAGTTATCCTACACATAGAAAACCATCAAGAGCACAGTAAGAGCCAAGAAACAGCATCCAAGGGAATAAAATAGAACTCAACACCGACAGCCAACAAAGAAAGTCTTGTACAACATGGAGGCAGAACAACTGTTGAATCACCAGTGGGTCATGGAAGAGATTAGAAAGGAAATGCAAATGTTCATGATATTCAAAAATAATGAACACACAAATTACTAGCTTCTCTGGGACACAGTAAAGGCAGTAGTCAGAGGCAATTTTATAGCTCTGAGGTCCTACAACAACAAATTAGAGAGATTTGAAACCAATAATTTAATAAGACATCTGAACCTCCTTGAAAAAGAGCAGCAAGATAAACCCCAAACAAGTAGATGGAAAGAAATAATTAAAATTACATCAGAATTAAATGAATTAGAACCCAAAATTACCATCAAAAGAATCAACAAAACAAAGATTTGTTTCTTTGAAAAAAATAAAAAATTGACATACTCTTAGCAAATAGTTTCAAAAAGAAGAGAACATAACAAATAAACAAACTCAGAGATGAGAATGGGAATGAGAAGCAACCAAGATTCAGAACATTATAAGGGAATGCTTCTCAAACATTTATGCTAATAAGTTTAAGAACCTGGCAGAAATGGACCTTTTCCTAGCCATTTCCATGCCATTGAGTTTCCGTGCCAAAACTCAACCAAGATGAGTTAAATCAACTTAACATGCCCGTATCAAGCATAGCAATAGTAACAGCAATAAGAGACCTCCCATCTCAGAAAAGCCTAGGACCAGATGGATTTACAGCAGAACTTTACAAGGCCTTCAAAGCAGAGCTCACACCTATACTCCTCCAACTCTACCAAATTCATTCTATGAAGCCATCATAACCTTCATCCCCAAAACAAGCGGGGACTCAACAAAGAAAGAATTATAGACCCATTTCTTTGATGAACATTGATGAAAAACTTCTCAACAATTTTTGGCCAATCCCCTTTGACAATTCCTCCAAAAAATCATATAGGATTTATTTCCGGGATGTAAATCTGGTTCAATATTTGCAAATAAATTAATATAATTCGTCACATCAACAAGAGCAAGGATAAGAACATGGTTATCTCAATAGATGCAGAAAAAGCCTTTGACAACATCCAACACCCCTTTATGATGAAGGCTCTGGAAAATCTATGAATCCAGGGAACATTCCTCAACACAATAAAGCCTGTATATGACAAACCTACAGACATCATTATACTTAATGGTGGAAAAATAATGCCATTTCCTCTTAACTCAGGAACAAGACAAGGATGTCCAATCTCTTCACTTCCCTTCAATTTACTATTAGAATGCCTAGTTACAGCAATAAGACAGGATGCAAACATAAAAGGAATCCAAATAGGGAAAGATGATATAAAACTCTCCCTATTTGCAGATGACATGATGTTGTGTTTAAATAATCCCACCGACTCAACTCTCAAATTATTCATGCTGATTCAAAAGGTTGGCAAAGTAGCAGGGGAAAAATTAACTCTCAAAAATGAATGGCTTTTCTGTATGCCAACAATGAGAAAAGCATGGCTGAAATCAGGAAAGCAACTCCATTCATTATTGCCCCACAAAAAAATAAAATACATAGGAATTAATCAAAGAAGTGAAGGATCTTTATGATGAAAACTTTAAAAGCCTGAAAAAGGAAATCAAAATGGAACTTACAAAGTGGAAAAACTTCCCATGCTTGTGGATTGGAAGAATCAACATCGTGAAAATGACAATACTTCCCTAGGCTATCTAAAAATTCAATGCAATACTTATCAATATTACAAACACATTCCTCAAGAAAATAGAAGAGGCAATCTAAAAATTCATATGGAACAATAAAAGACCCCGGATAGCAAAAATGATCCTTAACAAAAAGAACAGTGCTGCAGGAATATCAATACCAAATTTCAAACTCTACTACAAAGCCATAGTAATCAAAAGAGCTAGGTATTGGCACAAGAACAGACCTCAGGAATAATGGAATAGAATTGAAAAGCCAGAAATGACCCAACAGACCTATAGCCACCTAATCTTCGATAAGGGAGCTAAAATAATAGAATGGAAGAAAGACAGCCTCTTCAGTATATGGTGCTGACAAAATTGGTTAATCACTTGTAGAAAACTAAAGCTAGATCCATATATATATATCACACTGCACAAGAATCAACTCCAAATGAATGAAAGACCTCGGAGTCAAAGCAGACACCATGAAAACACTGCAGGACAAACTAGGAGGTAACCTATGTCTCCTTGGCACAGGCCAAAATTTTCTTAATAGATACCAGAAACACAACAAATCAAAGAAAGGTTGGACAAATGTAATTGTATGAAATTGCAGAGCTTCTGCATGGCAAAGGACAAAACTAGCAAGATCAATAGTAAGCCCATGGATTGGAAGAAGATCTTCACTATCCATACAACAGACATGGGTCTCCTATCTAAAATATACCTGAAACTCAAAAAAATTAAATCCCCCAACAACAAATCCTCAAAGAAACAACTGCCCAATAAATAAGTGGGCTAAAGACTAAAAAGAAACCTCTCTGAATAGCAAAGAAGGATGGCCAATAGACACATGAAAAAATGCTCAACCTCCCTAGCAATAAAAGAAATGCAAATCTAAACTACACTGAAATACCACCTTACCCCAGTTAGAATGGCTATAATGTAATATAACAGAAGCTGGATGGGATGTTGGTGGGACTGTAATCTTGTATAACCACGTTGGAAAGTAGTGTGGAGCTTCCTCAAAAGAGTTCCTCCACATAGAGTTCCCCTATGACATAGCAATCCCACTTTTGAGCTTTTATACAAATGATCACAAAAAGGACCATACTAAATCTACCAGCATAAATATGTTTATTGCAGCATTATTTAACATAGCTCAGATATGGAACCAACCCAGATGCCCCTCAATAGATGAATGGATCAATAAAATATGGTATATATATACACAAAGGAATTCTATGCCTTCATCAGAAAAAATGGCATTGAACCGTTTGTTAGGAAATGGAAAGCCATGGAAAAAATTATATTAAGTGAAGTAATCCATGCCCAAAGAAACATAGGTTCCAAGGTTTGCTTTATTTGCAATAACTAGTATATGTCGGAGATAAACACAAACTGTCAGACAAGTTGATGTTATGTGAAATGAACACCAAGCTAAGGACTCAAATGGTTTTCCTTTCTTGCTATTGTTTCTAGCATATTTAAAAGATGATTTCTTTGTTGCTTTGTCTGTCCCTCCCCAATGGTTTAACCTCTATTTTCACTGTATTTGATGTTGGTATAATTTGAGGAGGGGAACAGAACATCAACTTGGGATACAGGTGGACCCATTGCAACAATGACATGTACAATATTATATGTGGAAAATTGAAATTTACAAATTTGGCAGGGGGGTGTGGTTTGCGGGGGGCATAAAGGGAGATGGGATGGGATGGAAAGGGGAAACAAGGGAGGAGGCAATAATGCTTGATCAAACAAGAGCACACTAAAGCTACCATTACAACTATGTTTATTACAGCATTATTTCCCATAGCTAAGATATGGAACCAACCTAGATGCCCCTCAGTAGATGAATGGATCAAGAAAATGTGGTATATATACACAATGGAATTCTATGCCTCCATCAGAAAGAATGACATTGCCCCATTTGTTAGGAAATGGAAAAAAAATTGGAAAAAATCCTATTAAATTAAGTAAGCCAGGCCCAAAGAAACATAGGTCCCATGGTTTCTCCTTATTTCCAATATCTAGTATATGTATGAGTCAAGCAGAAAAGGTCAGATAAAGTGATGTTAGGAAAAGGAACCCATAGATATGTATTTTAATGTTTTTTTTTCTTTCATGCATTTGTTTCTAACGCATTTATAAGATTATTTCTTTGTTGCTTTGTATGTCCCTACCCCACAGTATAACCCCTGCCTTCACAATATTTGATGTCAGTATAACTTGTGGAGGAGATGGGGACAAACAAGTCGTTTAAGGATTCAGGTGGACCTGTTGCAACAATGAGAAGTACAAGTTGTCATGTCGAAAATGAGCTTTACAACGTTGGTGAGGGGGAGTAGGGGGGAAGATTAGGTGGGGGGGGTAGGCTGGGAAGGGATGTGAAGGATAAACAAAGGAGGAGGCTGCAATGCTTGATAAGAAATATACACATTATCCTGCCCATGTAATTGTAACCCCTCTGTACATTATGTTCACAAAAATAAAATAAAATAAAATGAAAAAAAGAAATATACTCATTACTTTCTTCATGTAATTTTAAAACCCTCTGTATGTTTACATTAAAAAATCATGAAATAACAAAGTAAAAATCCATGCCAATTTTTATGTCTCTCCTGGGGTTTGAATGCTGGGCCTGGGCACTGTCCCTCAGCTCTTCAGCTCACAGATAGCACTGTACCATTTGAGCCACCGTGCTGTTTCTAGTTTTCAAGAGATATATTGGAGATAAAAGTTTCACAGACTTTTCTGCCTAGTCTGGCTTTGAACCACTATCCTCACATCTCAGACTTTTGGGAAGTTAGGATTACAGGCATGAGCCACCAAAGCCCAGATTCAAGACAATTTTTAAAAAGCAAACTTATGAAAACTTCTGGCTTTTTCTAATAAACAGTATTATATTTTCAGCATTAGTTTATAACTATAAGTTATTTTTAGATGTAACTTGGAATTTTTAATAGATTCAAATATAAGTTTTATTATTACTCAGTATCTCACAAAAATCCACAGTAATTTACTTTCCTCAAAGTCAATTGTTACATACTCTATTACTCATTATTATTATTACACTCTATATTACATATAATGTGAAGTGAAAATAATATGGACCATTTCGTATAAATTAGTAGTTGCTACTTTAGCGTTATAAATTCACATCTGTGATTTTAAATGAAGGAAAGATTTTTGAGTTAAAATGATATATTAATGTGTAATGTGTCCCAATTAAATCAAAAATTCTGGGTTTAAACAGATGAAAATACTTTCTTTCCACTAAAGACTTTGAAGTAATATAATACCATTGGAAATAGTGAGGCAAGAGGAGGAAGAATTAAAATCACATCAAACAATGTCTGTTATTCTGCTACTACCTCCATTATGAAGACCTGCCCATTCCAAGATGTCACACAATTTCAAGAGTCTCTCTTAAAATTCTTTTTGGAAAAGTTCTAAATCACTGATTCTTTTTGCAATTTCTGTTATATGAAACAAATCATTGACATAAAACAATTGAAATAAAATGCGCACATATGTTGAAGTCACTACAACTGGAAAAACAACCAACAAAGTAGAACTCCCCCAGGGACCAAAACATGTTTTGCGCATTTTTTTAAGCACAAAACCTCAAATACGTATTAACTTGGAGTAGAGCCATAAAAATAACTGTGTCTCATAAATGCAGTTGTGTTAATTTGTAATTAAACTCTTCTAGATGAACCTAATATAGTAATTCCTTTGAATGGATCAAATTGTTTAAAACAAATGTGACTGTATGCGGAGTGAGATCTGCACATATTTAACACAATAAAATAACAGAATCATAACGTATGTAAAAAATTCAGAAATGTAATGAATAAGTCCAATAGCATCCATTCTGAGAACTAATGCCTACTGGTATAACAAGAAAAAATATGCAAATAATAGAATCTGAGCAATGTACATGAGTGTCCATAATTTTAAACTACTCCAAATTACACTTTGTAGAAGACTGAATGTGGCTTATGTAAGGGAAAACATCAACACATGACATAAATGAAATTAAAAATCTCATGAAAAGAGAGGAGTTTCTGGAAAATAATAGTTTAACAAATGGTGTTCAAAATATTTCTAGTACTGACAATATTGTATACCTATTTATTTAGATCCAAAAAAGGAACCAAGTTTTTCGAGCGGATTTGAAACTTTGGCAAAGTAGCAGGATACATCTGTAACATTATTATGGATGTTGACTCTGGCATGGAATTCATTTCCTCTTTGATCTGACAAATGAATATATGAAAGAACATAAATTCTCTAACTAAATATCAAGACCTAACTAAACTTATCACCAGAAAAGTCATCATGTAAGCCGTATTGCAACTGGGGTAAAAGAAAAATCTGTCATAGTGATTCTGTATTTATTGTATATGTTGATGGTTTTCATAAATTATTTCCTTTAGTTTGCATTTTCAAAACATTGTGTTACACGATGTATATCTTGGTAACTAATTTTGGATGCCTCCTTAAATTTTGTTCTGAGTAAAATGTCTCACTTCAGTTCCTAACCCATGAAATTATGTTGATTCAAAAACATTCAAATAACCACTATATAATACACAAAATCTCATAAGCTTGACACCAGTAAGCATTGGTTATCATTTTGATATCAGGGTCCCATGACTTATAAGGCCTATCTGCATGAGTATCATTGTACCGAGACTCCTCAGCCTAAATCTGGCCACTGTTAAAAAATGTTTATATCTTTATTTGTCACCCATCAGAGATTAAATCTGAGTATAAAGCCTAAGGAAAATGATAAAGTAAGAGTTTAGCTTTTCTGGATATAAAGTAAACAAATGCAGATAGAGTAACTCACTGGTATAAAGTCAACCTGCTTCACCAAAACATTCTAAGCATTACCTTACAATGTGTATTATTCTCATGAAGGGAATGGGGAATTTGAGAAGAGAACTAACCAAGCATTGTCTTCAAATATATATAGTTTGGATTTATCTCTAAATTTCGCTATAAACATTTCTGATAAAAACTGAATAATTGATTTTCTGGTCAGCTTTAATATATCCTACTTTCATATACCAAACTACATTCAGAAAACGCAATACAACAATTAACTAAAAAATATCCTGGCAGAAAAAATGGCATCTCTTTATTATGTGATGCCCAATTCTTAGGTATTATGTCTCAAGTTAGTGAATGTGATTGTTTAATTGCTTCATAAAGTTTTAATTAAAATCCATCAGTGTACTATAATATAATTGTGGATAATTTTATCCTAGAATCATTCATGAACTGCCCATTCAATCAAGACATACATCAAATTCCATTTGGAGGTGCCAGGACCAGGATTCGAACTGTGGGCTTCAGCTCCCACCACTTCAAACCGAGGATTGGGAACTCACTTGTCTGTCCAAGAACATCAGCAAGACCAATGATTAGGCAGGCAGCAGTGGCTCTCAGCAATCCTCTTTGATACTTAAAAGGCTGTGATAGGAGGATCATGGTTGAAGTCACCCTAGGGAGGAAAGTCCTTGAGAGCCCTGTCCAACTTCAGGACCAACAAAGCCAGAAGTATAGCCATATGGCTCCGGTGTTAGAGGTCTATCCTTAAGTAGTAACAGCTCACGGACTGTGCCCAGATCCTGAGTTCAAGGTCCAGCATTGGCAACAAACAGACATACCCAACAATTTGTGCAGCCATCCACTTAAAGCAGGTCACCCTCAACAACCTTTATTTACATTTTATTTTGAGGCCTACGCAGGAAGAATCACAAACCAGGCAGGGGAAGAGAAGATCAGTTTTCTTAAAAGTAACCGGTATTCTGAAAATTAAACTTGGAGACGTAAAATGGTAGCATACTTATGTAAAAACTAACATTAAGAAAAAGATGAAGGGGCTGGGAATGTGGATTAGTGGGAGAATGCTTGCCTAGCATGCAAGAAGCCCTGGGTTCAATTCCTTAGTAGCACATTCAAGAAAAAAACCAGAATTGGTGTTGTGGCTCAAGTGGTAGTGTGCTAGAGACAGTGCCAGGCCTTGCATTCAACCCAACAACTGGCAAAGAAATAGCTACTTAGGTAGGTAGGTAGGTAGGTAAGTAGATAGATTAGATAGATAGATAGATAGATAGATAGATAGATAGATAGATAGATAGATAGATAGATAGATAGATAGATAGATAGATAGATAGATAGATAGATAGATAGATAGATAGATAGATAGATAGATAGATAGAGAGAGAGAGAGAGAGAGAGAGAGAGAGATAGATAGATAGATAGATAGATAGATAGATAGATAGATAGATAGATAGATAGATAGATAGATAGATAGATAGATAGATAGATAGATAGATAGAAATATGATAGATGAATCTGGACTTGGATGTCAGGAGGAAAGTAAGGAAGACTTTCCAATCATTAGTCCTTCTGCAGTGTGCCAGGACACCAACATGGCCTTCACACAAACAGAGATCAGGAAGACTGTCTCTTTCAACTTCTTAGGTAGCCAAGGGCCCCAGAGTCAAGAGGGCAGAGCCAAGTTCTAACTGAGGTGCTTGGAGACAGAAGAGAAAAGGCCTTGCCTCTACTTAGATGGGGGATTTGCATTAATGAAGTGGAGAATGAAGGAAGGAGATGGACTGGCATTGTTTGAAGAGGCTGAGAAAAGCCTGACCCTTGTGTGACTCTGACAAATGTTTCATGTTTCCCCTCATTGCTGGCCATGCCTGGAATGTTGAGTGTGTACATTCTGCCTCCTAACCCTGCATGCCTTTTTCTCTTCACCTAGCCTGGCTTTTGCAACTGTTTTCTGCATTCAAATATTGTTACATTGGAGTACTTCCTGCAAACAGGACTAGTGCTTGGATGCTGAGAACTTCATTTGAACCAAGGATGGGTTAATAATATTTCTTTCCTGCTTCTATAGCTCAAGAAGTCTAAGAACCTTTAGCGTACGGGTAACGTCTCATCACCAATGGAAACACAGGAAGCTCTTAAACATCTGACCTTTCAGAAGTGGAATTCAGAGGTTCAGACTTTCCTAACTTGACTGGCTTCACCCTGTGATCCTCAGACTTGAGCATCCTGAGCTAGGGTGACAGGCGTTAGCTACTGGTGCTCTGCTAGATTCAGAAATATAATTACATTGGCATCACAAGTCAACTGCTTATCACAAAGGGCTTGGGCAGCATATTAAGCCTTTCAACAATGGACCTTTCAGAACCCTGTAGGACACAAGGTTATAATGCTAGAGTCTGAGAGGCTATGTATATAGATGGGCTACACTTGAACCTTGAGCTCTGACTCCAATTCTGGTGTACATGAGCATTCATTTTCCAGAGAATATTATCCTAATTAGCAAATAACAAAAGTACTTCGCTTAACCCTCACTTTTTTCCACTTTTTGTGTCTCAAACTCAAGGCTGGGCACTGTCCCTGAGCCCTCCAGCTCAAGGCGAACTCTCTACCACTTGTCCCACAACACCAGATGTGGTCTTTTTGTGGTTCATTGGAGATAAGAGCCTAACAGGTTTTCCTTGCCTAGGCTGTCTTTGAACTGTGGTCTTCAGATCTCAGCCTCCTGAGAAGTTATGGTTCCAGTTGTGAGCCACAGGCATCTGGCCTATTGTTTTTGAAAGTCCAGACGTTTGATCTTAGGCCCTGGGTACTGTTTCTGAGCTCCTTTTTCTCAAGCCTAAGGCTGTGCTACTTGAGCCACTCTGATTATGTGGCACTGAGGATTCAAACCCTAGCATTCATGCATCCTGAGCCAGCTCTCTACCACTAAGCCACATTTCTAGCCCCACCCTTACAATTTTATCCCTCAACTTGCCTATCCCCAAGAAAAGACTTGTGAGTAAAAATCATCTAAAGAAATTCCTTTTTGAAGGTTCCAAAGATAAAGAACACAAAGCTCATACTTGGGAGAGACTCTAAACATGTGAAGACTGTTACAAATGCTTCCATTTAATTATGTATCGTGTTTCAACACAACAAAGTATTAATGAAAAAAGAATCAATGTCTTAAATTATTGTGTATAAATTTATAATGGATGTACAAAATGTACTAAATATTATGTGTGTAATAATACTAAATACAATATATACAATAAATAAATGAATCAAGTAAAAAATAAAATAATTACAAAAATCAATAATAAAAATCATAATATGTAATACACATACATATGAAAATATATGTCATATATTACCCATATATAGAAATATTTTTTTCCATTGCAGGGCCTTCATTAAGACCCTTGTAACTCTAGCCTGAATTTCTTTTCCTCAAGGACAGTAAGCTTGGTCTTCACCCATGGTGCAAAACAGTTACCTGGATGGTGAGATCAAATCCCAGCAGTGATGGAAATACTGGCTCAAGTTCCAAGATAGTGACAATTTTTTTTAATGGAAGCAGTTATGTTTATTCAGTGACATACTGAACATTTTTGTAAAAAGCAGTTTAACATTTTGTACATCTATTCAGACATCTTTCTCTTACCCCCAAAATGTTTCTATTGAGCACTACTTTTCTTCATTTTTTTGTTGTAAAAATGTTGTACAGACAGGTTACAGTTAAATGAGCATGGTAATGAGTACATTTCCTATTGAGCATTGTTGCCTCCTCCTTTGTTTTCCCCCTACCATCCCTTCCCTCCCATTTCACAAATACTCCCCCTGCCGAGCTTATTGACTTAATTTTTATTTTTGGATTTGTATGGGGTTTGAACTCAAGTTGTGGCAACTCTGCACTTTCCCTCATATTGCTACATATTTACCAAGACCCTGAGTTCAAATCCCAGGCTAGGAAAGAAAACTGGTAGAAATTCCAAACCAGGGAGCTTTGTTTCTTTTTAATTTAAATCATTTTTTTATTATTCTTTATTTTGCCGACATGGGGCTTGAGCTCAGGTAGTGGCAACTCTGCCTCAGCTTCAATTGCTCTAGTGTGGGGTACACCCTTGGACCCATAGAAAATCCAGGGATCCTAGGTCCAGAGGGCTTGCAAGAAGAAAAATAAGTAACATAGCATAAAAAGTGTCAAGCTGCAGAGGCCTGGGTGTTTTACATTTTTTAATTTGCAAGGTGACCATGCTGGGTCTGAATGACATGGCTGCAAAGTGAACCTGACCTGCCATATCTAAATGCTGGTGTGCTATCAGGGAATCCATAGGCCAACCTGTCAACATTGGCCCTGGGTTCAAATCCCGGTCCTGACACCTACCAATGGCAGGAGACCACAAAAGACTCATTCTTATGTATGCATAGGAATACCAATTGAGGGTAGTTCATGCTTTGGTCTAGTCTAAAATTGGAAGCAATAATCCTAGGACACTGATTGATCTTAATTAATAGATTATTATTCATGGAAAGAATAATATTCCTTAAATGGTGGTCTAATAAATGCCTAAGAGTTGGTAGGAACATAATAAGTGTCCTTCAATCATAGATAGATGGCTCTGGTGCTCTTTACCAATACATATTTATTTGTATACCACCCTCTGCCTGTCCATGTATCACTGTTTTGGCCAAATCTGGGACTGGTTCTCAGCACCTGGGAACCACCTGACAGCTTCATTGATTAGAGGCTGCCGTGGTCACACTCATCCATTCATGAATTGGGCTTGCTAATCCCTGAGATCATATCCCAGCACTGCCAAAAATTTAATCTTGGAGTAAGAAGCCAAGTATGACACATGTTTTCCTTTTCTGGGAAATTCCTCGGTGTCAGGCATGATGGAGAACATATAGACAAATCTGGGTGCTGTGAAATAAGATGTAAACAATGTAATAAATGTTAGAGGGGTCATCAGAGTCAATAAAATAAATGGTAAATAAATGAATAAAACAAGAAATAAAATGAATAACCACACCCAACAAAATATGGAATATCTGTATGGAAGTATAAATCTTATCTTTAAAATGGATATAAGGAGTATGTTTTCCAGGCTGAGGCTTGAATTCAGGCCTAGGGAACAGGCCTGCCTTTCTTGTCTTCAAGCATGGTCAGATTCCCTTCCCTCATGGTGTTGCATATTTGCCCAGACCTTGAGTTCAAATCCCAGGCCTGGCAGAAAAAATGGCATGAATTGCAAACTAGGGAGCTAAATATGATTTTTTAATTGCAGGCCATTGGAGAAGCCATAGTACCGCCCAGCAACAGGGGCCTACATTTCGAATACCAGTCATGCCACTTCTGGATGGTGGGAAATCCTAAGAGGCTCGTTCCTATCCACAGGAATAACCATGGAATGTTATCAATGTCACAGTTGAATGAGATGCTCATGAATGATACTTGTATACAATTAGACATCGTGATTTCAGCCAGTTGGTTGATTTTATTTAATATCATATGAAGCATTAAAAGAATATTATTTCTCACAAGGACACAATAATTTCAGGACACTGATTTACTTAATAGTTAATTAAAGATGAAAATGATAACATAAATTACCTGGAGACATAATAAATACCCAAGAATTTGTAGGAATGTAGTCTATAGAAATGAACAATGGATAGACATCTCTGGCACTCCATAAAGATATATATTTATTAGCGTACTACAATCTGCATGTCAATCTGTACGTGTTTTGTCAACCCCTTGTTCTCGATCTCAGATCTTAGGAACTGCCTATCAGCTCAATTTGCCCCAGGATGGCATGCTGACACACACCCTTTCATGAATTTGTCCCTGTAGGCCATGAGTTCAGATGCCAGCACGCCCAAACAATGAATCATGAAGTAAGAAACTGATGGTGACACGTTTTCCTTTTCTGTGAAACTCCGAGGTGTCAGGTATAAGTGGAATACATATGCAGACCTATATCCTATTTAATCAATGTAATCTATGTTCTATGTGCTGTATTAGTCAATTAAATAGTCAATATATGTCGGATCTTTGTCCGCCCTAAGAAAGACGGATGGGGTCCGAGGAAATAGAAGTGAACTTGCTCGCTGGTTCCCCCTCCCCTTAGCCCTGGAGACATTCAGACAAAGCGGGGAGTCAAGTCAAGCAAGAACTCATTTATTACCACACAGAAAGCATCTTTTAAAGGGAAAAACTGCGTGGCATGGAAGGGGAAGGAAAGGAACCAACCAATCACTGAAAAGGTCACACCCTATCATGCACCTAAGCTTTATCCAATCAGATTTTAAGGTAAACAACTCCAGCTGTGACCTCTCAACTTCCTCTCACCGCCATCTTTTTTGCCCATGTGCCCCACAAATACATGAATCAAACAAAAAATAAAATGAATAACTACATTGAACGCAATATGGAATCAACCTATGAATGTAAATATAAATTATATATTTAAAATGTACACAAATAGGATGTATTCTAGTGCTGGGGATCGATTTCAGACCTAAGGAACAGACATGAATTTCTTGACTTCAAAAAGGCTAGCTTCCCCTTTCCAAACAGTGCAACAGAGTTACCCAGACCATGAGTTCCGATCCCAGTCCTGGCAGAAAAAATGGCACCTTTATACCATGTGACACCCAATTCTTAGGTATTTCATTATGCCTCCAGTTAATGAATGTGATTGTTTAAATGCTTCATAAAGTATTGATTAAAATCGATCAGTGTTCTCTAATATAGTTGTGTATAATTTTATCCTAGAATTATTTAAGAACTGTCCATTCAATCATAACATACATCACATTCCACTGGTATTCATATAGATAGGAATGAGTTTCTAAGGATGTCTTTCCATTTGCAGGTGGCAGGACCAGGATTCCAACTGTGGGCTCCAGCTCCCACCACTTAATCCCAAGGATAGGGAACTCACTGGTCTGTCCAAGAACAGAAATACCAATGATTAGGCAGGCACCATTGGCTCTCAGCAGTCCTCATTGATGCTTACAAGGCTGTGATAGGAGGATCATGTTCAAAGTCACTTTAGGCAAGAAAGTCCTTGAGACCCCTGTCCAACTTCAGTGCCACAAAGCCAGAAGTAGAGCCATGTGGCTCCAGCGGTAGAGGGCTAGCCTTGATCAAAAGCAGTTCACAGACTGCGCAGATCCTGAGTTCAAGATCTGGGACTGGCAACAAACAGACATACACAACAATCTCTGCAGCCATCCTCTTGTCCGCAGATCACCCTCTTGTCCTCAACTGAATTGGACAGAGTTCCCTGGGAAAAGGGCTGGGGGAGCTGCTGTCATCTTGACTCCATCCATTTTGCCTGCATCACAAGATTTGCACCACACCCCCATGCTTTCATGGTTCTTTCTGAGCAAGGGGAAACAACAATTGTGGCCACGCCCACATTCCATGCTGTCCAGCACCAGGATTCCCTCTGTTGGTTGACACCACCACTAGCAGTTGAGGAAGGTAGAGGTTACTGAGTGGTGAGCAAGAACTCTAGTCCACTTTGGAGTAGAGTCGAAATTGACGTCCTAGTCAGTGAGTGGGAGAATAGAGGATTTCCCAGAGCCTAGGAACTTGGCCAGCCCATCTTTCCCATACCAGAGCTCAGATGTCTGAAACAAGAATCCATGAGAGCTGTGGGCAAGAAACCAGAATACCGGCAGAAGAATTCTCCCATCAGACCTGCAACATTCAAGAAAACAAAGAACACGAAAAAAGCGGGGGTCTTCAAGACAAACACCAGTAGGGAAGGTGATTCACCAGAGGGTCCAGCCAAAGGTGATGCTGACCGCGGGACTCCCTTGCCTTTGGACACAGTCATAGTCACCAGGGTCCAGAGTGTCAAGGGTCCCTATAGCACCAAGGATCTTTAGAGCTGCTACCGACACATGGTGCCTGCCCTGGACCACAGCAAAAGAAGAAACCAGGTATGCTATGCCAAGATCCAACCACTGAAGCTGGAAAAGACTGACCTGCAGGATCGACGGGAGAAACAGAGGGACAAGATAGCCCAGGTGCACGAATTACCAAAAACAGAGCTAGACATCCAAAAGCCACCCATACAGAGGTTGGTTTTGGCAGAAAGCAATTTATAATTTGCACTGGGCTAGTGAAGCAGGAGGTCAACGACAGAGAAATGGAGCAAGAAGCTCTCACCAGCCACCTGCAGGCCACAGGGTGTAACGTGTTGGAGCTGGAGATAGCAGTCGCTGCTGCACAGAAGGAGACAGAAATGTCCTTCATACAGCTGAATGATGTGACATTTCAACTCAAGGAAAAGACCAGAAGCTTCAATGACCTGGAGCAATTGAACACAGAGTTGCAGGAGAAGCTGGAAGCGATCTGGACAAAGAAGAGCAACAGGAAAAACAGAATCTGCAAGTTTCAACAAGTGCTGGTGGGGCGTGAGGTAAAGAGACTACTGGAAAACCTGAGCTGGATGGTGACTTCAGCAATTCTGGAAAGAGACACCTTGATGGAGAGCCTGAGCATTGAGAGGTCCACATGGATGGAGGAGGCTCAGTGGCTGACCAAGCAGGTGAACCAACTGACAGAGGAGAAGGAGCAAAGGGCGAGGCAGGTGCTAGCCCTAGAGAATGAGCTGGAGCAACTGAGAAGGATGCTGGCAGAGCCTCGGCCCTCCACAGGACCATCTCAGGCCGAGTGGCAGTTGCAGGCCCAGGCCTACTGCATGCAGATGGAGTTGAAAAACCTGGAGGAACAACTTCACATCCAGGTCCAGGAAAACCAGAGGCTCGGTCTCCAGAATGTGGAGCAGCGGGAGCAAATATGGAGACTGGATGAGAAGGCCAAGGATTGGCAGTAGATCCCCGAGACCCCACGATGCGCATGTGTGTGTGACCCATAGATAGAGCAGGCCCTGGTGTGGGATGCTCTCCACAAGGTGAGCTATGAGAAGGAGGAGCTCACCAGCATTCTGGAGCTCAGAGCCACCTGTGAGCAACACATTGCCTCCAATGAGCAGCTGAACTCCAAGAAGGAGGCCCTGCAGCAGCACTTGCAGAGGCAGACCCAGCTGCTAGAGCAGCTGAAGCAAGTGCAGGCCCGACCAACTGGGGGAAGCACGTGGTGCCCCCAAAGTGGCAGGATACTCCCAAGTTCCTAGAAGTGACCAGACCACAGGAGGAGCACCTGCAGGCCCAGCTGAGCCTGGCTTTCACTGGGGAGGGGAAGTTGTGGGCCCTGGAGAAGCAAAAGTTGAGGAGGTGACTCCTCCACAAAGTGAGCATCGCAGAGGATGGAGACATGCCCCAGACCTACAAGGATGTGGCTCTGCAAGTGCTCTCAGAGGCTGAGATCCACAGGAGGAAACTCCTGCTGCAGTAGCAGTGACCCCAGTGCAGTTGCATGGCCAATCCTGCAGCTCAGTGTCAGACAGAGCTGGAGGCACAGGCACCCCCGCCCCGTGAGCTGCCACCACAGCCGGCTTGGGGATGGGAATTGGGACACGTGGGTGTCCGAGAAGAAAATCTGCCTTGTCCACGACTTGTATGATGAAGTGGACATCCATAGTCCCGCGGATGAGCTCCACAATCAATGCAGCAAGTTGTTGGCACACATCCACAAATGTCAAGGAGTCCCTTGTGGCATGTAAGGAGCAAATGTTCATCCTGGATGAGCTGTGTCAAGAGAAAGCCAAGCGTGTGTGCCGGCTCACACAGGAGAAGATGGAGAAGAAGAAAGAGCTGCAGGAGCTGCTGTTACTCCTCGCAGGGGAAGGAGTGGACAGTGGGCTCCAGATGCCAGCACAGGCTGAGCCCTCCCCCCCACTGCTCCAGATGCCTCAGGCTCCAGGGTGGGTGAAATGAGTGAGGAGCACAAAGGTTTTGAAGAATTGCAACTTTAAGACAACTTGGACACTGCCAGAGTAGTGGTCGGGGTTCACTACCTCGTAGATGACTCCCCCACAGAGCACGTTCTACAGCAGATGACCCACACCCAGAGCAGCCTAGAGCTCGTGGACTTGGGCAAGGAGCACTCCCTCCTATTCTTCCGTAGACTGATGTGGATGATGACTCGCTATGAGAAATACTGACTCTCAAAAGCCAAGGCAGCCACCAGAAGTGGGTGGCCAGGTGGCCTTCTCTTAGGCCTCCATCTGCTGTGAGATGGGAAGGGTATACTTCAGGTCAGGTAGGGCAGAGGCTGCCGGGAAGCAGCCCCAATTCAAGGGACATCTAATGGCCCATTGGTGGCCAGGGAAGAGACCCATGTTATGCTTATCCCAAACAATAAATTGTTTTCAAGGGGAAGAAAAGCCTACAACAAAGATTTGTTCTCCCAGTCCTGGGGCTTGAACTTAGGGCCTAGCTACTTTCCCTGAGCTCTTTTTTTTTTTTTTGGGTCCGGTCGTGGGGCCTTGAACTCTGGGCCTGGGCGCTGTCCCTGAGCTCTTCAGCTCAAGGCTAGCGCTCTACCACTTGAGCCACAGCTCCACTTCCGGCTTTTTCTTTTTGCTTACGTGGTGCTGAGGAATCGAACCCAGGGCCTTGAGCATGCAAGGCAAGCGCTCTACCACTGAGCCACCTTCCCAGCCCCTGAGCTCTTTTTTTTTTATCAAAGCTGGCACTCTACCCATTGAGCCCCACCTCCCCTTTCAGCTTTTTCTGTGTGGAATTGAACCCAGGGTGTCAGGCATGCTAGGCGACCACTCTACCACTGAGCCACATTCTCAGCTAGGATGATTCTCCCCCCTCCCAAACCCATATGGCCATTCCTCAGATAAATAGGAAGGAGAGGCTAGGATGAATATGAAGCACAAGTATGGTTCACAGAGAAATACTCCCCTGTCTCTTTGACCTCCTTAGTTGAAGTTTCTCTTCTACCATTTAGGGATGAGAGAGGGAGAGGGAGTCCTGAGAGAGGAGTACCAAGAAGAATAGTGCCCTGAGCCCCACAGCCTACCCCACACAAGTGTTCTTCTAGACTCCAATATTACCTGATTCAATGTGGAGTCTACACTGTCTCCCTATCACTTCAAACTCAGGATGAAATAAAGATCAGATTTGTCCTTAGCCCACACACAGGGTAGCAGCTCCTAGTCCCAGACCAACTTCCACCTCTGACTGCCCCGCCACAATGGTGTCGGTGATGACCTCATGCATAGATTCCAGGAAGAAGGTCTATGGCAAAGGACAAAAGCAGCAGGGTGAGCAGGGGAAGGAGCTGGGGCAATTGCTCTGGGATCTTCCTCCTTGGAGCCCTCCCATCAAGCCAAATCCATGCTGACCCAAAGTAGGGCCAAGGCCAGAGTGTGAGAAAAGATGGAGAAGCATGGTACTAAAGGAGGTACTGCTTTGTCTTGGAGCACTTGAAAATTCCAATTATATTTGGCCCATGCCAATCCCAAAGCCAACATGCAATGCCTCTCCTTGTTGTTGTTGTCCCTGAGTGCTGTCCCTGAGGTCTTTTTCTCAAGGCTGGCACTCTATCACTTGAGCCACAGGGACTCTTCTTGTTTTCTGATGATTCATTGAGGATAAGAGTCTCACATACTTTCCTGCCCAGGCAGTCTTGGCACCATGATCCCCCAGATCTCAGCTTCCTGAGTATCTCAGATGACAGATATGAGCCACCAGTGCCCAGCATGTGATGCCTTTTGAAGGCATCTTGGCAAGTCTGTAAAAGGAGCCAAAAAGGGCCTGGATAGACCATGACCCAATCAAGGAGCTGGGATGGGGGAAGACTGACCTTCTAACCATCCTGTTCCCCAAAATTAAAGATGCCAGATGGTGTTGGATGCATCAAACACCTGATGGCCAACAGCCATCAGGCTTAGTTGTGAAAAGGTAGAGAATATCCAAAGATAGCAGTGTCAAAATCTCTTATTTTGCATGCATGTGGTGTGTGTGTGTGTGTGTGTGTGTGCGTGCGTGTGTGTGTGTGTGTGTGTGTGTGTGTGTGTGTGTGTGTGTGTGTGAATTCAGGGCCTAGGCTCTATCCCTGAGTTTTCTTGCTCAAGGCTAGTGCTCTGCCACTTGAGCCACAGCCCCACTTGCTTTTTGATGGTTAATTGTACGTAAGAGTCTCAAGGACTTTCCTGTCCAGGGTGGCTTTTGAAGCATGATGGTGGCCCCAGTGAAGCAAGAGTAAACACAACTCGCAGGGACAATGCCTCTAGAGGGAGACTCCTGCTCCCTGGTGGCCAGATGGGGGACATGCGGCCCCTTGCCATAATCCTCTAGAGTTTAATTGAGGGAAGTGACCATGGCTAAGCTGACTCTTGCTCACCCTGTGTGCTGATGCCAGAGCAGATCTTTTCCACCCTAGGCCAAGAGCAGGCATTACCTGGTGTGACATGTTGCAGCTCTTGCCCCTCCTGGCCCAGAACCATGGTCTGAGACGTGGATTTACTACTGCTCAGATCCACATTGCACCCATGACATGCCATTCTGATGTTCTCCATGCCCCAAGACTCTACCCTTCTCTGGTAGTGTGGCCCGCTCTGTAGGCAATGACCTCCAAACAGACTGCTCCCAAGACTTGTACGACACCTAGACATTGGGACACCCTCAGGGGCCCACTGGAAAGTACTCTGCCTAGAGCCACAGAGCAAGGTCCAAGCAGACCAAGGGTTGGTCATGGGGCTTGAACTCTGGGCCTGGACGCTGTCCCCCAGCTCTTCAGCTTACCACTTGAGCTACAGAGCCCTTCTGGTTTTCTGGAGGTTCCTTGGAGGTCAGAGTCTCCAAGACTTTCTTCCCTGGGATGGCTTGGAACCGCAATCCTCACATCTCAGCCTCCTGAGGAGCTAGGAAGACAGGCATAAGTCACCAGTTCCCGGCTTATCTGGCCTTTCACCACAGTGTACTAGGAGCTCCTGAAAGCTTTTCTTTATTTTTTCGTGCCAGTACTGGGGCTTTAACTCAGAGTCTGGGCTCTGGTCTCTTAACTTTTTCCCTCAAAGTTAGCACTCTGCCACTTGACCCACAGCTCCACTTCTGGCTCTTGGTAGATAATCAGGAAGAAGAGTTTCACTAGCTTTCCTCCCCTGAGCTGGCTTGACCCATGATCTCTGATTTCAGTTTCCTGAATAGCTAGGATTTACAGGGGTTGAGCTATTGCTGGCATTGGGCTAGAACCTTTTCTTAAGCAAGGGTCCTTCCCTGCATTTTCCCTGACTCCTCCATGCAAAGGAGGTCTAAGGGTCAGGAGCTCTAAAAAATAGGCTTCTAGCCACAGGAAATGGCTGGGGTCCATGGTGAAAAGTCAAGTTGATATTCCCCCTGGGCCTAATTCTGGGACCCCACCCTCTGCCCTGTGACGCAAGTACAAACATTGACCCAGCATTGAACGTCCTGCCAGACTTTTCTGTAGTAACAGAACCTTCATTCTACCCATACCACCTGCTCTACAGCATACCTCAGGACCTTTGCCCATGCTGTACTTCTGCCTGAGGCTCTCTGTCCACATCTTAGAAGTCCTGTGGTATTTTGGCCCTGGTTATATCACCTCCTGGAGCAAGTCTTTCCTTCCCTTCTTCCTCTTTTTAAATATTGAGTTGCTAGAAATGGAACTTGTGCAGGCTGACTGGCAAATGCTCTATCATGGTGTGTGTGTGTGTGTGTGTGTGTGTGTGTGTGTGTGTGTGTGTGTGTGTGTGTGTGTGTGTGTGTGTGTGTGTGTACCATTCCTGGGGTTTGAATTCATGGCCTGGATGCTATCCTATCCCTGAGCTTTTATGATCAAGTCTAGCCTTCTACTACTTGAACCACAGCTCTACTTCTGGCTTCTTGGGTTTTTAATTGGAGAATAGTGTCTCATATAGACTTTCCTGCTTGCAATGGGGATTCTCAGATCTCAGCCTCCTAAGTAGCTTACAAGGGTGAGCCACCAGCACCTGCCCTCTACCCTACTGCTTACCTATATCCTCGGCCCTCCTCTGAGTCCCAGAAAAAATATGTCTCACCAGGCTCATTTTTTTGACAGTCTTGGAGCTTGAACTGAGGTTCTGTGCAGGTTCCTGAGCTTATTTACTCAAGGCTAGCACTCTATCAATTAAGCCACAGTGCCACTTTTGGCTTTTTCTCTTTCTGTGGTACTGAGGAATTGAACCCAGGACTTAGTGCATACTAGGTAAGCACGCTACCACTAAGCCATATTCGCAGCCCAAATCCCACTTCTATGAGAGTGGGATTTATTGGCATACCTCTTTTGGTATAGAAATAGCTTACTATTTCATATTTTTGCCAAGATTTGGGACGAGCCTATGACTTAGCAATGAGGAATGATTAATTAGTGATAGCCACCAGGCCCCAGAGGTCTAGGCTCACATCCTGCAGAGGGATAGAGAATATGGAGCCAGAACCTTCGAAAACTCCTACAATGTAGGAACTGTGGTCTCCTTGGAGGCAGTGACTGTGTGCTATGTATCCCGATGGGAAACCTCAGCCAGAACATAAGACTTCAGTTATTAAATGGCAGAGAAGGATGCTTTGTTCAAGCTGCTGGCTCAGACTTAGTACTCTCTGAGGGCTTTTCCATGCTTGCCCAGGTTGGGGGGCTGGGCATGGGCAACCTGCTGAATATACATCATCCATCCATCATCATCCATACACAGAAACATGGAATTATTGCCTCCTTTTAGGGGGGAGGGGGCAGTTCTGGGTTTGTACTATGAGCTTTGGCCCTGTCCATGAGCTCCTTTTGCTCATGTGTAGTACTCTGCCCTTAAGCCACAGCCCCATTCATGTTTTCCTTTCCTGTGATCTCTTAGAAGTTAAAGTGTCGCGGGCTTTCTTGCCCTTGCTGAATTCAAATTGGCATTCTCTACATCTCAGCCTCCTGAGGAGCTAGTATTACAGGCAAAAGCCCCTGGCTCCTGGGTTTCGTTTCTTCTTATTGTTCTTTTTTGTAATTGTAACAATCTGAAATCTTCACGGTGTCAATCCAATGGTTTGCATCCGAAGTAAACTACCCAGGCCTGGAGTTCGAATGCTAGGACTGCCACCCACAAATGGAAGGAGATTCTGACAGACTCATTCCTATTCATGTGAATGATAATGGAATGTTATACAAGTAATAAATAAATTTTCAGTTAATTCATGATTCTATTCTATTCTAATTCATGCCACACAAAAATTATTGGATTAATATCTTCCATTCTAGATCCATGGTATGATTCCCCTAATGGAAGGATATTGACTAATTTTTAATTAACGCTTTTCTAAGTATTACATGGAGGCATAATTTAATAACTAATAATTGGTATTATATATATATATATATATATATATATATATATATATATATATATATATATACAATTTAATATCTGCACATTCCCTGTTTCTCTATGCATGCTTATACTATTGGGAACACCTGTGGATTGATCACAGGTACTCAGAAATTCCTGGCAGCTCAGTTTGCTGGAGGCTGGTGTGCTAAGATTGTGATCCCATTTTTGGATTGGCAATTGTAGGCCATGAGTTGAAATCCCAGCATGGCCAAAAATTTATTCCTGGAGTCAGAAGCCAATCTTGACACATTTTTTTTCCTTCTCTGTGAAAGTCCTGGGTCTCAATATGATGTATAATCCATATGCAAATATATCCTATGTGATATGATGTAATAAAAGAAACATATATATGTAATAAACAACATATGCAGTATACCTATGTATGTAAATAGGTCTTATATATTAATATTACTTTTTCCAGAGCTGGGGTTTCAATTCAAGCCCTGGGAACCGATCTGAATTTCTTGTATTCAAGGACGGTGATCCTTTCCCCTTCACCCACAGTGCCACAGAGTTATCCAGACCCTAAGTTCAAATACAAGGCTTCCTGAAAAATGGTGCAAATTCCATCCAGGGCCTTATTATTATTATTATTATTATTATTATTATTATTATTATTATTATTATTATTATTAGCCGAGCACAGGGCTTGCACTCAGGTCTTGGCATCTTTGCCACAGCCGACTCTTATATCCCAGAACCGGAGTTCAATTCTTGGGCTTGGGAAAAAAATAAAATGTAGAAACATAAAACTGAGAAGTTCAAGAAGGCGGTTTTACTTTTTTTTCCCTTTGTATTGTGACCTTCCTGAGTGCAAATGACAAGGCCCAGAAAGTGAATATAACCTAGCATTGCTGATGTTTGGCGGGCTATTAAGAAAGCCATAGCCAAAACTGGCAACTTAGGTATGGAGGTCGAATCCTGGGATTGCCTCTAATGAATGGCGAGATTCTAAGAAACCCATTCCCATATAAATCCATACAAATGGAATGCTATAAATGTAACAATTAAATTGGTAGTGCATGATTATATTATAAAATTATACACAACAATTTTCAATTAGTACTTTATTATGTATTCAATCATGATACTTTGAAAAGGAAGGAATAATTTAATTGCCAATAATGGTGAGTAATATTGTATATGCAATTTCATAGTATACAGACATCTCTTTCTTGTTTTATGCATCTACATCTATCTATCTATCTATCTATCTATCTATCTATCTATCTATCTATCTATCTATCTATCTATCTATCTATCTATCTATCTATCTATCTATCTATCTATCTATCCATCTATCTGTCTGTCTGTCTGTCTGTCTGTCTGTCTGTCTGTCTGTCTGTTTATCTACGAATCTACACATTTATCTGTTTATACACTTGTCACTCCTAGGGCTCAGTTGTAGAATGCTCGCCTAGTATGTACAAAGCCCTGGATTCCTCACTACCATGTGCACACAGAAATCCAGAAGTTGTACTGTTGCTCAAGTAGCCGAGCACTAGCTTTGAGCATGAAAGCTGAGGGACTGTGTCTAGTCTCTTACTCAAGACACAGGAATGGTACCAATAAAATATGGAATGTTCTGACTGCAACTACATAAGGATAGCACTGCAAATACCTCATCACAGAGCAAGCCTTGAGTCTGGTGCTGACAGCTGCCATCTAACCTGACTTAGTCAGAGGTAAACTGCTGCAACCCAGCTCCACAGAACCAGATGCTGCTGGCTTGCTCACCCCTGTCATCCAATATACTTGGAGGCTAAGATCTGACACTGGTGGGTTTAAAACCCACCCTGGCAGGAGGTCTGCAAAACTCTGAGCTGTGGCTCAAAGTGATGGAGCTCTAACCTTGAGCTAACTATCTTAGGACAGTACCCCTAACCTTCCAGTGCAATCCCTGTGTCTGACTCCACCTCCCCCCCAAAAAAGCCACCCCTCTAAATCATTAGATGTGAACTTTGTGTGGCTTGGGATGTGTTTCTCAAAGAATGATAATACTGATGAAAACACCCTAATTCTAATGACAGTGTGTGGGATAGAGCTATGTGATGAGTCCTTCAGGAGGTGCTGTGTGCTGAGTCCTTCACAGGGTGCATTTTTTCATCTGTTTCTTATAAGAGCTCCACAAGTAAGATGATTGTGAAGATGAGAAACTTGAGGCTCAGATATGTCCCCATGTCAGGGCCAAAATTATGTATGTACCGAACTCTAGTAAGTTGTCTCCATCAGATAATTGTTTTGGTTTATTTTTCTCAGTCATTAACCTAGAACTCAGGGCCTAGCCACTGACCATTCCCTGTTGGGCTCATGGCTAGCACCTTACCACGTGGAGCCAAGAACCTCCTTGCAACAGAGTGTTGCAGTCTAGGTATCTGTAGCTGAGGTTTGTCATCCTTCCTACTCAGGAAGCTTAGATATGATGATCTCCATTCCAAACTCTCCCAGACACAAAAGGTCCCATAAGTCTATTGTCTCCTATTCACCACTTAGAAATCTGAAGTGGAAGCTGGACGCTGGTGACTTGCACCTGTCATCCTAGCCACTCAAGAGCCTGAGAGCTGAGGATCACAGTCCAAAGCCAGGCTGGGAGGAAATTCCTTGAGAGGCTTCTCTTCAGTGAACTACCAAAATCCTGCAGGGGTGCTGTAGCTCAAGTGGTAGGCTGCTTGGCTTTAAATGAAGAGTTCAAGGATAGCTCCCAGGCCTAGACTTCAATTCCTCCAACTTTCAAGAAAAGAAAGAAAGAAACTTGAAGTGCAGTTCTGGGATGTGTCTTAGGGGTAGAGTGCTTTGCAGGTATGAATCCTGGGGTTTGATTCCTTAGTAAAACATCACTAGAAAAAAGCTTGAAGTAGCTGTGTGGCTCAATTGGTAGAGTGCTATCCTTGCACAGGAGTAACTCAGGTACAATGTTCAGGTCCTGAGTTCAAGCTCCAGGACAAGTGTTTGCACACACACACATGCACACACACACACACACACCCACCCACACACACACACACACACACACACACACACACACACACACACACACACACACACACACACACACACACACACAGATACCAGAATTGAAGCTGTGATACCAAATGGTAAAATTCTGAGCTCATGGTCAGCACCCAGGCCCCGTGTTCAACCCCAAAACCTAGCCACCCAGGGCCCATTTAGGAGAGGTCAAAGGTTTCAAAACCTGATGAGCTTGGAAGCATTGTGATATTAGACATATGGTTGGATTTAGCAAGCTTGCAGAAATCTAGGAAGGCACTGTTGCCAATAATGAATCATTGTATTAGGTTCAGCTCCCTTATTTTCTGTCAGAAGGACCGTTGAATTAATTGTAGTAGGTTATTTCAACACTGGAACTTATTATAACAAACACACGATAAGTACAGGGAACTTGGCCTGCCACGGGAGGTGGCACAAATGAAGGCTTTCTGTCAAAACGAAATACTGGGGAGAATGATAGCTTGGGGTACGAAGAGGAATTTTTCTCCTAGCCTTCAGAGCCTGCCCACACTCCTCCTCATTAATTGTCCTGGATGGAGTTGTTTGTTACACAGCTGTACAGGAGTGAGGCTTTTTGTCTGCCTGTTCCAACAATGAAGCAGATTTTCTCCAGCAGCCTGGGGTGTGGAGAAAACCTCAGGCTACTCTGGAAACAGTGAGGAGAGTCCCAGAACATGCACTGTCTTGTAAACACTCTCTGTGCTATGAAATCATTCTATTTAAAGCAAATTTCCTAGCTGTGTGCCTTTCATCATAGGGACTCTGGACATTCACAGATAGAAATGCATGCATACATACAAGGGGAGACATGGAGTTACTTGTGTGTGTGTTTATTTTTTGGCAGGTCCGGGGGTTGTATTAGGAGCCTAAGCACTGTCTCTGAGCTCATTTTGCTCAAAGGTAGCCCTCTGCCCTTTATTCACAACCCCATTCATGGCGATCTTTTATTCCTGTGATCCCTCAGAAGTTAGAGTGCTGTAGACTTTCCTGTCCTGGCTGAATTCAAATGGGCATTCTCTACCGCTCAGACTCCTGAAGAACTAGGATTACAGGCAGGAAGCTTTGACACCTGGCTTTCTTTTCTTCTTGTTCTTTTTTTTCATTGTGACAAAATGAAATCTTCACAGTGTCATTATAATGGTTTGCATTTCGAAGTAAACTACCCAGACCTGGAGTTCAAATGCGAGGACTCCCACCTACACATGGAGGGAGATCTTGAGAAAAGCTTTCCTATTCATGTGAATGCTTAATGGAATGTTATAAAAATAACAATTAAATTTGTAATTAGTTCATGTATATTATTTAATTATATATACATTACTACCAATTGTTGATAAATTATCCCTTACTTTAAGTATTGTGGTTGAATACATAACAAAGTATTAATTGCAAATTAGTCATTGTACTATAATTATTGTGTAAAATTTTATAATGTAATCATACACTACTAATGTAATTGTTACTTTACAACATTCCATTCATATGGATATATAAAAAAGTATTGGATTATGTCTTCCATTCTAGCACCGTAGTATGATTATCCCAATTAAAGAATACTGACTACTTTTACATTAATGCTTTAATAAATATTCAACCATGATACTTCATTAAGTGGAGGCATAATTTAATAATAATTCACAATATATATAATTTAATATCCTCTTATTGTCTCTCTCTTATATATATTGCAAACTACACATCTATCTAACCAGTTATCTAACCATCTATATCTATACCTACATCTACATCTATATCTATATATATAAGTCACAATTATGGCTTGTTCCCAGGGTCTCAGAACTGGCTGGTAGCTCAGTTTGCCAAAGGCTTTTGTTCTACAACTGACCCGTTCACAAGTTCGGCATTATGGGCTGTGAGTTCAAATACCAACATGGCCAAAATATTATATGTGGAGTAAGAAGCAAATTTTGACACATACTTTTTTTCCTTCTCTGTGAAAGTCCTGGGTCTTAGTATGATGTATAATCCACATGCAAATATATCCATGTGATGATATGTAATAAATATAATAAATGGTATATATGTAATAAACCAAAATAAAACATAAGGGTAATAAATGTCATATGGAGTAACCCCATGTATGTAAATAGATCTCATATATGAATATTATTTTTATCAGTGCTGGAGCTTGAATTTTTGCACTGGAAACTGGGCTGAAATTCTTGTCTTCAATGATGGTGAGCTTCCTCTTCCCCCACAGTGCCACAGATTTACCTAGACTCTGAATTCAAATCACAGGCCTGCCAGAAAAATGATCAAAATTCCAACAAGGGCCTTAATTTCTTTTGGCCAGTATTAGGGCTTGAGCTCAGCTCGGGCAACTCTGCCTCAGCTTTGATCATCCTGGGCTGGGGTGCAGCATCTGGACCCACAGCCCATCCTGAGATCCTAGGACCCAAGTTCAAATCTTGGGACTGGCAAAAAAAATGGAGAAGTGCTGGGAAGGTGGCTCAGTTATAGATTGCTTGCCTTGCATGCATAAGACCCTGGTTTCGATTCCTCAGCACCACATAAGCAGAAAAAAGCAGGAAGCAGTGTTATGGCTCAAGTGATAGAGCAATAGCCTTGAGCTGAAGAGTTGGGGAACAGCACCCAGACCCAGAGTTCTGGCCCCAAACAGAAAAAAAAGAAAAAAATATAGTGCCGGGAAAAAAAGGAGAAGGATAAAACTGGGAAGTTCCAGAAAGCAGTTTTACATTGCTTTTTCCTTTACAACCATCCTGGGTCTAAATATCAGGGACCGTAAAGTGTACATGACCTCGCACTGTTGAACTTTGGTGGGTTATCAGGGAAGCCATAGCCAAAACCAGCAACCTAAGCCCGGCGTGTGAATCCCAGGACTGCCACCTATCAACGGCCGGAGATCCTAAGAAAAGTATTCCAATATACATCCATATGAATGGAATGTTGTAAAGTAACAATTACATTACTAGTGTATGATTACATGATAAAATTATACACAATAATTATAGTACATTGACTAATTTACAATTAATACTTTGTTATGTATTCAACCATAATACTTAAATAAATTAAGGGATAATTTATCAATAATTGGTAGTAATATCATATATATAATTAAATAATATACAGACATCTCTGTCTTGTTTTATACATACATATATACATACATACATACATACATACATACATACATATATACATACATACATATATGCTTATATATATGTATGTAACAATCTATCTATCTATCTATCTATATCTATATCTATATATATTTCTACACTTGTCATTCCTGGGGCTCAGTAGTAGAGTGCTCGCCTAGTATGTATGAAGCCCTGGGTTTGATTCCACACTATCACATGCACAGAAAAAGCCAGAAGTAGTGCTGTTACTCAACCAGTTGGGCACTGGCTTTGAGCATGAAAGCTTAGGGACTGTGTCCAGGCCCATATTCAAGCCCCAGGACTGGCACCAGAAACAAGTTAGAATGTTCTAACTGCAAGAATAGAAGGCCATGATTTCAAATACCTCCTCAAAGATCAAGCTGGTAGTCTGAAGCTGATGGCTGCCATCTAAATTGACTTAGACAGAGGTCAACAGCTGCAACTCAGCATCATGGAACCAGACACTGCTGGCTCACCCCTAGCTGCTCAGAGGGTGAGATCAGACTCTGGTGGGTTGAAAACTCAGCCCTGCCAGGAAATCTGCTAGACTCTGAGCTGTGCCTCAAAGTGGTAGAGCTCTAGCCTTGAGGAAAAGGTCTTAGGACAGTACCTCCAACCTATGAGTGAAATCTCCTAGGCTGATGGCCCTCCCCACAAAAAAAGACCCCTCTAAACTGTTAGATGTGAATACTTGTGCAGTTTGTGATCTGTATCTGAAAGAATGGTGATAAGTACCCTAATTCTAATGACAGTTTGTGGGATACAGCTATGTTATGAGTCCTTCCTGGGGTGTTGGGTGTTGAGTCCTTCACGGGGTACTGGGTCGTTCATGGGGTATTGTGTGCTGAGTCATTCACAGGGTACTATGTGCTGAGTCCTTCACAAGTTGTATTCTTTCATCTGGTCCTTATAAGATCTACATAAGTAAGATGATTGTGCAGATGAGAAAGTCGAGGCTCAGATATGTCCCCAAAGCAGGGCCAAATTTATGTATATACTGAGCTCTATTGCCTTGTCTCCTATAGACAATTGTTTTGGTTTAGTTTTCTATATCATGAACCTTGAACTCAGAGCCTAGTTGTTTACTTTCTTCTTGGGTTCATGGCTAACGTTCTACTATGTGGAGCCAAGTACCCCCTTGCAGCAAAGTGTCACGGCTTAGGTCTCTTTAGCTGAGATCTATCATCCTGCCTGCTCAGGAAGCTGAGGATCTTGGTACCTTTTCCCCTTGGTGGTTGCGTGGCTCTGATGCTCCTTTAGTCTTGATGTAATGATGCCAGAGAGATGTTTGTATCTGGAAATGAGCACATCTCTATCCAAGGACATTTAAAGTACCTTTTAAAATACTTTTGAAAGTGATTTTAAAATATTCTAATGACATTTTCAAAAAGTTTGTTAATTTCTGCTCTTGAAATTAAAGTCACTAAATTATGGAGTTAAAAAAATTATCCCAGATCACGGACAAAAGCCAGCCTGGGGAGGAAATTCCTTGAGATGGTTATATCCAATAAACCATCAGAAAACCTAAAGAGATGCTGTAGCTCAAGTTACAGTGCACTAGACATGAGCTGAAGAGCTCAGAGACAACACCCAGGCCCAGATTTGAACTCCTCCAACTTACAAGAAAAAAAAGAAACTTGTAGTGGAGAGCTGGGATTGTTTCTTAGGGGTAAACTGCTTTACATGTGTGAAACCCTGGGTTTCATCCACATCCCTAGAAAAAAAAGGCTGAAGTGGCTGTGTTAATCAAGTGGTAGAGTGCTGTCCTTGGACAGGAGAAACTCAGGTACAGTGGTTAGGTCCTGAGTTCAAGCACACACACACACACACACACACATACACACACACACACACACACACACACACACACACACACACACACACGGAGGCACCATTGCCAATAATGAATCATTTCATTAGGTTCAGATCCCTAATTATCTGCCAGAAGGACTCTTGAATTAATTTTAGCAGTTTGGTTTAACACTGAAACACAATCTTACAATGATAGGATGAGTGCAGGAACTTGGCCTGCCATTGAAGTTGCACAAATGAAGGCTTCTTGTCAAATCAGAGCACTGGACTTGGCGCTGGTGGCTCACGCTTCTAATCCTAGCTACTCAGGAGGCTGAGATCTGAGGATCACGGTTCAAAACCAGTTTGGGCAGGAAAGACTATGAGACTCCTATCTCCAATAAACCACTAGAAAACCGAAAGTGGCTCTGCAGCTCCAGTGGTAGAGCGCTCGCCTTGAGCTGAAGAGTGCAGGGACAGTGCCCAAGCCCAGAGTTCAAGCCCCATTACCGACCAAAAAACAAAATCAAAAAAAAAAAAAAAAACAGAGCACTGGGGAGAGAGATAGCTTGGGGTATAAAGAGGCCTTTTTCTCCTGACCTTCAGAGCCTGCCCGTACACATCCTCAATAATTGGCCAGGATGAATTGTTTGTTACACAGCAGTACAGGAGTGAGGCTTTTTGTCTGCCTGTTCCAACAATGAAGCAGACTTCCTCCAGCAGCTGGGGTATGGAGAACCCCTCAGGCTACACTGGGAACAATAAGGGGAGCCCCAGAACATGCACTGTCTTGAAAGCACTCGCTGTACTATGAAATCATTCTATTCAAAGCAAATTTCCTAGCTGGCTACATTTCTTCATAGAGACTCTGATGTTCACTGATATAAATACAGGCATACATACACAGACATATGGAGTTACTGGCTCTTTTTTTGTGGCATGTACTGAGACTTGAACTGTGAGCCTAGACATTTTCACTGAGCTCCTTTTGCTCAAGGAAGCATTTTATTGTGTCTTAAACCATGATTACCCTAGGCTGGGGTGCAGCATTTACACCCACAGATAATCCAGGGATTCTAAGACCCGAGTTCAACTCTCAGCGCTGGCAAAAATACAACAAGCAAACAAAAATGGAGGAGGAAAAATCAGGAAGTTTTACATAACAGTTTTACCTTTGTTTCCTTAGCACTGTGACCCTCCTGGGCCTCAATGACTCAGCTTGATAATTGTATGTGAGCTTGCATTGATGAAGGCTTAGGGCTCTCAGTGAAGCCTGAGCCCAACCTAGACACCTAGGCTCTGAGTTCAATCCTGGGATTTCAATCCTGGGACTGCCACCTACACATGGCTGAAGATCCTAGGAAACTTATTCCTATATATAGGAACACTAATAGAATGTTTGAAATGTATTAACTGAAGTACTAATTAGCTAGTCATTACAGTTTAAGATTGTATTCAATAAATATAGGTCATTGATTAATACTTTATAAGTCTTCTTCTATAATTGATTAATGGAGGCATAATTTTATACTAAATAATTGGTAGTAATATAATATATAGAAATAAGATAAAGGGATCATCCTTTATATAGGGTTATACATTAGAGTCTGCATAAATGTCTACCTGTCTCTCTCTGTATACATTTATAGATGCATACACATTTGTAAATACACATACACATACACACACACACACACACTGCAATCTAAACATCTATCTGTTTTCATATTGGCCATTCCTAGGGCTTGATCTCAGGTCCTCAAATTTGCCCGCCAACTTCTCTTGCATCAGACTGGTGTGCTAACATTTACCCATTCATGAAGTGGACCTGCTAGGGCCTGAGTTTAAGTCACAAAACTGCCAAAAACTTAATCCTGGCGGAGAGCCAATTGTCCCACTTGTTTTCCTTATCTGTGAAATTTCTGGGACTCAGGAATGATGTAGAATACATAGGCACATCTATGTCTTATGTAATAGGATGCAAAAAAATGTTATAAGTGTAGTCATACTCACTAAAGTACATAAGAAATAATTAAAACACAAAATAAAATTAATACACTAACCGCAATATCCAGTAAACATATGTAGGTAAATATAAATCTTGTATTTAAAATATATATGAATATTAATTTTTCGAGTGCTAGGACTTGAATTCAGGCCCTAGGAACAAGCCTGAATTTCTTGTCTTCCAGAAGGGTGATCTTCCCCATCCTGCACAGTGCTGCAGATTTACCCAGACACTGAGTTCAATTCCCAGGCCTGGCAGAAAAAATGGTATGAATTCCAAGCCAAGGAGCCTCATAATTTTTAAAGTATTTTTAATGTATGTATGTATGTATGTATGTATGTATGTATGTATGTATGTATGTATGTATGTATGTATGTATGTATGTTTGTTTGTAGGTATTTTTATTTTGTCAAGCACAGGGCTTGAACTCATGTTGTGGCAATTCTGCCTCAGCTTTGATCACTCTAGGCTGGGGTGTAGCCACTGGACCCACAGCCGAACCTGGGTTCCTGGGCCCCAAAGTCTGACAAGAAAATCAATAATTAATGCAACACAGAAAAAAAAAAACTGGCAACTTGCAGATGGCTGCCGGTTTTACATTTGTTTGCTTGCAAGGTAGCCATCATGTCTGAATAACACTGCTGAAAAATGTTGGTAACCTGGCATTGCTGAAGGCTGGCGGGCTACCAAGGAAGCCATAGGCCAACATGGCAACATAGGCCCTATGTTTGAAGCCCGGTCTTGACCCCTTCCAAAGGTGGGAAATCCTAAGAATCTCCTTTCTATTCATAGGAATACCGACGGAAGATTATGAATGGCAAGGTTGAATAAGTTGTTTCTGAATACTACTATATAAATAGAGTGATTTTAGGAGGCAAATGGATTTTAATGAATATGTTTGACATATTCAAAGAATAGTATTAATTACATGGATGCAATAGTTTCAGAACTGTTGTTGATTTAATTAATAATTCATTAAGGATGAAAACAATAATATTAATTACATGGAGAGGCAATAGCTCTAGGGGTCTATAGCGGAGGTCTCTCATCCTGCTTTCTCAGGAAGCTGAGATCTGAGGACCTAGGTTCCAAACTATCCCATACACAAAAGGTCTCATGAGCCTATTATCTCCAATTCACCACTAAGAAACCTGACGTGGAAGCTAGGTGCTTGTCACTCATGTCTGTCATCCAAGCTATTCAGGAGGATGAGATCTGAGGATCATGGTTCAAAGCCAGCATGAGCAGGAAAGTCCTTGAGACACTTAGCTCCAATGGACCACCAGAAAAGCTGAAGTGGCATTTGGCTCAAGTGGTAGAGCACAAGACTTGAGCTGATGAGCTCAAGGACAGCACCCAGACCCAGACATCATCTTCTACAACAATAAAAAAGACAGAAACAAACAAACAAACTTGAAGTAGAGGGCTGGGAATGTTAGAGTGCTTTGCAAATATGAAACGTGGGTTTGATTTCTCAGGACCACAACCATAAAAAAAGGCCTGAAGTGGCTCTGTGGCTCAAGTAGGAGAGGACTATACTTAAAAAAGAGAAACTAGGTACAGTGCTCAGGTCCTGAGTTCAACCTCCAAGAATCGTGTATGTGCCTATGTGCCCTCTCCCACTTGTGCGCACACATACACACACACACACACACACTCACACATACACAGACAAGAAGTGATGCTGTTACACAAAATGGTAAAGCACCAGGCTTCTGCACTGAGCTCATGGTCAGCACCCAGGCCCTGTGTTCAACCCCAAAACCTAGACACCCAGGGCCCAACTAGGAGAGGTCAAATGTTTCAAAACCTGATGAGGTTCACCAGCCCTAGATGACAGGAAGCTTTGTGATACCAGATATGTGCTTGGATTTCCAAAGCTTCCTGAAACCTAGGAGAGGAATCATAGGCCCATCATCATAGGCAATGAAACATTTCATTAGGTTCAATGCCCTACTAGTCCTCCAGAAGGACTCTTGAATTATACTGAGCACTGTATCTGAACACTGGAATATAGTCTCACAAAACCAGGATAAGTGCACAGGACGTGGCCTGTCACAGAAGGTGGCACATATGAAGGCTTCCTGTCAAACCAGAGCACTGGGGAAATAGTTTAGGGTACAAAGAGACCTATTTCTCCTGAACTTCAGAGCCCACCCACACTCATCCTCACTATCTGACCCGGACTGAGTTGTTTGCTACACAGTTGTACAGGACTGAGGCCTTTTGTCTGCCTGTCCAGACAATGAGAGACACTTCTTCCAGCAGGCCTGGGATGCAGAGAAACCCTCAGGTTACACTGGGAACGGTGAGGGGAGCCCCGGAACATGCACTATCATGAAAACAGTCTCTGTTGTGAAATCATTTTATTGAATATACATTACCTAGTTTGGTGCCATTCATCATAGCTACTCTGGAGTTTTACCTATAGGAATACATCCATACATACCCAAAGACATGGAAGTACAGGCTCTTTTTGAGGGGGCAAGTCTTGTGGTGGAACTATGAGCCTAGAACTTGTCCCTGAGCTCATTTTGCTCAAGGGTAATGCATTACTCTTGAGTCACATGCCCACTTCTGGGTTTTTCTGTGATCTCTTAGAAATAAGTGTCATGGACTTTCTTAATCTGTCTGGAATCAAATTCAGATTCTCTACATCTCACCCTCTGAGGAGCTGGGATTACAGTGAGAAGCCACTGGCACCTTCTTTCTTTTCTTCTTCATTTTTAATCTGGACAATCTGACTTCTTAGCAGGGCCATTCCAATGGTTTGAATTTATAAATTAACTACCCAATGTTCTTTAGAACTGCTTTACCTGAGAAAGATTTTCTCTCCTCATCTTCTCCTCTGGGTCACATGTTTGAAGCCAAAAGTGACAAATGAGTGTCACAGGATTTGGGAGCAAATGTCCACAGGACATGTCAATTCTGTCACTTAGCATTGAGCTGCAGTGAATTTGCTGTCTCAAGATGATAAAGACCAAAAGCTGGAGCAATCCTCATACTGTCTGCATTACTCCTTTTGTCTATAAAATATCTAGTAATTATGAGTGTTGTGTGTCTACAACCTTAAGTATCTAGAACCCACTAGAAGCATCTTCATGTATCTCTTTTTCTCTAGTGCCTCTTGAGATTTAGCCTAAGGGTTTGTGTGGATGGACTCCTTGGTGTATCCCTGAGGAAAGCTGCTTGAATCCTGTTTGGGAGATCACCGTTCAAATTCAGCCTGAGCAAGAATTATGTGAAACTCTTATCTCCAAGAAACAACCAGAAAACCAGAAGTGGAACAGTGGTCCAGAGGCCAGAGTTCCAGCTTTGAGAGAGAAAGCCGAGAAGGAGACACAGGCCAAACCAGGCAGGAAAGCCTGGGAGGCGCTTATGTCCAATTAATGATCAGATGGCTGAAAGTGGAGCTGTGGCAGTGATAAAGCCTCAGCTTTGGGAAAAACAGCTGAGGAATGCATTGGGCCCTGAGGTTAAGCCCTGGGATGTCCACAAAAAATTTTCAAAAAGAGAAGGCCAATTTTATGTATCAGTGCCCTACCTACTTATGTCTGTATATTACCTCCCTGAATGCAAACAGACCTTATACAGTGCTTCTCCATTTATTTACTGATTTATATTTCAGATATGCTCCTTTCATATACTGCATCATTTTCTTCATTTCAGGCACATGGTTTTACTCTTCCAGGGTTCCAGGCCTGTGTCCTTATATGATACACTGACGCTCTCAAGAGCCTTTATTTACATTTTGTTATGAGGCCAATGCAGGAACCATAACAAACTTGGCAGGGGAAAAGAAGACCAGGTTTCATAGAAGTATCCAGTATTCAGAAAATTAAACTTGGGGAGGTAAAATGGCAACATACTTTCCTAAAAAACTACCATTAAGGAAAAGATGAGGGAGCTGGGAATGTGGATTACTGAAAGAGTGCTTGCCTAGCATGCAAGAAGCCCTGGGTATGATTCCTCGGTAGCACATACACAGAACAAGCCACAATTGGGGCTGTGACTCAAGTAGTAGAGTGCTACAGACTGTGCCCAGGCCTTGAGTTCAACCCAAGAACTGGCAAAGAGATACCTAGGTAGAATGGTAGGTAGGTAGATAGATAGACAGACATAGGATAGATAGAAAGATAGATAGATAGATAGATAGATAGATAGATAGATAGATAGATAGATAGATAGATAGATAGATAGATAGATAGATAGATAGATAGATAGATAGATATCTAGTCTTGGATTTCAGAAGGAAAGAAGGGAACAATTCCCAGTCATTAGGCCTTCTGCAGTGTGACAGGACACCAGCATTGCCTTCACACAACCAGAGAGCAAGAAGTCTTTCTTTCCCACTTCTCAGGCGGCCAAGGAAACTAGAGCCAATTGGGCAGAGCCAGGTTCTAACTCAGATGCTTGGAGAAAGAAGAGAAACCACCCTTACTCTAGTTGGTCTGGGGATTTGAAGTAATTATGTGGAGAATGAAGGAAGGAGAAAGGACTGGCAGAGGTAGAAGAAGGGCCTTCAAATCTGACAGATGGATAGTCAAAAATCCACTCCCTAAGACCAGAGAGCAGGGTTTTTCTACTCTGTTCCTCCCCTCTCCCAGACTAAACTGGCTCTATTGGTAACCTAAGATAGCCTGATTCTCCCTTCACTTGTGGGAAGAATGTTAATTAGTCATTGTTTGAAGAGGCTGAGAAAAGCCTGACCCTGGTGTAACTCTAACAAGTGTTTTAGGTTTCCTCCCATTGCTGGCATTTCCTGGAATATATGAAGTGGTTTTACTGCTCACTTATCTGTTGAATGTGTACATTCTGCCTCCCAATACTGTAGGCCTGGTCTCTCCACCTAGCCTGGTTTTGAAACTGTTTTCTGTCCTTCAATTACAGTGTTACACTGGAGTTCTTTCTGCTAACGGGGCTAGGGTTTGGAGCCTGAGAACTTCATGTGAACCCAAGGTGGGTCAATATTTCTTTCCTGCTTCTATAGCTCAAGAATTCTAAGAACATTTAGAGTGCAAGTACTTCTCATCACCAAGGGAAACAAAGGAAGCTCTTGAACATCTGATCTTTCAGAAGTGGAAGTCAGAGTTTCATAGAGTTTCCTGCCCTGGCTGGCTTCACCTTGTGATCCTCAAACCTCAGTCTCCTGAGCTAGGGTGACAGGCCTGAACTACTGGTGCTCTGCCTGACTCAGAGCTGTAATGACCTTGACAGTACAAGTCATCTGCTATCACAATGGGCTTGGGGAGCATATTAAGCCTTTCAACATTGGACCTTTCAGAACCCTGTTGGACACAAGATTACAATGCTAGAGTCTGAAAGGCTGGACATATGGATGTGTTACACTTGAACCTTAAGCTCTGACTCCAATTCTGGTATACATCAGTGTTCATTTTCCAAAGAATGATCTCATAATTAGCAAATAGGAAAAGTACCTGGATTAACCCTCACTTTTTTCCCAATAGTGTGTCTTGAACTCAAGCCTGGGCACTGTCTCTTAGACCCTCAGGTCAAGCCGAACACTCTACCACTTGAGTAGTAGCACCACATGGGATCTTTGGGTGGTTCACTGGAGATAGGAGTCTAACAGGCTTTCCTTGGCTAAGCTGTCTTTGAACTGTGATCTTCACCTCTCAGCCTCCTGAGAAGCTAGAGTTCCATGTGTAAGACACTGGCATCTGGTCTATTGTTTTTGACAGTCCTGGGGCTTGGTCTTAGGGCCTAGATACTGTCTCTGAGTTCCTTTATCTCAAGGCTAGCCACTTGAGCCACTCCACAGTTTCTACCTTTTTCTGAGTATGTGGCACTGAGGATTCAAACCCTGGCATACATGCATGCTAAGCGAGCTAATTACCACTAAGCCACATTTCTAGCTCCATCCTTTCAGTTTTACCCCTCACTTGCCTATCCTCAGGAAAAGGTTTCTAACTATAAATCATCTAAAGAAATCCCAATAGGAAGAAGTCCAAAGATTGGACAAAGCTCATACTTGGTAGAGTCTCTAAACATGTGAAAACTGTGACCAATGCATCCATTTAATTATGTATTATGTTTCAACACTTAATAAAATATTAATGAAAAATGAGTCAATGTCCTAAATTGTTGTATAGAATTCTATTATAGCTGTGCAAAATGTAATAAATATTATGTGAATAATATGCTAAATACAATAATCAATTAATGAATCAAAGAAAAATAAAATACAAAATCAATAATAAAATCATAATATGAAATTAACATACATAAGTGTATATCATATATTACACATGTATAGAAATATCTTTTCAATTGCAGGGCCTTCATTCAGGCCCTGGGAACCCTAGCCTGAATTTTTTTTCCTCAAAGACAGTGAGCTTCGCCTTCACCCATGGTGTAAGAGTTACCTGGATGGTGAGTTCAAATCCTAGTAATGGCAGAAATACTGGCCCCAGTTTCAATAGTGACTTACTTTTTTTAATGGAAGCAATCATGTTTACTCAGTTCCATACTGAACATTTAAAAAAAAGCAGTGTAGAATTTTGTACAGCTATTCAGACATACTTTCCTTACCTCTAAAGTGCTTCTCTGAGAACTATATTGTTTCTCTTTTTTGTACTTTTTTATTGCAAAAATGTTTTACAGAGGGGTTATAGTTACAGGAGCAAGGAGTACGTTTCCAATTGAGCATTGTTGACTCCTCCTTTTTTTTCCCCCTACCATCCCTTGCCTCCCATCTCCACAACTACCTCCGCCTGCCGAGGTCAGTGACTTAGTTTTTCATTTTTGGTTGGTTTTGACCTCAAGCTCTAGCAACTCTTCCCTCACATTGCTACAAGTTTACCAAGACCCTGAGTTCAAATCCCAGGCTAGGAAAGAAAACTGGCAGAAATTCCAAACCAGGGAGCTTTATTTTTTTTAATTTACTTAAATAATGTTTTTTCTTTATTCTTTTTTTTTTTTTTTACAACCATGGGGCTTGAACTCAGTTCGTTTAAACTCTGCCTCAGCTTGGATCTCCCATAGCCGACCCTGAGATCCTAGGCCCAGAGTTCTTGCAGGTAGAAAAAAACCCTGGAAAGCACAAAAAGTGGCAAGCTGTAGAGTGCTGGGGATTTATGAATTTTTTCTTTGGACGGTAACCATCCTGGGTCAGAATGACATGGCTGCAAGGTGGACCTGACCTACCCTTGCTGATGGCTGGTGGGCTATCAGTGAAGCCATAGGCCAACCTGTCAACATATGCCCTGGGTTCAAATCCCAGTCCTGATACCAATGGCAGGAGATCACAAGAGACTCATTCCTATGCATAGGAATACTGATTAAAAGAGGAGTTCATGCATCGGTCTTGTCTAAAATTGGATTCAATAATCCTAGAATGCTGATTGGCCTTAATGTTATTAAGCAGGAAAAGGATAATATTCCTTCAATGGTGGGATAATAAATACCTAAGAATTGGTAGGAACGTAGTAGTTGTCATTCAATCATAGATAGACGGCTCTGGCACTCTTTACCAATATATATTTATTTGTATACCACCGTCTGCCTATCCATGTATTGCTATTTTGGCCAAACCTTGGGGTTGATCTCAGTGCTGGGCAAACACCTGACAGCTTCATTGTCTAGAGGCTGCCATGCTGAAACTCACCCATTCATGAATTGGGCCTGCTAGACAACGGGTTCAGATCCTCACACTGCCAGACATGATAGAGAACATATCTAAAATCTGTATTTTATGTGATAGGATGTAAACAATGTAATAAATAGTATAGATGTCATCAGAGTCAATAAAATAAATGGTAAATAAATGAATAAAACAAGAAATAAAATGAATAACCACACCAAACACAATATGGACTGAACATCTGTATGGAAGTATAAATCCCATCGTTAAAATGTATATAAGGAGTATCTTTTCCAGGCATGAGGCTTGAATTCAGCCCCCTTTTGAAGAGGGAATGGCGGGAGATCCGGAGATACTCATTTCTGGACCTAGGAAGAGTCATAGAATGCAATCTATCTCATCCTTGAATGAGTAATTCGTGCATGATGCAAGTAGGAAATGATAGGCAAGACTCATGGGGTATAGGTTATTTGTAAAGGAGAGTTGATGAAGCGTGACAATAATAATCACAGTCATGAAATGGAGGCATCAGGAAAGATCCAAGAATCAGTAGTCACACAGATTGGATTCCATCACAGGTCACCATCAATCCTACTCTATATACTTATTTGCACACTACTTTCAGCTTATGGATGGGTGACTATTGTGCTCACCACTCTCCCCCCAGGGGGGCTCAAACTCAGGTACTGGGAAGGTACTGGGAAGGCGTAGCTCCTTCGTTGCTAACAGGCTTGTCTGCTCATGTGGAACCATTCACCAATGGTGCCTGCTAGGCCTGAGTTCAGATCCCAGAAATGCCAAAAGATTCATCTTGATGCCAGAAGCCAATCGTTGCACCTGTTTCATTTCCTGTGCAAGTACTGGGTCCCTGCTAGGATGGCGAATGCATGGGCCACCCTGTGGTCATGGGAATAAGTTGTTATACATATTAGCCCAGTTATACCTGTCATCATATACGCAAGAAAATACAAAATACATTCATGAATAGCTTACAAAATAAAGACAATAAGTACACTCAATGCATGATGCAGTCCACATACGACTGTGAATATATATCCCATGTTTCAATGATGCATTGAGGACTATTTTGGCCTCTCTAGGGCTCGATCTCAGTTCCTGGGAACATCCCAGCTTCCTTACTGGCTCACAGTCTGGTGTGATCACGTGGGCCCACTGTGAAGTTGGGCCTCTTAAGACCGGAGTTCGAGTCCCACCACTGCCAAAAATTCACCCTGATGTGAGAAGACAGTTGTTACACCTGTTTTCCTGTGTTGCACAAATTCTGGGTCTCTGCTAGATGGAGAAGGTATAGGCAACTCTAATGGGAATAGGTTGTCATCCAGTTCACCACAGTTATATCTGTCAACCTATACTTAAGAACATACACAATACATCAGTGAATAAGACACAAAATAAAGAGAATGACTACACCAAACGCAAGATGCCACCCACCCATGTTTGGAAATATAGATCCTCTGTTTAATTATGAATTTATGACAATATTGGCCCCCACCAGGGATCAATCTCAGGTCCCGGGAATGGCCTAGCTCCTTAGAGGCTCACAGGCTGGTGTGCTTACCATGACCCATTAACCAATTGAGCCTGCAAGGCCTTGAGTTCAAATTCCAGCACTGCCAAAAGATTCATTCTGATGTGAAAAGCCTAGGGTTGCACGGGTTTTCGTGTTCTGTGCATGTCCTGGGTGTCATTGAGGATGGAAAATGCTATATAGGCAACTCTATAGCCATGAGAATAGGTTGTCATCCATGTCAGCACAGTTATATCTGTCACCATACTCAATAAAATGCACAATACATCAATAAATAAGACACAAAATAAAAAGAATAATTACACTGAATGCAAGATGCATACCACACCTGTAGGTAAAGAGAGGTCCTATGTTTAAAAAAGGTGGGCTTGTAATTTTGTCCAGTGCTGGGCTTCAAATCAGGCCCTGGAGCAGGTCTGACATTCTAGTTTTCAAGGATGGTGAGCTTCAACTTCACCCACAGTGCAACAGAGCTACCCACACCTGAGTTCAAATCCTAGCACTGACAAAAGATTCATCCTGATGTCAGAAGCCAGTTGTTGCACACGTTTTCTTCTCCTTTGAAAGTCCTGAGTATCAACTAGGAAGGAGAATTCATAGACAACCCTATAACCATGGGAACCTTTCGTCATCCATGTCAGCACAGTTATACCTGTCACCATACTTAGTAAAATACACAATACCTCCATGATGTAGATACAAAATAAGGAGAAGTTCACTAAACACAATATGCTGTTGACAGATGTATGTCAATATAGATTGTATGTTTAAATTATGAATTTATGACTATAGTGGACCACTTTGGGGATCAATGTCAGATCCTGGGACTGGCTTAGCTCCTTAGTTGCTCACAGGATAGTGTGATCACCTTGACTTATTGGCCAATTAGTCCTACCAGGCCCTGAGTTCAGATCCCAGCACTACCAACAAGTGGATCGTGGAGTAAGAAGCCAAGTGTGAAACTTGTTTTCCTTTTTTCTGAATATCCTGAGTGATCCTGAGAATCCTGGCATGGTGGAGAACATTTCTACAAATCTAGACGCTCTGTGATAGGATGTCATCAATGAAATAAACATAATGGGTTTCATCATAGTACAATCAATGGTAAATAAATGAATAAAACAAAAAATACAAGGAACAACCACACCAAACAACTATGGACTGAACATCTACAGGTAAGTATAAATCCTATCTTTACAATGTATATAATTAGTATGTTTTCCAGGGCTTGTGCTTGAATTCAGGACTAGTGAACATGCCTGACTTTCTTATCTTCAAGTACGGTGATCTTCCCCTTCATCCACATTGCTGCAGATTTACCCACATCCTGAGTTCAAGTCCAAAGCATAGAAGAGTAAACGGCACGAATTGCAAGCCAAGGAGCTTTATAAAAAATTTTTACTTTTCTCAATATGGGGCTTGAACTCAGGTTGTAGCAACTCTGCTCAGCTTCGATCACCATAGGTTGGGGTGCAGGCACTAGACCTAGAGCTGCTCCTGGGATCCTAGACCCCCAGGCCTTGCATGGAAAGCAATGCACAGAAAAAATGTGGCCTTTTTATGCTTTCTTCCTTTGCACGGTGACCCTCATGGGTCTGAATGACACTGTTGCAAAGGGTACTTCATTTTGCATTGCGGAATGCTGCCAGACTATTGTGGAGGCCACAGGCCCAGGTGGCAACATAGTCCCTGATTTCAAGTCCCCGTCTTGACTCCAACCAATGGCAGGTGGTATTAAGAAAATGGTCCCCCATCCATAGGAATAACAATGGAATGTTTTCAATGTCACGGTTGAATGAGTTGATCGTGAATGATGATCCTATAAAATTAGACAGCATCATTTCAGGAGGCTAATAGACTTTATGTAATATTTATGAAGCATTAAAAGAATATTATTACTTACAGGAACACAATAATTTCAGGACACTGATTTCATTAAGGATGAAAACAATAATATTAATTACATGGATGCATAATTAAAACCCAAGAATTGGTAGGAATGTAATCTATATAACTGAATAATATATAGATATATCTTACACTTGATAAAGATATATCTTTATTAACGTACTGCCAACTGCATATCAATGTTATTTTTTTGTTAACGCCTGGGGCTTGATATCAGGTCCTGGGAACAGCCTGTCAGCTCAATTTGCCCAAGGATGGAGTGCTGACACTCACCCATTCATGATTTGGGCCTTGTAGGCTTGTAGGCCATCAGTTCAGATGCCAGCACTGCCGAAAAATGAATTGTGGGGTAAGAAGCTGATGGTGACACATGTTTTGGTTTTCTGTGAAAATCCTGGGTGTCAGGTATGAAGTGGAATACATATGCAGACATATGTCCTACGTAATTAATGTAATAAATTCTTTTTTTGGGAGGGGGTCTGATCGTGGGGCCTGAATTCTGGGCCTGGGCTCTGTCCCTCAGGTCTTCAGCTCAAGGCTAGCACTCTACCACTTGAGCCAGAGCGCCACTTCTGCCTTTTTCATTTTGCCTGTGAGGAATCGAACCCAGGGCCTCATGCATTCAAGGCAAGCACTCTACCACTAAGCTACCTTCCCAGACGCATGTAATCAATGTTTTATGTGACATAATAGTCAATAAAATAAATGTTTAATGCAATGCATGAAACAAAAAATTAAATAACTGCACTGAATGAAATATAGTCAACATATGCTTACAAATATAAATAATATATGTAAATTGTACATGAATAGGATGTTTTCTAGTGGTGGGGGTCTATTTCAGACCTAAGGAACAGACTTGAATTTCTTGACGTCAAGGAAACCAGCTTTCCCTTCCCACATAGTGCATCAGAGTTACCAAGACCATGAGTTCCAAAACCACTCCTGGCAGAAAAATGGCATCTTCTTAGTTATTTCATTATGCCTCCGTTTTATTAATGTGATGGTTTAAATGCTCAATAAAATATTAACTAACATAGATCAGTGTCCTATAATTGTGTATAATTTTATACTGGAATCATTCAAGAACTGCTCATTCAATGATGGCACACATCACATTCCATTGGTAATCATATGGATAAGAGTAAGTTTTTTGGATCTCCTGGCATTTGGAGGTGGGAGGACCAGGATTCGAACTGTGGGCTACAGCTCCCACCACTTAAACACAAGGATAGGGAACTAACCTGTTTGTCCAAGAACATCAGCAAGACCAATGATTAAGCAGGCACCAGTGGCTCTCAGCAGTCCTCCTTGATACTTACAAGGCTGTGATTGGAGGATCATGGTTGATGTCATCCTAGGCAGGAAAGTCCTTGAGACCCCTTTCCAACTTTTTGACAACAAAGCCAGAAGTGCTGTGGCTCCAGTTTTGAGGGCCAGGCTTGAGCAAAAGTAGCTTACACACTGTGCCCAGATCCTGAGTTCAAGGTCGAGGACTGGCAACAAACAGACATGCACAATAATCTGTGCAGCCATCCGGTTAAAGCTGGTCACCCTCTTGTCTCCAACTGAATTGACATTCTTCCCTGGGAAAAGGGCTGGGGAGATGATAACTTCTTGACTCTGCCCATGCTGCATGCATCACAGGATTCCGGCCACACCCCCATTCTTTCATGGTTCTTTCTGACCAATGGGATACAAGAATGGTGGCCACACCCATATTCCATGCTGCCTAGTAGCACCAGGATTCCCACTGTTAGTTTACACCACCACCAGCAGTTGAGGAAGGTGAAGTGTTTGAGTGGTGAGGAAGAAGCTCAAGGAGACTTCAGAGTATAGTAGGAAATTGAGAAGCCTGCCTGTGCCCCAGCCACTTTCCCCTTTTCCCAAGTTTTGAGATTTCAGCCCGATTAAAGTCCCAGCCTGATCCCTGGACCTGGTTCTCTACTTTGGGCCCATTTGTCCACAATACCACTGCCATCACTGCAGGCCCCACCTGGAGCAGCCTCCAGCAGCTTCTCCCAGCAGCACAGGTGAGTGGCTGCCCCCAAACCACCCCGACCGAGGTCAGAACCCCTCTGGGGGCACCATGACCCCTGCTTGTTTCCTCTCCCTGGCTCTGAGGAGCCAACTTTCTGTCTTGGACATTTCTGAAACAAAGACTCAATATATGCTCTGGCTGGGCTGGATCGAGGTCCTCCTATCTGTGACAGGTATGCTCCTCCAGGCCTGGTCATCTGTAGTTGGGATGGTAGACATGTAGCAACATGCTCAATCTTCAATTTAGATGGCTTATCCCCAACTTTTATGCCACAGCAGCCGATTATTGACCATAGGTGAAGCTCTGGGTAGGGCTGCAACCATCAGACCTCATTTTCCTCACAGGATAGTTGTTAGGAAACAAGGGATTTATGCAGAGGGATCTCTGGAACATGGCTAGGCACATAGGGAGCAGCCTTCAGATAAGGTTCTCTGCAGTTCTGTGAGCAAATGACAAGAAGATACCCGGAAAGGGCTCAGATGGGGCCTTCTATTAATCGTGCAACAAATGTGGGATTATGAAACAAAACATGGCTCTCTTTCATCATTACCCTATCCCCATATGGAAGGGGATCCTTCATTGTGTGGAGTTTTGCAGCTTAGGGAAACGGAGGCACAAAGAAGCCAGGTGACGTGCTTATGACTTCAACTTCACAGGAAGCTCAGCCTGAATTCACTACCATGCTCCCTAAGACAATGATTGTTATTCAGTAGACTTCTGGTGGTAGGAAGTCCACTTGTTGTCAGTCGTGGGGCTTGAAATCTCGGTCTAGGCACTGTTCCTGAGCTCCTCAGCAAAAGGCTAGCACTCTACCACTTGATCCCACAGCACCATTTCCGGTTTTCTGGTAGTTCTTTGGATACAAGAGTCTCATAGACTTTCCTGCCGGGGCAGCTATGAACCATGATCTTCGTATCTCAGCCTCCTGTGTAGTTAGGATTAGAGTTCTAAGCCACCAGCAAACTTCTTAATTGTAATTGTGACTTTTTTCTCTCCCTCTTTCACATGAACTGGTTGAATGGGTGCTAGAGGAGGGGGTTCAGCATCCCCATGTGGCTAGAACCCAAGGTGGCCCTCTCATTCTGGAGGTGGGCGGTAGGTGAGGTGCTGTCTTGCTCAGCCTGTTGAAACAGCTCCATGAGATAAGCCCCTCTGTGCCTTGGCTAGACCATGACAGTTCTTCATTGTCCATCCAGCCTCACTGGACTTATTGTATTGTATTGATTTCGCCATCATTTCTAGCACCTGGCCATAATTATGATACATATTTACTGAATAAAAATGTAATGCCATCTTAAGAAAGTCATTTAGGGCTCCTGGAATGTGGCTTCATAGTACAGTGATTGCCTATCATGCATGAAACCCCGGGTTCAATTCCTCAGTAAACACATAAAAAGAAAAATTCTGGAAGTGGTGCTGTGCCTCAAGTGATAGAGTGCTAGCTTTGAGCAAAAAAAAAAAAAAAAAAAAAAAAAAGAAAAAAACTGAGGAATAATTCCCTACCCCTGAGTTTAAGCCTCTGGACTGGCAAAACAAAAACAAAACAAAACAAAATAAAAACATTTAGTTAGTAAATGCAAAATAAAGAACCCATACTTGTAATATATAATTGCTCCTTCCATACTGACACTTGAAAATAGTCCCTAATTCATGTACTTATACTGTGTTGAAAAAAGTTTTGTTCATTAAGTCATAGCTATTAATGCCAGGAATGTGCTTAGATGTCAGGTTAAGATTAATTCTGGAAATTCAACAATTCCAGGATTTTGTGTCATCACTGCTAATCACAAAGAATAGGGTAGTCTATGTGTGATTTTGAAACTTTTGGTCAGTTATGGCACCATAAAGGCAGAAGCTAATTAAGTGTTGTGACAGAAGATAAAGAATAACTGCAGATGTAAAGAATAAATTATAGTAACTAAGGTATACCAGAAACTGTTCTAGAGAACTATTTTTGGTTATTGAAGAACTTGTTGTCAACTAAGCTTTTCCTCATTGTCTTTAGTATTCTAAATTTCTTAGGCTAGTTATTAATCTCTGTGTGATAAATGTATCTCCTTCTATGCTGTTCTTTCATAGATGATCTCCTTTGCTTTCTAAAAATCACAGTCTTTCTATATTTCTCTATGAACATTTCCTGATACTAATTTCACCTATACAGATGTCAGAGGATGCTAATATAAGGGTCCCAGAGCTCATGAGTCATTAATGTAAGAAAATGGAAATGAAGGACATATTTATTGCTATCTCAATTTTTCTGAAAAGCTGCAATGTCATCATTTGATTAAAATTTCCATTCATTGTCAACACAGTGTTATTCAGTGCACATAAATGCAAATATGAGCCAGGTGCTGGTTGTTTGCACCTGTAATCCTAGCCACTCAGGAGGCTGAGACCAGAGGATTGTGGTTCAAAGTCAGCCTGCTCTGGAAAGTCCATGAGACCCTAATCTTCAGTTTACCAACAGAAACCCAGAAGTGGTAATGTAACTAAAGTGGTAGTACCCTCAAGTTGAACTGAAGAGCTTAGGGACAGCACCCAGGATCAGAGTTCAAGTCCCACAACCAATAAAAAAGGTGAAATATGACTTTAAGTTTCCCCAAAAGGAATGAAAAGATCAATAATCCTCCCAAGCAATACAAATAATTCCAAAATGATTCAGTAGAAATAATTTTGCTGAGTAATGTGATGGATTATTTGCTGGACATATTCTCTAATAATAAATCATTTAACTAGGGATACAGGTGGACCCATTGCAACAATGAGATGTACAAGTCGTAACGTCGAAAGAAGAACTTTACAACTTTGGTGTGTTGGGGGGGGAAGACCGGGAGTGGGGAGGGGGGTAGTACAGGAAGTGATGGGATGGGGAAACAAAGAGGAGGAAACAATGCTTGAATAGAAATGTACTTGTTATGTTGCCAATGTAATTGTAACACTTCTGAACGGTATTCTCACAATAAAAAAGAAAAAAATTGTCTAATATTAGCTTTAAAATAAACTTCACCTAATATTTCATGTTTGAAAAGAGAAGTCTATACAGTTGATGTCACTTGGCTTTCTTATTATCTTACTTCAAAGCCAACCCTGGCAAGAGAGTCTGTCAAAGTCTTATCTGTAATTACACAGCAAAAAAAGCCAGAAGTGGAGTTTTGGTTCAAGAAGTAGAATACTAGATTTGGGTCTGGTGGGCAGGAAAGAAAACTGTTCAGGGACAGGGTCCAGCATCTGGGTTCAAGCCCCAGAACCAACACAAACTTAACAAACAAACAAATAAAAAAAAACCCAGATATTTCATTGGAACCCTCCTTAAAGGAGTACTGATCTGAGACGAGGCTCCTTTTCCTGATCATAATCACTGAATGCTTCTTTGGAATGCTTCTTGCTCTGGAGAACTCAGGACTAAATTAAAGGAATTGATAACTGACACCTGCAACAAGGGAATCATCTCAGGGGTGAAATATACATCGATAAGACTTTAAAACCTCCATGGCTTTGTTTCTTTGCAGTAGAATTTTTTTTTTGGGGGGGGGGGAGTTTATTCATGGGCCTGAATTCTGGGCCGGGGCGCTGTAACTCAGCTCTTCAACTCAAGGCTAGCCCTCTAACAATTGAGCAATAGCACCATTTCTGGCTTATATTTGCTTACGTGGCGCTAAAGAATCAAACCCGGGCCTCATGCATGCAAGGCAAGTGCTCGATCACTGAGCCACGTTCCTAGTCCCTAGACTAGAACATGTTTAAAACAAAGTTATTTCCTTTTGTTTTATGCTCCTCTTCAAATGGCACATTATTTCTTTTTTTATTTTTTATTGTGAAAATAATGAACAGAGGGGTTAAAATTACATGGGAAAGATAGTGAGTACATTTCTTATCAAGCATTGTAGCCTCCTCCTTTGATATGTTTCCCCTTCTCATCACTTCCCAGCCTCCCCCCACTCCTCACCTAATCCTCCCACTCCAACCAAAGTTGTAAACTTCGTTTTCGACATGACAATTTGTACTTCTCAGTGTTGCAATGGGTCCACCTGTATCCTTATTTAAACGAATTTTTCCCCTTTCCCCTCCACAAATTATACCGACATTAAATACAGTGAAAGCAGGATTTATAATGTGGGGGAGGGACATAAAAAGCTACAAAGAAATAATCTTATGAATGCATTAGAAACAAATGCATGAAAGAAAAAAATAACATTTAAATACATATCTTAGGGTTCATTTTCCTAACATCACCTTATCTGAACTTTTCTGCTTGACTCATACATATACTAGATTTTACAAATAAGGGAAACCATGGGACCTATGTTTCTTTGGGCTTGGCTTTCTTCAGTTAATATAATTGTTTCCAAGTCTTTCCATTTCCTAACAAATGGGGCTATGTCATTCTTTCTGATGGAGGCATAGAATTCCATTGTGTATATATTGAACATCTTCTTGATCCATTCATCGACTGAAGGGCATCTGGGTTGGTTCCATGTCTTAGCTATGGTAAATAATGCTGCAATAAACATAGTTGTTCTGGTAGCTTTAGTGTGGTCTTGTTTGTAAATATTTGGGTAAATGCCCAAAAGTGAGATTGATGGGTCATAGGGGAGCTCTATGTGGAGTCTTTTGAGGAACCTCCATACTACTTTCCAAAGTGGTTGAATAAGTTTACACTCCCACCAACAATGAAGTAAGGTTCCCATCTGGCCACATCCACTCCAGCATGTTATTATTAGAGTTCTTGATTTTTGCTATTCTAACTGGGGTGAGGTGGTATCTTAATGTTTTGATTTGCATTACTTCTTTGGCTAAGGAGGTTGAGAATTTCTTCATGTGTCTGTTGGCCATCCATCTTTCTTCTTCAGAGAAGTTTCTCTTTAAGTCTTTCGCCCAATTATTTATAGGGCAGTTGTTTCTTTGAGGATTTGTTGTTGGCAGATTTAATTTTTTGAGTTCCAAGTATATTTTGAACATGAGACCCTGGTCCGTTTTATGGCTAGTGAAGATCTTCTCCCAATCTGTGGGCTTTCTACTGATCTTGCTAGCTATGTACTTTGCCATGCAGAACTCTGCAACTTCAAGCAATCCCATTTGTCCAACCTTTCTTTGATTTGTTGTGTTTCCGGGTCTCTATTAAGAAAATTTGGGCCTGGGCCAAGGAGACCTAGGTTTTCTCCTATTCCATCCTGTAATGCTTTCAGAGTGTCTGCTTTGACTATGAGGTCTTTCATCCATTTGGAGTTGATTCTGATGCAGGATGATATATAAGGATCTAGCATTAATTTTCTATAAGTAGTTAACCAATTTTGCCAGCACCACTTACTGAAGAGGCTGTCTTTCTTCCATTCTATTTTTTTAGCTTCCTTATCAAATATTAGATGAGTATAGGTCTGTAGGTTCATGTCTGGGTTTTCAATTCTTTTCCATTGGTCCTGAGGTCTGTTCTTGTGCCAGTACCAAGTTGTTTTGATTACTATGGCTTTATAATGGAGATTGAAATTTGGTATTGATATTCCTCCAGCAGTGTTCTTTCTGTTGATGAGCGTTTTTGCTATTCTGGGTCTTTTATTGTTCCATATGAATTTTTGGATTCACTCTTCTATTTCCTTGGAGAATGAGGTTGGAATTTTGAAAGGTATCGCATTGAATTTGTAGATAGCCTTGAGAAGTATTGCCATTTTCACGATGTTAATCTTTCCAATCCAGGAGCATGGGAGGTTTTGCCATTTTCTAAGTTCTGTTTTGATTTCTTTTTTCAAGTTTTTAAAGTTTTCATCATAGAGGTCCTTCACTTCTTTGGTTATGTTAATTCCTAGGTATCTTATTTTTGCGGGGTTATTACAAATAGAGTTGCTTTCCTAATTTCAGCCCCACTTTTCTCATTGTTGGCATGCAGAAGAGTCATTGATTTGGCGGGTTTAATTTTATACCTTGCTTCTTTGCCAAAGTTTTGAATCAGCTTGAGTAATGTGGGAGTGGAGTCTATGGAATTCTTTAAATACAACATCATGTCATCTGCAAAGAGGGAAAGTTTTATTTCTTCTTTCCCTATTTGTATCCCCTTTATGTTTGCATCTTGTCTTATTGCTTTAGCTAGGAATTCTAGTACTAGATTGAAGAGAAGTGGAGAGTGGACATCTGTGTCTTGTTCCTGAGTTAAGAGGAAATGGCTTCACTTTTTCACCATTAAGTATAATGCTGGCTGTAGGTTTGTCATATACAGCCTTTATTGTATTGAGGAATGTTCCATGGATTCCTAATTTTTCCAAAACCTTCATCATAAAGGGGTGTTGGATCTTGTCGCATGCTTTTTCTGCATCTATTGAGATAAACATGTGGTTCTTATCTTTGCTCCTGTGATGTGATGAATAATATTAATTGATTTGCATATATAGAACCAGCTTTACATCCCTGAAATGAATCCTGTTTGATCATTGTGTTAATTGTCGAAAATTTTGTTGAGAAGTTTTGCATCAGTGTTCATCAAAGAAATGGGTTCATAGTTTTCTTTCTTTGATGAGTCCCTGCCTGGTTTTCGGATAAGGGTTATGATGGCTTCATAAAATGTGTTCAGTAGTGAAATTTCTCTTTCAATTTAGTTGAAGAGTTGGACGAGTATTGGTGTGAGCTCTGCTATGAAGTAGGAAAAACTTTTTTATAAAAAGTGCAAAAAAATTTAAAAAAAGTTTTTTTGATTTTTTTTGGGAGGGGTGGGAAAAATCCTGTATCCCCCTTGTGTCCATAACCAGCCTCTTGTTTTATTTTCTGGTCTGCTTGTGGTGTTTGAATTTCCTTTGGCTTGGTTGGTTTCTTATGTCAGTTTGTTTGAACAGATGGATAAATGCTCTGCTTAATCCAGGATTTTGTGATCCTTTTCCCAGGCTAGTTCAATGAGAAGGAGATCTGCTTTGAGTGTCACAAAAGAGGGAGATGGCTTTTCCTGAAGTTTGGAGATGCTGTGATGAGGCTAGGTTCTGGGTGGTGTTGAGGCCTTTCAGCAAACAGTAGCTTTTCCCAGGGGTTAGTTTGTGAGAAACTCACAGAGCCCAGCAGGGAGCCACTCTCAAGTTTACTAAATTTCACTTGATTGTCAAGGCTGCTAAAGGGAGGGGCAGCCTCTGGCTCTGATTACCCAGTGAAGAAAGCCATTCCTGGGGCTGGCGCCTGAGCTGAGTGATTTTTCCTTGGGTGGAGCTGAGTCTGGCAGGTCACTTTAGGTTCTTGTGACCTGCTAAATAACTCTAGTTTTCTTCCAATGCCTGAGTTGGAGCTAGCAGCTCCACTGAGCTTTGTCACTATTCAAGAGGGAGATCTCCGGTACTGGGGGATGGGGGGTGGCCTTCCCTCCTCTGCTCCCTGAGAAGGAGTGAGGACGTTAGGCTTATACTCATGCCGAGTCTTGGTTCCTGGGTCATCTCTGGTCTGCGAACTACAGGATGAAGATGTCTGCTCCTTGTCAGTTCTTTCTGGTTCCATCTCCCAGACTCTCTCTGAGGCATGGAGGGTACGGCCGCCGCTGCCACAGCCTCGGCAGCAGTGGCATCTCCTCGCAAGTGCTCCCATCTGTCTCCTTGCCTGGATTTTCCCTCTCTGGCCTAACTCTCTGTCCTGTGATGGCACACTTGGTGTGATTCTCTGGCTTAGGACTGTTCACTGGAACTCTAAATCTGCTTTCTATGTGAGAGCTTGTTTAGCCTCCAACTTCTCCTCCACCATCTTCCCGGAACTTCCCGGCAAATTATTTCTTTCTGTAATACTCTCAACTAGAAGTTTACAGAAAAGTTATGTATGAGTAAAAACACACTCAAAAAAGTCAGGGACAGAGTTTCCTTCAAGCCTTCGGATTATTTTCTTTTTTTATTTTTTATTGTAAAGATACTATAGAGAGGGGTACAGTTACATGAGCAAGGTAATGAGTACACTTCCTATTGAGTATTGTTACCCCCTCCATTGTTTTCCGCCTACCATCCCTTCAATCCCTACCTTCCCTGAGGTTCTTTTTCTTTTAATTGTGGTTAAGTGATTACATAATTTCCCAAATTTCACAGTATTGTGAAATAATGATGCTCATTTAAAGTCACAAGTTCATTCTAACCTTCCTGGAGAAAATTGTCTATCACAGTCTATAACATATAATGGTGTACACATATACACTATACATGTGATCAGCAGCATGGGGATATTTAGTAGTGGTTTGACCAGGTGAGTGGAAGTTCTTTGTTCCTTAAGTCCTGTTAATTTTTTGTATCACCTAACATTTGGGATTTAGCATTCACTTATAAGGGAGACCATGTACCATTTGTCTCTTTGCTCTTGGCTTACCTCGCTCAACATGATTCCTTCTAGCTCCATCCATTTCCCTCCAAATGCCATTATTTTGTCATTTCTAATGGCTGCATAATATTTCATTGTTTATAGATACCACAATTTTTGGATCCATTCATCTGTAGTGGGGCATCTGGTTTGTTTCCATATCCTAGCTATTGAGAACAGTGCTGCAATGAACATGGAGGTGTACGTGTCCTTGTATATTGGTTCCTTTGTTCAGGGTAGATGCCTAGAAGTGGTATGACTGGGTCATAAGGGAGGTCCAATTTTAGTTTTCTAAGGACCAGCCAGATTGCTTTCCAAACTGGTTTTATAAGTGTACATTCTCACAAGCAGTGTAATAGGGTTCCTCTTTCTCCACATCCTCTCCAGCATTTGTTGTTGGCTGATTTGTGGATGTGAGACATTCTGACTGGAGTAAGGTGGTATCTCAGAGTTGTCTTTATTTGCATTTCCTTCACCACCGGGGATGATGAACATTTCCTCTTGTGTTTCTTTGCCATTTTTATTTCTTCAGCTGAGAAGTCTCTTTTTAGTTCCCTTGCCCATTTAGTAATTGGTTTGTTAGGCTTGGGAGGGATTAGTTCCTTGAGTTCCCTGTATATACTTAATGTTAACCCCTGTCTGATATATTGCTGGTAAATATTTTTTCCCATTTAGTTGCTTGTCTTTCTAGCTTGGTTGTGATAGATTTAGCTGTGCAGAAGCTTTTTATTTTAAGGTAGTCCCATTTGTCAAGTCTCTCTCCAACTTGTTGTGTCCCTGGGATTCTTTTCAGGAAGTTCCTTCCTGTGTCTATTAGTTCAAGTGTCTCTCCTACTCTGTCCTGCAGAGTTTTCAGAGAATCAGGTTTAATGTTAAGGTCTTTACTCCATTTTGAGTTGATGTTGGTGCATGGTGATAGTCTGGGGTCCACTTTTAGTTTTCTGCATATGGCCACCCAGTTTTCCTAGCACCAATGGTTGAAGAGGCTGTGTTTCTTCCATTGTATTTCTTTGGTTCCTTTGCCAAATGTCAGGTGACTGTAGGCTTGCGGATTTATTTCTGAATCTTCTATTCTGTTGGTCTTTGGGTCTGTTTTGGTGCCAGTACCATGCGGTCTTTGTTATTATGGCTCTATAGTAGAGTTTGAATTGCGGCATAAACATCCCTCCCATGTTGTCTTTATTCCCTAGAATTGTTTTGGCTATTCTAGGTATTTTGTGGTTCCATATGAATTTTTGTACTGTTTTTTTTTATTTCAGAGATGTACATCATTGGGATTTTAATAGGAATTGCATTGAATTTGTATATTAATTTGGGCAGTATTGCCATTTTCACTATATTGTCTGCCTATCCAAGAGCATGGGAGGTCTTTACATTTCCTAATGTATTCTGCAATTTTTTTCTTTAACTTTTTATAGTTTTCATTAAATAGTTCTTTTACATCTTTGGTTAGGTTAATTCCTAAATATTTTATTTTGGGGGAGGTTATTGTTAATGGGATTGCTCCCTTTATTTCCCTCTCTTCTTGTACATTGTCAGTGTAGGCAAGGGATTTTTGTGGGTTTATTTTTTATCCTGCTACTTTGCTGAAGTGATTTATAATTTCTAAGAGTTTGGGGATGGAGTTTTTGGGATCCTGAAGGTATAATATCATGTCGTCTGCAAAAAGGGATAGTTTAACTCCTTCTTTCCCTATGGGGATCCCTTTAATGTCTTCTTCTTGCCTTATAGCCCTGGCTGAGGGTTCCAGGACTATATTGAAGAGGAGTGGAGACAGTGGGCATCCTTGCCTTCTTCCTGATTTCAGGAGAATTGGTTGTAGCTTTTCCCCTTTAAGTATAATATTGGTTATTGTTCTGTCATGAATGGCTTTTATTGTTTTAAGAAACGTTTCTTCTATTCCTATTTTCTCCAAAGCTTTTAGCATGAATGAATGTGGAATTTTATCAAAGGCCTTTTCTGCATCTGTGGCGATAATCATGTTATTCTTTACCTTAGCTCTGTTGATGTGTTGGATTACATTTATTGACTTTCGTATGTTAAACCATCCGTGCAACTCTGGGATGAAGCCTACCTGGTCATAATGTATGATGTTTTTATGTGTTTCTGGATTCTGTTAGCTAGAATCTTGTTAAGGATCTTTGCATCTGTGTTCATCAAGGAAATTGGCCTGTAATTCTCCTTTGGTTGGGTCTTTGCCTTGTTTGGGGATGAGTTTGGGCCAGCTCCCTCCTTCTCTGTTTCTCTGAAGAGCTTGAGGAATATGGGTATTAGTTCTTCTTTAAAGGACTTATAGAATTCTGCTTTGAATCCATCTGGTCCTGGGCTTTTTTTGTTGGAAGATTTTGATAGCTTCCTGTATCTTGTTGTAGGATATTGGCTTATTTATTCTTTGCCCAGTTTGGGCAACTTGTATTTCTCTAAAAATGCATCCATTTCTGCCAGGTTTTCTTCCTTTAGAGATTATAACTTTTGAAAGTAGTCCGTTAGGATTGTTTGGATATCTTGGTTACGTATTGTGATTTTTTCCTGTGGCATCCCTAATCCTGTTAATATGGGTCTCCTCTCTTCTTTTTTTAATTAATCTTGCCAGTGGGCCATCAATTTTGTTTATTTTTTCAAAGAACAAGCTTTTTGTTTGGTTAATTTTGGTTATCATTTTCTGATATTCTAATTGGTTAATCTCTGCTCTTAATTTGGTTATCTGGCTCTATATATTAAATTTAGGTTCCATTTTTTTCTTGTTTTTCTAGCTGTTTTAATTGTAACATGAGATTATTTATTTGCTCTGTCTCCATTCTCTTGATGTGGGCACTGAGGGCAATAAATTTGTCCCTCAGGACTGCTTTTGCTGTGTACCATAAGTTTCTTTGTGAAGTGTTTTCGTTTTCATTGAGTTGTAGGAAATGTTTTATTTCTTCTCTCATCTCTTCTGTTACCCAGGCATTGCTAAGAAGTGTGCTGTTCACTTTCCATGTACTAGAGAAATTTCTGTAGTTTGCTTTGTTATTGAGAACTAGCTTGATTCCACTGTGGTCAGATAGGATACAGGGGATTATGTAGATCCCTTTGTATTTGCTTAAGTTCCTTGCATGAACAATGATATGGTCTACTTTGGAGAAAGTTCCATGAGCTGCTGAGAAGAATGTGTACTGTGTTGTTTTAGGGTGAAATACTCAGTAGATGTCAGTTAATTCCATTTGAAATATGGCCACACTTAATTCAGTAGCTTCTTTGCCAATCCTCTGGTTGGTAGACCTGTCCTTTGGTGAGAGTGTTGTGTTAAAGTCTCCTAGTATTATCGTATTGGGATCTATTTTATTCTGTAAGTTTGAGAGCGTTTGTTTAACATATCTGGGTGCATCAATATTTGGGGCATGTAAGTTGATGATGGTAATACTTACTCTTGTATTGTTCCCTGTATTAATATGTAGTGTCCGTCCTTGTCTTTCTGTACTGATTTTAATGAAAAGTTTATTTTGTCATATATCAGTATAGCTACACCTGCTTTCTTACTGGGGGCATTTGATTGGTAGATCCTTTTCCAACCCTTTACTTTGAATATGTTTGTATGTTTGGCTGAGAGTTGGGTCTCCTGAAGACAAAAGATGGATGGGTCATGTTTTCTGATCCAGTCTGCAGTTCTTTTTCTTTTGATTGGCGAATTAAGCCCATTAATATTAAGAGAAAGTGTAAAGAGATGCATTGTTGTCCCTGTCATTCCCTGTTTTCCTGAGTTTTTCTTCTTTCCCTTCTGCCTGTGCTTGCTCAGTTAGACTTTGATTAATGCCTGTCTGGGTGCAGGTCCCAGTTCCTGGTTGCTTTCTTCAGGTTGTGTCCCCTCTCTTAGTATTCTTTGTAATGCTGGCTTAATGTTTATGTATTCATTTAGTTTTTCTTTGCTATTAAAAATTTTCCGTTCTCCATCGATTTTGAATGCTAGCTTTGCTGGGTATATCAGTATGGGTTGGCAGTTATTGGCTCTCAGGGCTCGTATGGTACTTTCCCAGGCCTATCTTGCATTCAGTGTTTGTGTGGAGAGATCTGCAGTGATTCTAATTTTTTTCCATTGTTGTATAGCTCCTTCTTCATTTTTGCTGCATGCAAGATTGTTTCCTTATTATTCAGATCTATCATTTTTACTATAATGTGTCTAGAAATTTTTCTCCTGAGATCTTGCTTGGTGGGTGTTCTATATGCTTCTGTTATGTAGGTAAGATGTTCTTTTTTGAGTTGGGGGACTTTTTCACCGATTATCTTGTTGAATAGGTGTTGCATTCCCTTGCTCTGAAATTCCTCACCTTCGTCCACTCCAATTATATAAAGGTTAAATTTCTTGGTATTATCTTCTTTCTCTTGAATTTCCCTTTGGCTTAATTTGAGTGATTTTTACATATCTGTCACTTTTTGGTCCAGTTGGTGTATTCTGTCTTCTGTATCTGACACTCTATATTCCATTTCGTTCACTCTGTTGACCGTGGCTTCTATTGTACATGGAGGAAATGGATTCCTTTATGGATTCGATGTTGGTTCTCAAACTATTGATCTCACTTCTTAATGAGGTATGTACTATCTCTAATTTGGCATTTATCTCACTTCTTACTGAGGTTTGTGCAGCCTCTATTTTTGCATGCATCTCCTGTTTGATATCTTGTATCTCTTTTGATAGCTCATCCTTGTGTTCTTTCAAATTCTGTTCTATTTCTCGCTTTATTTCTTGAGTTATTGCCTCCAGCAACCCTTGGATGTAGTTTTTGTCTTCCATTCCTGTTTTGCTCCCACTGGTGCTCTCCCCTGCGTGGCTGCTGGCTATTGAGGATAGCTTGCTATCCTGGGTAGTGATAAACCTTGTAATTTTTCTCTGTGATTTTCTCATGGGGGTTCAGGGATTATTGGAGACTAATCTGCAATTTTGTTTTGGTGTGTCTGTCTTTGCTTGGTTGCTGATTCTGTATTGGTAGAGAGAGTCTGTGCCTGATCTGGGTTCTGTTGGGGGCCTACCTCCAGCTGCTGGTGTGTCCTACATAGGATTCTCGGCTCTCTGCTGTAGATCCCTGGCAATTCCCGTATTTTGAAGGGTTGAGCACCCTAGACTGCTCGTGTTTGCTCCTACAGGTGCTCTTGGCAAGATCGGATGCTCTGGATGCACTCTCCCAGATGCTGGAGTCGGCTATGGACTCCTGATGTTTTTGTTTGTTTGGTTGGTTGGTTTTTTGGGGGGCCGGTTGTGGGCTTGAACTCTAGGTTTGGGTGCTGTCCTTTAGCTCTTCAACTCTTCAGCTCAAGGCTGGCACCCTACCATTTGAGCCACAGCAACACTTCTGACCCTTTCTGCTCATGTGATGCTGAGGAATCAGATCCAGGGCCTCATGCACCCAAGACTATCACTCTACTGCTGAGCCACCTTACCAGCCTGAGCTCCTGCCTACTATCAGGTGCTGGTGGCCTGTGTTGCCCAATCCCAGCCTAGAGTATATGGGTTGGGTTTTGGTGGAGTTTGGGCTTCTCTTGTCCTGAGCCTCCAGGTCTTTTGTTGTCACAGGTTTGCTTCCTAAGGGGTGCAGTTCCCTGTTTTTCATCCCTCTGCTGAGGCATATGCTCAGTTGGGAGGAATTGGTTATGTTGTTCAGGCACTGGATTGCCAGGCCTGGTTCTGGCCCCCTGCCTGGGGCACGCCAGTTAGGCCTGTGCTGCTGTGTATACCACATAGATTATGCAGTCTGGGGTACACAGTTTAAATTTCTTCTACTGTTGGTTGTCTTGACCCAGGGTCGCTGTTCCTGGCTTGGGTGTTTAAGCTCCCTTCCTGGGGTGCTTTGCTCTAGCCTGGCCAGCAGAGTGTGCTCCAAGAGCCGGTGGAGCTCTTGAACTGTTCCTAGTTTTAGTGGGTCCTGTGGTTCGGGTGTTGGGGTAGGGAGTCTGGGTCAGGGTCTGGGATTCCCTCCAGCTCTGGTCTCCCTTGAGGGATACACTGTCCCCTGTGGGGTATTCACCCTGGAGCTAGTTGTTTCTGTGTGGTGTAGGTTGTCAGTTGCAGTTGCAAGGCGAGTTCAGTGGGGATGGTTGCGAGCTTGGCTGGGTGGTGGTGGCTCTGTGGAATTTTCTTCTGTCTCTGCCTCTGTCGAAGCTGTCGGGTCCATAGTGTCCACACTCAGGCAGCTTCTGCGTGAGTTATCTGCATGCAGCTTCCTGTGTCTCTGAGACCCTGGCAGTCCCTGCCAGGTTGTCCCAATCGGCGTGTCTGACACCAGTACCTCAGGCAGCGTCTGCATGAGTGATCGGCAGGCAGCCCTCTGTGTCTCTGGGACCCGGGCGGCCCTAACCGGGTCGTCGCAATCGGCAGGTCTGACACTGGTACCTCAGGTGGCTTCTGTGCTATCTGAAGACACCTTCCTTTGTTGCACTGCCGGTGCCGGGTGGCTGTGGAGGGATGGAGCCTCTCTGCTTGGATGGAGAGTGAGGGGTGGGGGTGGGATCATGGAGACTCCTGGCTGGTAGGTTTCTCTATTTGTGGTGATCAGCAGGTCTGTAAACTGGTACCTCAGGCGGCTTCTGCGGGGGTGATCTGTAGCCAGCCCCCTGTGTCTCTGGGACTCTGCAGTCCACACCCCGCCTGCTGACCACGGCTTGGCACGCTGCCATGTAGCCAGTGAATTTTGGAGGAGGGTCTTTGCTCTTCTCTGTTCTGAAATTCTTCTTTTCCTCTCTTTCTTTTTTGTTATTTTCCATCTCCTGTTTGTCTCTGAGTGTTCGCCTTTTGTTGTTGTCGGTCTCTTGGGGAGATTAAACATTGGAACTGGAACTCTCTTTTTGGTTGGGGAGAGCTTTGGTGTTTCCCTACTGCCTTTTCACCATCTTTGTCCTTTTCTTAGACAGTAAAAAGGAAAACATAAAGTAACTTGAACTTTGTCAATCCTCTGCGTTCCATTCCTCTCCTAGGATCAGTTTCCACATGCAGTAACAGTTACTTCCAGGAACAATCAATGGTGCTGCTTGAGGTATAATGACTGTTTTCTGGCTTCACCGAAATAACATAAGGACACCATTGGACCTGAGGTAACACGTGTTTCAGAGACAACTTAGTAAAGAGAAAATACCATTTACATTGCTTATAAAACATTATCCATGAGTATATTAAGTTCAAACTTTGTAAATGCTCTGTAAATTAAGGCAAATTTTAAATGGGAAGAAGGTTCTCAGATCATTTTTTATGAGTGTATGTGCTGCACATTATTTCCCAAGTGTACATAAGTTAACAGAAGGAGAAACAACAGGAATAGGAGAAAGAGAAGTTCTGTGTTTAAGTATAATGGTTCAATACACTATAGAAGACTCTGCAAATAAGACAACATTGAAACCATAAAGCCAAGTCCAGTATGTAGATTTATAAGAGTGATATAGGGAAAGCATTACTCCTACGTTGAACACGAAGTATAATGCCACTCTCTTTCTAAATCACGCTTGTTAACCATGCAAATTTGTAGAAAGTAGAATGGAAGAATATTTCTGTTTACAATGCAAGTCAGATATAAGAGCATGGACTTAAATGGAAAAAAAAGTCCATCTTGAGAGAGCAGGGATTATACTAGCCATGAAGTGGTGAATAAGATCACATTTTTTTCTTTCCTTTACTTATATATTTTTCGTTGGTGGTGGTCTTGGCACTTGAACTCTTGTCCTGGGCGCTGTCCCTATGCTATTCAGCTCAGGTTAGTATCCAGCCTGAACAGAATAGTCTTTGAGACACTATTTATAATTAGCCAGCCAAAAGCTGTATTAGAAGAATGGCTCAAGTGATGGAATACCAGTCATGAGCAAGATGGCTGAATAAGAGCTTGAGGCTTTTGCATACATACATACAAACATACACATAAACACAGAGGCACTTATATGTACACACACAAATACAAAAATGAAGCAATTCTCAGAATATGTAGAAAAGTTAGGAAACAATATATAATATGTCCTCAGTAAGACTAGAATCAAGTGATAATTTTTAATGTTAGAAAGTCCTCAATTGAAGTTTCTTCAAAAAAGTTTAAGAATATTACATAGATAGGGACCAGAGATAGTAAGAGAGTCAAGTAATCATTATGAATGGGATCGGATCCATGGAGGAATGAATCAGAAACCCCACAGGTGTATCTGAAAATGATCATATCCTCTGTGAAATGTTAGAACATCTTTTAAAATAGTACATGAACAGTCTAAGCAGTCTAGTGGATGATATCACTGGAGAAGTTCAGAATTGCTAGTCTGTATCTAGATTAAATAAACCAAGAAGCTATGGCGGGTCAATGTGATACAAGCCTAGAATTCTAGCATTCAGACTGACTGGAGATTAGAAACTGTAATTACATAGTGATACCTTCCCTGGACCAGGTAGTATAATTTTGTCTTAATAAAAGAACCCAAACAAGAAAGGAATACGCAGTTAGAAGTTTGGGCTAATTTTGTCATTATGTTTTGAGAAGTTGTTTCCTATTGAAATGCAACGCATATATAATCCTCAGTTGTGCTTTTAAATGCTCTCTTCATCACAGAACATTTCTAGATGCAAAATGGCTCATGATTCCCATCCAAAATTTGAAAAAGTAAGTAATCTTCATTCTGTTAGATTCCAAGGAAAGGATGAAGGATTACAAGAGCTTAAGCATGGAGGAATAGCAAAGATCATCTAATGTAGGACTTTATAGATCTTGCTAAATTAAAGTTTAGATTTCAAATATATATTTTGGTTTTGTTTGTAATTTCATATTCTATAGGATACTACAAAATTCTTTTTAAGTAGCGTGTTTAATTGACAAATTTACAAATGTTTCTTGCATTCTATTTGCCTAGAATATACTTTCAAGAGAGTTATAATTAGAACTCTGTTAATAGATATTTCAAACAGTTCATGTATGAAACGATAATGTGAATAATGTAGACAGAGTTGCCAACAATGGATGATATTAATTTATAAATTTAGAAAAAGAGCAATTTTTTGAGGCTTTGGTATAACATTTTATGAAGAGAATAATTGTGTGAATTCTTCTTTCTTCTACCTGTATGTAACACAGGAAGCAATTTCCTTAATTACGTGTCTCTATATAAAATGAGAAAAATGCTAGGTTTGGGGTTTGTTTTGCTTTTGCTTTTGTTTTATTGGTTTGTCCTAGAGGTTGAACTCTGGGACTCGACACTGTCTCTGAGGCTGTTTATTCTCAAGGCTCGTGCCCTAACACTTCAACCTCAGTACCACTCGTGTCTGGCTTTTGTTGAGAAGTTTATTGGAGATAAGAAACTAGGGAACCTTCCTGCCTGTGTAGGGTTTGAAATGTAACCTTCTGATATTAGCATCCTGTTTATCTATGATAATTAAAAAAGTATAAATATAAATAATATTTGCAAGAATACCAGTGGAGGAAAAATGATGCAACCCAGTTTATTGTGATGCTTTTTCCAGAACACGGAGGGCATCACATTAGCAGAGGTGTAGTATTTTTTCACAATGGAGATAAGCTATTCGTGATGTGAATTAAGGGAATTTTGAGGTGCACCCTACAAGTTGGAAACTGTTGGTCTAGGATGACTTTATTGCATAAACCTTGGGATTGATGGTCATAGAAATAATAGCTTAATCTGATAAACAATTGCTTACTCTTGAAGAATTAATTATAACTGATGTTTCATAGTTTTATATTATACCAGAATGTGGCTATTTTTCTGTTCACTTCTGTATCTATAACACCCCATTGGAAAATTCATCTATTGAAGAAATTCATAACATGCAAACAAGTACTATTTTTAATCTCTCAGGTATGGAATGTTCATTATTTCAAAATGAGTAGTTTTAGTCATAGGAATTTTGAGGAACACATATATTCTGTCCTCTTAAAAACTTGTTTACATTTAAAAGTTCTGGGTTTCCGTAGAATTAAAGTGTTTTCTGTTTTAGTATGAGAAAGTACTAAATTTATTCTTTTTCAAAATATTGGCAAGTATATTGTGAAAATATTAACTAGTTGGACAACATTCAAATTGATGGCCCTTTGATTAAAAATGGATAATTAATTCAAATTAGATGCCAAATAGTACTGATTTTTAAAAAGTTACTATATAAAGAATAATATTTACTATACCAATAGAGTGAAATTTTATTTCATGCAGCTTATTTTTTAAATTTAATTTTAATGTCAAATTGATGTGCAGTGGGGTTCCAGCAATTGTAAGCTAGTGAATAAACAACATTTCAAACTTGTTACCCCTCTCTCTCATTTTTCTCAGTTTTCCTTCACCCCAAAACCCCTCACAAGTTGTAATGTACATTTCCAACTTATTGTCATGTGTGTATTCCTATTGCATTGGTTTGCCCTTTGTCCTCTGTATCGTCATTTTGTTGTTCCTGTTCCCTTCCTAATTAATGTAAATGTATGCACAATACACAGGGTACCAAAATCAAATACACCAGGAGATAAACCATAGAGGAGAATCCCAAAGAAAATAGAAATCATATTGTACATTAGAAACAACATCTGCAAATAAATATCTCTGTTTTCATATCTTGGAGTTCATTTTGCTCAGCATCCGCTCATATGATCATATACATGCATAACAAAGCCACTGGAAAATAATAGTTTCATGGACAGTATATCAGGAAAAAATATATTTACTGTTTTTATGTTAAAGGTGGAATTAGAATTGTGAATTCGTGATTCTGATAAAGGAATTTCAAAAAAGTTTAAAATTTATGACAGGTAAATTTTAATTGTTCAAACTTTCTAACAACTTAGCCTATTAAGAAAATTTAAAATTACCTAGGAAAATAGGCTTTCATGTAAAGAAATTCATAGAGACTTAGCTGAGAGGGAGCATTGTGGGTGAAGATGGCTCTTTTTCACACCAAACCAACAAACCTCACAAACCTTGCTGTAAATCATGTAGGTTCCCTTGAGAATTGTCCTTAACCAGGAAAAATACTCTTACTTTGTGAAAACAAGGTTGTAGTGGAATTTAAGCTCAACGTTTTTAAAAAAATAAGAAATGAAAATTTGTGAATTGACTTTAAATACCAAACAGTAATTTTCTGAAAAAGATTATTTGGTTCAAATTATTTAGGGAGAGAGTGTCTTCCACAATGAAAGAAGGTATTGGGTTTACACTTTTCTGTTTGTAATATTTTCCACAATGTCTTTCCACGTGAAGCAGTGAAACACAGAAAAAAATCTGATTGGATACGTCAAACCAATGATTTCACATTTCTAAGTAGCTCAAAAATATAATATCTTTATTAACATGAGATAATGAAGACTTCTCTTATAACATAAGCCAAAAACTTTTGGGATCAGAAAAGAATTGAGAAAAGTGAAAAGGTAAGAAAACGCATTCTTAGAAGCCCTAGCTAAGCGTATTGGCTTCTGCAGTGGAGGAAGGCCAAAACTTTTTGATATAGATTGTCTTAATGTTTTTGCTACTTAAAGTGATTTTACAGAGTCTATTTGGCTCAGTGTATTGCAGAACAAATTGAAGACATGAAAATAGATTCCACATCCAAATAAAAGAGTTTTGAAAGAGAAACCATGAAGATAGGAAGTGGCGCTGTAGCTCAAGTGGTAGAGCACTTGCCTTGAGCTGAAGAGCTGAGGGACAGCACTCAGGCCCAGAGTTCAAGCCCACGACCTACAAAAAAAAAAAAAAAAGATTAGAAACCATGAAGATATAGCAGTGGGGGAGACCTTATAGTCCTTCAGCTTTACTAGACCTGAAGCCAAGAAGCTGTGATCAATTGGAAATCCGTCAAGAGCTAAGAGGAGAACAGAGAAGTAGGACATAGAAGTATTGCCTTTGTAACAGACACTGTAATACAAAGAATGGGTGATTTAACTCTATTCTTCTCCATACATCTTGTTGAGCAAATGCAAGACCATGAGAAAAATAATCTATTGAAATAATTCTGCAAAGAATAACTTCACTGTTCTCGATATGGTATCTAAGGAGTCTTAAGAGAGAAGATAAAAGTGGAGTATTCTTCGGTTTGTTCTAAGCATCTTGTTAGCAAAATATATCTTTGAGGTCAGAAGTGATTGAAGCAAAAAGTGGTGGAGTATTTATTTATTTTTGTTTTTTTTAAATATTTAATGCCCTAAATTTATTCTAATCTACTGCCGTTCAAGAACTCGGTTACATTATCAAGTAAAGCTAAACAAACAAATGAAGAGTTCTCTGGTGTTCCTCAACCCCAAATGATTCACCTTTGAAACTAGAGGTCTCCTTTCTTAGGTCTGTTCCCTGTCTAGATACCCAGGGGTGGGTGCCAATGCTCTCAAGGTAGAGTATTTATTTTTGAGGGCACTTTAGACACGAGAAGATTTTCAAGGTAAAAGAAAAAAATTATAGCTAAATATTTGTGATTAAAGGTTCTTGGACTGGTTTTTTGGAGACAAAGTTTTGCATTACAGCTTATCCTCATTAACATAGATTTTGAGTTTTTGTGGCAACCAACTGCAAAGGAGAAGTTTAATGGACTCACTTGGACAAGTAAACAGTATGATAGAAAATAATGGGAAATAAAATTTAGTGAAATATTTTGAACAATTACTTTGCCAGAACAAAGAAAGAAAGATATAATTCAAAATCACTTGAGTTTATTAAAAGTATGAAAAAAGAGTAATGAAGACAGATGAGAGAAAACATAGAGAAATGTTTTCTCTACAGTAGAGTAATGCGTTCTTGATCTTGTTTCTTCCATTCTATCTTCACAAGCTATCAAGTGTGCCTCATGACTGGAGTGTCCAGTTCAGACAAAGAGCACTCGCAGATGAAAATATTTGCAGTAGATGTAGGTGATTTATAAACTTTGACAATGTACTTAATCTGTTCTAAATTTTCCCCTACCCCAAACTGCCCTCTTTGAACAGCTTTGTTTACTTTTCCCAAGACTGCCCTTCATTAACTGCTTAAAATTTTGATAGGTCATATTCATACTCTCTAGAGATTACTGTTTGGTTGTGATTTTTCATGGGGGGGGTCTTGAATTCTGGGCCTAGGCGATGTCTTTCCACTCTTCAGCCTAAGGCTAGTGGCCTACCACTTGAGCCACAGCACCACTTCCAGTTTTCTGGTGTTTAATTGGAGATAAATGCCTCAGAATCTTTCCTACTCGTGCTGGATTTGAACTGCTATCCTCAGATCATAACCTCCTGAGTAGCTAAGATCATAGGCATGAGACAACGGCACATAGCTTAAGCTCACATTTCTAACAGTATATACTCAGGATATGTAGTGTGTATGTTCACCTGATTTTATATGAATTCTTGAGTTAAAAATCTGGGCTAGAGCTTCGACTTCACACTCATGAAAATATATCTGGTTTTAAAGTTGATAATGCTGGAAATAATAAAACTTAAGGAGGTAAAGGCGTCTGGGAAGTTCAGTTTGCATCCAGCCTGGTCAGAACAGTGTTTGAGACACTATCTATAATTAACCATCCAAAACTGCTTTGGAAGAATGGATCAAGAGATGGAATATCAGTCATGATCAAGATTGCTGAATAAGAGCTTGAGGCTTTTGCATACATACATACAGACATACACATACACACAGAGGCACTTATAGGTGCACACACAAATACACAAATGAAACAACTCTAAGAATATGTAGAAAAGTTAGAAAACAATAAAAGTATGTCCCGAATAAGACTAAATTAAATGAACATTCTTCAAAATGTTTCAGAGTATTACATAGTAGGGAACAGAGCTAGTAAGAGAATTAAGTAATCATGATTAAATGGATCAGATCCATGGAGGAATGAACCAGAGACCCCTGCAGGTGCATCTGAAAATGTTCATATCCTGTGTCAAATGTTAGAACATCTTTAAAAATTGTACATAAACAGTCTGAGCAATCAATCTAGTGGATAAGATCATTGGAGAATTTCAGAATTGCTAGTCTGTTTCTAGATTAAATAAACCAACAAATTATGGCAGGGCAATGTGATAAAAAGCCTGGTATTCTAGCATTCAGACTAAAACAGGTGGTCAGAAAGTGGAATTACATAGTGATACCTTCCCTGGACCAGGTAGTATAATTTTGTCTCAATGAAACTTACCAAACAACAAGAAAGGCATACAAAGTTGGATGTTTGGGCTAATTTTGTCATTATGTTTTGAGAAGTCAAGTTTCCTATTGAAATGCAAGTCACCAGTCTTGTGTTAGAACACTATTTTAAGGCAAGGATCAACCAAAGTCCTATAGTTGCTGTAGATACAATCTAATTCAACAGATACAATCTGTTCAACATCAAACATCTATGGATTAATTGGATGAGAAAAGCAAACAAGAATTTGGCAAACCAGAAATTATTAGGTTTAGGAAAAATGGGAAAAATAGGAGTAGAGGGATTTGGGGAGGTAAAGGAAGAGTGAATTTAACCAAGTCCTAATCTCAGAGAGGGAAATGGATTGGACAGAATGATAGGAGAGAGATTTTTAAAAAACAAGGAAAATGGAAAAACAAAAATTTAAATTTAAAAGTAAAACCCGAAAAAATTATGTAAGTTTAGAGATGATATTGAGAGAAGAAAAGAATAGGATGAGAGAAGGGGAGGGATAGAAAGGAGATATGAAAAAAATAAAAATTCTTAAAAATAATACTCAGTTATGTTTTTAATGCTCTCTTCATTACATAACATTCCTAGATGGAAAACAGCTTATGATTTTAACCAAAAATTTGAAAAAGTAAGCATCATTCTGTTGGATTCCAAAGAAATGATAACAGATTACAAAAGTTTAAGCCTGGAAAAATTGCAAAGTTCATCTAATGTAAGATTTTGTAGAGCTTGCTAAATTAGAACTTAGATTTAAAATAAATATTTCGTTTTTGTTAGTAATTTCATGTTCTATAGGATACTACAAAATTCTTTTTAAGTAGAGGGTTTAATTGACAAATTCACGAATGATTCTGACATTCTATTTTCCTAAAATATTCTTTCAAGCAAGGTATAATTAGAACTTAGTTAATAGATAATTCCAAGATTCATGTATAAAATAATGTGAATAACCTAGACAGAGTTGCCAACAAATGGATGATATTATTTATACATTTAGAAAAAGCAATTTTTGAGGCTTTGGTGTAACATGGTATGAAGAGAGTAAATGTGTGACTTCTTGGTTCTTCTATCTATTCCTAACACATTAAGCAATTTCTTAAATTATGTGCCTCTGCCTACAATGAGAAAAATGCTAGAGTTGGGGCTTGTTTTTATTTTATTTTATTTTATTTTGGTTTGTCCTAGAACTTGAACTGTGTGTCAGGCCACTCTCTCTGAGACTGTTTGTGCTCAAGGCTCGTGCTATACCACCTCAACCTCAGTGCAACTTGAGTCTCTCTTTTCCTGAGAAGATTATGGAGATAAGAATCTAAGGAACCTTCCTGCCTGAGTGGGCTTTGAACCATAATCTTCAGATCTTAGCCTCCTGAATATCTATGATAGTTAAAAAAGTATAAATATAAATAATATTTGCAAGTGTTTTGATTTGAAGAATATCACTGGCAGTGAATGGGGGAATGTTGCAGCAAAGTTTAGTGTAGTGTTCTTTCCACAATAGGAAGTGCATCATATTAGCAGAAGCGTAGAATTTTTTCACAATAGTCATAAGATATTCATGATGTGAATTAAGGGAATTTTCAGGTGCACCTTACAAGTTGGAAACTATTGGGGTGGGATAACTTTATGGCATAAAAGCTTAGGATTGATGGTCATAGAAATAATAGCTTACTCTGATGAACAAATGTTTACTTTTGAGGAATTAATTTTTATAAATACTTCATAGTTTTATCCTTTAATAAACTGTGGCTATATTTTCTGTTGACTTATCAATATGTAACACCTCATTGGAAACTATCTGTTGCAGAATTAAATAACATGCAAAAAGTTACTGTTTTGAATGTCTCTTGAAAGAAATGTTCAAAATTTGAAAATGAATAATTAGTAGTTACAGGAATTTTGAAGAACACATATATTCTGTCCTGTTAACAATTATTCAGTTTTGAAAGTTAGAACTTTCAATTGAATTAAACTATTTTCTGTTTTACTATGAGAAAATACTAAAATATGTTTTTTTCAAAATAATGACAAGTATATTGTGAAAATATTGTATAGGTGGATAACATTCAAGTTGATTACCCTCTGATAAAGAAAGGGTAATTCAAATTAGATGCCATATCTTAGCTATGGAAAATATTACTGTGATAAACATAATTGCCTTGGTAGCTTTAGTGTGGCCTTGTTTGTGGTCACTTGGTTAAATGCCCAGAAGTGGGATTACTGGGTAATAGGGGAGCATTATTGTGTACATCAAGGATAATCTTAGTAGATGAGCAGAATAGTTCAATAGCTATGTACATATGACCGTATAAGGTGATTTTAAGTGAAATGAACTCCAAGATATGTTCTTTGTTGTTGTTGTTCTTAATGTACTAGGTGATTTATTTTTATCATTTTGTGTTTTCCCCACCTAAGGTGTATCCTCTTTAGTCACTGTATTTGATTTTGATACCCTGGGTATTGTAAATATGTTGATCTGAACTGGTGAAAGGAAATGAAAAAAAACAAAATGGTGAGACAAAGGACAAAGAGGGAACCTATGCAACAGTGATACTCACAAAACAATATGTTGGAAATGATCTTGGAAGTTGCATTGGGAGGGAAGAGGGAGAAAAATGGATGAAGGGGTAACAAGTTAGAAAAGAAATGAACTCATTAGCTTACTTATGTAACTATAAACCTTCTGTACGTTACCTTGACTATAAAATTTAAATAAAAATAAAATAAAATATATGAGAGCAGCAATACAGTCGATGGGATTAGGGGAAATTCTATACTATACAAAGAAGTGTAGAACAGCTGTGGAGAGCAGCAATTTGACTTTAACATCAGAAGTAATAAGCTAGGATACAGATTTTCATCCTCATGTCAGTCACTAAAAAGAAAAAACAAAATGCATAATCAGCAAACCAATAGAGATAAAATAGAAAACTAAACAAATAAGGTGAATAGATGACTTGGACCAAGAATAAAAATGACACAATTAGGAAACAATAACAAGCTGGTAAGTTTAAAAATATTACCCATAATTCTATTAAATGTTGTTTACATTACAATTCGTTAGAACTATAATTCAAATCACATTTTAATAGTATATCATTTTAATAATAGTATATTTATTATTGATATCTTAATATTGAATGTTTAATAGATAATTTTAATTTCTGCTTTCATAGAAATGAAAAAGTGAAACTAATTTTAATAATATATTTCATGAATTGTAAAATTGAGAAATATTAGAATTTAAATAAATATCATCATCGTTTCATTTGTGTGAATTAATGTATTAATACAAAGTGCATCCTACACTCAGCACTCATCTTAACATCAAATAATAAATTATTGCGCATGACTCTTGGTATTACGTGGAAAGGTTCAACACTGTGGTAAAATTCACACCACACAATACAGAAGGGTATGACTCCTCTAATCTCACGTAAGTTGTGGAAATTTGATTTCTACATGCATGTTAAATTCCTGTCTAGGTGACATCTAAAAATTATATACAATTATATATATGAGGAGTATTTAGAATGATACTTAGAAGTCATATTCATTAATCAATTTTTTATTATCTTGTACCAAATAAGTATTTATACAGATACTGAATTTCTGAGTAGATGGTGGTATATGTGTGCCAGATTATTCATATTGAGGCTTATTTTATATTTCTGACATTATTTCTACAATTGGATTTAATTTTCCTTAAGGGGTTAATTGAATTATATTGGATATATGAAAGTAAACTGAATGTTTATTCCATTAATCCTTTGCCACTTGTGTAATCCCAATATAATTTATCCCTGTGTTTGAAGTAATGAAAATAACAACATATATAAGCAAGATAAATCAGTCTGTAGTAGACAAGTATTTTCACCTTTATTTTGATAGTTGTTCCTCTTTTACACTACAAAATATTCTTGGGAAAATGTGCTCCAGGCTGGAAACAACTGCAGAATATTATGGTTTGATGTATTATAAGAGAAGGAAGGAAGGGTAACCTTCCTTCCAAAAGTCTGCTCTGAGGAATATGATCTGCTTTATGGTGGTGACTTGGAAATAAAAAATTTTTACAGTCAACCTTGAAAAGCCATCTTGATAGAATATTTCTGTAAGTGGGTACAGAGGATTATTGATGGCTTTGCAAGTATGCCAAATTTCCTCATTTTGAGAAAATTAAAACAGGAATTTAGTCATCTGTTCTTTGTATCTTTAGGAGAAAAAGCTGTTGAATCTAGGTCAGGGGATCACTGGGACCCAGAGAAGCTACTACCTTGAATAGTAGTCCTAGACCTCTAATACAAAAAAAAAAAAAAAAAACCTCACACAAAACTAACAAACAAACAAAAAACTCCAGTAAGCACTGGCTGCTATCAGGGCTGCTATCACAGCCTACACGAAGTCAGGGAAAAAACAGAGGCTGAGAGTCATTTTGTTGATAAATAATATATTTTTTATGAGGCCGACTGAAATGAGACTCCAGAGAGAGGGTCAGAAAGACTGATCAGAGAGACTAAAATTGATCACACAAAGATTAGAAAGTATAATTCCTTGTAGAACAAATAAATCAAAGAACTCCTGTGCATGTAAGAACAAGACAGCTGACCAAATTCCAGAAATGCACATTTCCTTAGAGGTTAGCTTAATAAATTAGCAATGGACATCTTTGAATTCTTAAATATTTGACCACATGTTAGAGAAAGCTGAAGAGAACGAAAATGTCATCACCCTATTAGGAGGTCCAATATCACATTAGGAAGTAATCAAGCAAAGATTTGTAATAAAAAGAGAAAACAATTATTCCAAAAGAGGGTCTCATTTGTTTTGATGTAACAGTCCTTGATTTAGGTGCTAATAATGAGTTCTGCATCAATGTTTATCAAAGATTTGGCTTCATAGTTCTCTTTCTTTGTAGTTCCTATGTGATTTGGAGGAGTCTAATTCTAGCCTCAAAGAATGTGTTTTGAAAATTCCATTTTTCTATTCCATTGAAGAGTAGATCTGAGTTATTGTAAGTTCTTTGCAGGCCTTAGTTTCATGATAAATTCATTGAGTCCTAGATTTTTCTGAAGTGGGAAGTTGTTTATTGACATGTCATTTTCATTACTTCTTATGTGTTATTTCTTGGTTCAGATCGAGTATAGGAAAGCATCAATTTCTCCAGGATTCTCCAGGGGATTGACATAAGGTTTTCAAAGTACTCTCTTATAGCATTCTTAATTTTGCTTGTATATGTTATGTTGTCTCATTTTTGTCTCTAATTTTCTCTATTTGGGTGAATTTTCTTATTTTTTGGGGGGGATTTTATATCATGACTGTGATATACTGAGGGGTGGGTTACAGTTACATAAGTAATGAGTACATTTTTAAATAACGTTATCCCTTCCTCATTTTTTCCTCCTTCCCCCAGCCGTGACATCCTACACCCCAAAGTTATGAAGTCATTTCTAACATAGTGTCTAGTGCATATTACTGTTGCTTTGGTTAATTTTTGTCTGACCATTTCTGTGATTTCCCTTCCCTTCCCCAAATCACATTAATTTATGTATAAGACAAATGGTACAGAAATAAAAACAAATGAATACAGGGAATAAACCAAAGGGTAAAAACTAAATAGAAATAAGTAAACACAGTTCACTATTCAATCATCTTGTATCCATTTCTTGGAGCTCATTTCAATAAGCTTCATTTTATATGGTGATATGCACGTTGCTATTGAGCTATTGTGAATATCCTAGACCTATTCTAGTTTTTCCAAAAGATTGCAAACCTCTAGCCTATGATTCTTTGGGTCTGGCTTGTTTGACTTACGTTTTCCAAGTGATTCTATTTCCTTACTAATGGGTCAATGTCATTCATTCTGACAAAAGCATAGAGTTTGATTGTGAATATATATGACATTTTCTTGAGCCATCATTGCTGGGTGATACGGGAGCTCTATTGAGGAACCTCTATACTTCATTACAGAGTATTTGAACAAGTTTACATTTCCATCTATAGTGTAGTAATGTTTCTTTTTGGCCACATCTCCACCAGGCAAGCATCTGTTATTATTAATTTTCTTCATAATGGTTATTCTGACTTGGGTGAGGTGGAATGTCAATGTTGCTTTGATTTGCATTTCTTTTATGATCAGAATTTTTGCATATTGCATCATGTGTCTCTTGACCATACATATTTCTTCTTCAGAGAGGTCTCTCTTTAGCGCACTTATTAAGAGGGTTGTTGTTTCTTTGAGAATATTTTTTGGGTGGGTTAACTTTTGCGTCTCTAAATATATTTGAGATTTGAGGCAATTGTGCGTTGCAGAGCAACTAAAGTTCTTCTCCCAACCTTCGTGCTTTTTATCTATCTATATAAATTCTCTTCTTAGACAGATTTGGTATGGATCTGTCAAGTCTATTTATTTAAAAAACCAACTCTGATTTGTTGATTCTTTCTATGTTTTATTTTGACCATATTTAGTTATTTCTGATTTTTTTTTTATTTCTGTCTACTGCTTTGGGTTTTGGGCTTCTTCCTGTTTTCAAGGAGCTTGAGATACATAATTAAAATATTAATTTGAGATTTCCTCAATTATTGATGTAGGCACTCTGAGCTATATATCCTCCTGTAATTACTACAAATACCTGAGGAGCTGGTATTTTGTGTGTTTTTTTGATAAATTCTAGAAAAGTTCAGATTTCCATTCTAATCCCTCAGTGTTGCACTGGTCATTCAGCATCTTTTTGTTCATGGGTTTGACATTTTTTGTTTTAGTTGTTTAATCCTAAGTTTATTCTGTTATGGTCTGACAAGCTATGGGAATTCAAATAATTTTTCTTTCAATTTGGACAGAATTTCTGTGTGACATAGGATATGTTCTGTTTCAGAGAATCTTCCATGAGCTGATGTGAAGAATGTATATTCTGACGCTGAATGTATATTCTGTAGATGTCTGTTAGGGCTAGGTGGTCAATGAAGGTATTTAGATCTGCAGTTTCTTAGTTGAGTTTTTCCTGGATAACCAATCCATAGATGGGAATGATGTATTGATATGTCTTTTTGGGTTAAGTAGAGTTTGGTTGATGAAGTGGAATGCTCCAGGATTCAGGTCATTGATATTTAGACTAGCTATATCTCCTAATTGAGACTTGCCTTTATCAATATGTAATGTCTCTTCCTACAAATTTTAATTTGAATTCTATTTTACCTTATGTTAGTAATCCTACTGTGGCCTGTTTATGGTGTCCATTTGCTTGAAAATTTTCCTTCTAGCCTTTTAGTTTGAGTACGTGTTTGTTTTTGTCAATAAAAGGTGTCTCTTGTTTTTTTTTTGATACTACTATCTAATCTATGTCTTATATTTGGAAATTTAAATCCATTCATATTGAGAGTTAAGACAGAAATATCTGATAAGCCCTGCTATGTTATACCCCTGCTGTTAGGAGCTGTTCCTCATCTTCTGTTAATATATTTACCTTGTTCTCTGGTAGGGAGCATTTTATATAACCAGTTCCTGTTCTCCTTGATCTTCTCTATGTACGATATATTTGATTAACTTCTATCTAGCAGATTTGCTGGATATAGGTTGTTTCAAGTTTTCTTTCTCATGAAATATGTTTATATATCCTTTAAATGTAAAGGAGTGTTTGGCTTGGGATGAATTGGTAGATGTTTACCTTTAATGTTCGTCATATATCATGTCAGGCTCTCCTTTTTATCATATCAACTAAGAAATCTGTATTTATTCTGACTGTATATCCTTTATAAATAATCAGTCTTTTCGCTCTGGCAGCTGTAAGAATCCTTTCCTTGATCCTTAATGATCCTCTAATGGATTATGATGTGGTGGTGGATTTTTCAGTTCTAGAATTCTCTGTTTGGTGTTCTAAAGGCTTCTCTTCTCTGAATGAGCCTATCTCTTTTGGATGTTTGGCATGTTCTCTGCTAGAATTCTGTAATTTGTTTCCCATCAATTTAGCTTCCTGCTCTTCTCTTTTTTGATACCTATCTCCCCGAAATTTGATCTTCTGAGTCTTGAAGTTCTGCAAGATCATTTCTTATTTCTTGGATTTGTTCTAAATGATTATCTCCTCTTTCCTATTAGTCCTATTCTGTCTTTGACCCTGATTTTACTTTCTATGTTATCTATTTGCTATGGAGATTTTCTACTTTGTTTTTGATTTCCCCATCTTCTAATTGGTCATTTTTAGGGGTTCTTTCTCTTTATTAAAGCTTTGTTTTATGTCCTGTATGGACTTTCTGCACGTATTTTCTTTGGGTGGGGGAGTATCAAGGGTTGTTTTCTGTGTCTTCTCTTATATCTTTTAAATAGGCATCTATTTTTTCTTGGACTCCCTTGCCTTCTCAGAATTGATTTATCGTTCTGTTTGTAGTCTCCATGAATTATTTTGCTAATCTTTGGTTGGTCTCATCTTGTTCACAATTTTCTTTGTAGAGGTTTTCTATCTTTCCATTAATCACATTTTTCAGCAGTATTTGTAATGTATTTTGATAACTAACTTCAAGGTCCTTGTCTGTTCCAATGCCAGGTTCTTTACTATGTGAATTATACTACCTTGACATCATTTTTATTGTATTTTCATGATTTGTTCTGTCCATTTGAAGTCTTTATTTTGGTGGAATCTATGATCTTCATACATGACTCTCTGTGTTCTTGGTTGATTTGCCAAGTGTTGGTTTTCAGTTGTGATTTGCTTTTCTGGAATTAGGTTTTTGTCTAGTCCATTAAGTGTAGGAGTAGATACTAGTAGAGGTGAGATGTTGTGATGTTAATACTTGTGGTTCCAGCCACAATTCACACTGTCCAGTGGTATGGTGAATTGTCTCTTTAGATGGATATGGCTTTCTCTGATGTAGATTTTTGTTCCTGCTTTTTTCCATGTTGCCCTATTTCCACACTGCAGATGTGCTTTTGAATATGTTGGCCAACACAGTCACGGAAGTCACTTACCTCTCTGGGTAACTTTTCATAGATTTTTGTTTTCTTCTGAAGACAGTATAAACTCTCCTTTTGAATTGGATATCTATATATAATTATAGCTGACTTGGTGTGACCCTCTAGACTTTTAGTACCTGCTAGGACTCTAAATCTCTGTTTCATTAGAGAGAACTAGGGTAATCTTCTGTATTTCTTCTGTCATTGTTTTCTCTCTTTCTCAGATTTATTTATTTATTTATCTTATTTTGTGGGGGGGGTCCAGACGTGGGGCCTGAACTCTGGGCCAGGGTGCTGTCCCTCAGCTCTTCAGCTCAAGGCTAGCACTCGACCACTTGAGCAAGAGTGCCACTTCCTTTTTTTTCTTTTTTGCTTATGTGGTGCTGAGGAATTGAACCTAGGGCCTCAGACATGCAAGGCAAGCGCTCTAACACTGATCCACCTTCCCAGCCCAGATTTATTTATTTTTATTGTGGTCTTTTTCACATAATTTAGGATTTGTGATTGTTGCATCAGGTTATTTTTGTTTTTCTGTTTGTGTTACTTTGAAGTACTGATTTCAGGCTTGTATGAAGAGACAGTAAAGTATAAAGGTATGCTACTATATTGAAGGAGTGAGAGCAAACATTTTAACTTTTTGCTACACAATTAAAATAATATTAACAAAGGCTAATTCAAATTATTACTTATTCACATTTCAGAAGATGAGTATAGTACTCTTGGAGATCTTGGAGGAAAAGACGTTAGACTCATTATAACTGATGCTTTACATTGAAATTGCTTCCTAACTTTCTTCTTCAGAAAAGCAAAAGCTCCATTTCTTTCATATTAGCATTATAAAATCATAATAGCTGCATGTTGAATTGTTTTCCTCTGCTATTTTTAATTCCATTCTTCATCCATAGAATACCTATATTGCTTATATTGTGATGTAAATCTCAGTAATATTAATATGAATTTATCTGAGTCTCATCTTGAGCTACATTCATATGAAATTTATTCAGTATCAAGCGAGGAACCTATTTTACTCTTTTCTGTGTTTTAATCAATAAATCAAATCACTTTAGAAATATGTTCTCATCTTTTATATTGCTCCGGTAAACATCATGTGTTTCTAGTATTTTACTGAAATATATATAAAGTTTTGAATAGGAAGACACAACCCCATTATCAGTTTAAAGCAAACCCTTGAGGACTCCTTTATATGTAAAAATAAAAAAGTCCAATGAACATGTTCATACATGAACAATCTAGTGGTTGAGTAAATTAGACACAAGAACTACCACATCAATTCTCAATTTACTTAAAGGCACCAAAAAATTGTGTTCATGAATATCACTCATTTTTATAAAACGTATTAGTCAATACAAAGTTTATATTATTTTTGAAATTTACAAAATGTAAATTACGCCCAGATTTCCTGTCAATATCCTGTTTCCAGGAATACATTTATTCAGCAAATAGAGAAACAAAAAATAAGGGTTTGTCACATAGAATGCAAGATGTAGTATCAGACTGTCTGCTTAAGATTATAAGTACATGCAAATCTTGTGATATATTCAAAGTTACTATGAACATTCATAAGAGGATTTGTGATCAGAAGTGATAGGTAAGCAAAGTAACTGGATAACTGTATATGTAAATAGAGCTTTCAATATAGGATGACAAGTTTTCCATACAATGGTCTACAGAAGTTGATTGTGTATCTCTAACACACATACCGTATTCTACATTTTTCCACATAATCTTGTTCTCTTACCTCAGTTCCTGATCAATATTCCTCTACTTTCATGATGTCAATGTTTACTAAAATAACAAGGAGGGTGTTTTTTTGGTCTCTACATCCAATACACTTTAGTATTTTGGAGTAGTAGTATGAATTCATGGAGTTTGACTTGAATGTACTTGATTTCAGGGAAAGATGCAGGTCCAGGCAAGATCCTTAAGTAAAGAAAAACCTATGGAGGAAACACTAATCAACTACAATTACAAAAGAATGGAACTGATATCTCATTGTGTGTGTGTGTGTGTGTGTGTGTGTGTGTTTAGAGAGAGAGAATAAAAGAGAGGGAGAGGGAGAGAGAGAGAGAGAGAGAGAGAGAGAGAGAGAGAGAGAGAGAGAGAGAGAGAGAGAGAGAGAGAGAGAGAGAGAGAGAGAGAGAGAGAGAGAGAGAGAATTTTATTGTGGCTTCCATATTTACAGTCCATAGAGCATTACTTGTTAGGGAGAAGGTGTTCATATCAGAGCTCTGATAGCACTAACACTTTTTACTGTGATAAACACTTGCTTAATCTCTAATTAAAAAGGGAAAATAAACTAACATCTTACACGATTGTTTTGACAATTAATTAGTATATTAAAGGCCAAAGGGAGGAATTGGAGATCAATATAATCTTTTTCCAATCTTCGGAATATTACACAGCAATAGCTGTGATTTTAGGAGTCTCCTGCCATGTACTGACAGCTGAATTACTAATATACTTAACAACATGAAACATATGATAGAGAAATAGATCAGCCAGCAAGCACAAAGAACTGGTGATAAGACTGAACTTTTGAGCCGGGTTGCCACATCTTTTAGGAATGTAATTCCTTCATATGAACTTCATATTTTGTGGCTTTCCCTGTGTCATTAAATGGTAAGAATGTATTGTAGAAACAAGAATTCCTATTCATCCAAGTAGAAATTGCTCATGATCCAATCCTCACATTGCAAATTTCCATTCCATGTACTTCAGCACCTCATCATTCCCTGTGGGAGACAGGAAAAAAGATAATTTTGGTTGAATATTAGAGTATGCAAATAAGTGTGTACAGGCATGATTTGTATAATTACAGAAATTTGTAATAAATGTAAGTAGGGATTATGTCACAAATAAAATATAATTAAAATTGAATAACAAGACTAGAAATCACAGCATTTTGTGCAAGAAAACATACATTAGGTTTGTTGCAGAATTTATTTTTGGAGATAACTTTATATTAAAGTAAAATGAACTTTATCTAAGGATTGAAACATCTTATTGAAAAATATATTTCTTAGACATATTTTGCTGCATAATTTTAGGGATACAGGTGGCCCCATTGCAACAATGAGATATACAAGACATTATGTCGAAAAGTGAACTTTACAACTTTGGCTGGGGGGGTCAAGATGAGAAGGGATGGGAAGGTGAAACAAAGGAGGAGGCAAAAATGCTTGATAAAAAAATGTACTCATTACCTTGCCCATGTAATTGTAACCCTTCTGTACGGTTTTTTCACAATTAAAATCATCATCATCATCATCATCATCATCATAATAATAATTTAGGTTCAAAATACAGTTAAATTTTAGACCTACACGCTGAGCAAGAGATAGGATAAATGTGTAATAGAGGCTTGCTATTAACATTATAATTCAGTTATATGTAGTCTTAGGATTAGGCAAGGTGTTGCAGTTAGAGTTAGGGTTAAGATGAGAAAAAGATGTAAGATATTGTGTAAAACTGCAGCATATTTTAAGAAGAATGAATAACATCAAAGTTACAATGAATGAAAACCAGTGTCAGTGTTACTTTAAACATTCAGATATAATTTGGTTTAAAGTGAGTTACTGTTTTAGTTCTTGTTAGGGTTAGGGAAGGACAAGCTTTAGGCTAAAATTTAGTTTTCAACTAAGAAGTAGAAGCAAAAAAAATGTGTGATTGATTAAATAGAGACAATTTTCCTTACATTAATCATTTGGTTTTAATTCAGATTGTGATTAGCATTAGGTTTCTGGTTAAAGGGGGTTGAGGATAGAGTAAAGAAATGGATTAAACTGGTGGCTCATGCCTGCTCTCCTAGCTATTCAGGAGGCTGATTTCTGAAGATCAGTGTTCAAAGTCAGATAGGCAGGAAAGTCTGTGAGAATTTTATCTCCAATTAAGCACCAGAAAACCAGAAAGTGGTGATCTGGCTTAAGTGGCAAAGTGCACACCTTGAGCTGAAGAACTCCGGGATCATGCCCATGCCTATAATTCAGGGATAGGCTCTAGGTCCAGAGATCAGGCCCCACGACCAATAAAACAAAAATACAGAAATGGGGAAAATGTTAGGTAAATTTGAACTTATTTTAGTTTCTAGGAATTCAGGAAATCCTGGGATAATGGAAGTACAATGTATTTCATTATATTAGGATTTGAGATCAATGGGTACAATGATTCCTTTTATGGAATAAGATAGGTTCAGAGATAAGAGTGAGAAAATCTGTAGGGTTTTGGAAAACCTGCAATTCATTTCAAGAATTACAAGTGGAATTTTAGTTAGGATAACACAAATTGAGCATTTTTCATAAATTTTAGAATTGGGATAGCATTAGTGTCAAGGTTATGGTTAGGATTCCAGCCATGCTTAGGGTTACAGAGAAGGAAAAAATGGGGCTCAAATTGAAGGTAAATTTTAGAATAAGCCTGGTAAGAATTAGAGTGAATGTCAACTAGAGTATTGCTACTAATATTAGAATTTACTTGCAATTAGGCTTATGTTTATTCTCAGTGTTCCAGTTAAGATTAAGTTAGGGTTAGAAAATGACTAAGATATTGGGAAAAAATTGAAAACCTATGTTTGGAAGGCTTATTTGAATCGTTAGGATTAGTGAAAACTAGTGTACTTGTGTGAGTATAAGTATTGACATATAATAGGGATTAAGATCAGGGTCAGCATTTTGTTCTGATTATGATTAGTGTTATGAATAGGAATTTTTTGTATAAAATTGAGTTTTCACTAACAAATAGAAGCAAAAAATGTCAGGCTGAATAGTAACTAGAGCATTATCATTATATTTATTTCTCAGTGATCATTCTTGTAATGATTAATGAGAGTTTTCCAGCCAGGTTTAAGTTGAGAGTTAGCTTTAAGTAATGGACTAGATGGTAAGTAAATCTGAAACTGTTTTAGGAAACAGTAGTTTAGGAAAGGTAGATCAATGGATAATACAGTATTTTTAATGATAAGAGATTTTGAGGAGAAATAACATAATTGTTCAGGTTAGGGAAGAAGATAACATTAGAGATAGAGTCAGGAAATTTTTGGGAATTAGGGCAAATTGAAATTCATTTCCATAGTGCAAATTGGAGTTTTCGATAGAATGAATAAAAACTAGAGCATTTTTCTTAAACATTAATATTGGACTCTCATTAGGTGGAAAGTTAGGTTTCAGTTCCAGCTAGTCTTAGTTTTAGCATTAGGCAAATGGAAAATTTAGGGTCAAACTGGAAGTAACTCTTCAAATAACAAGTCAAGTTAGAATTAGGATGAATATGAAATAGGAAACTGATAATAATATTAGGATTAGGGTATGATTAATGTGAGGGTTAGCCTAAATGTTCCAGTTAGGATTCAGGTTAGAAAAATGGCAAGATATTGAATAAAACTACAAACTACTTTAAGAAAGATGAGTAGAAACAAAAATGGGAGGAATAAAATCTAATGTATTTGTGTGGTTTTTGAATCCAAAGGCAATCGGTTCTAGGGTTAGGTTTATTTTTCTAATTGATGAACTAATGAATTAAAGGCACAATTATTTCATTCTTACAAACCAAGACAGTCATGATTTTGAAAACAAACTCAATTTTTTGCATGAAAATGTGTCTTGTAACCAGGATTAAATAATAATGAACAGGGTGTCATTTATTAAAATTAGGTAAGTTGATGATACATCCAAACACATAGGATAGTAACTCAAACATGTTACTGGGAGAACAGATATTCTACTTGCTCTAACTGAGAAATATGTGTGTGTGTGGGGGGAGTGGGTGTGTACCCCCACAGGTTTTCAACTCAGGCATGAGTCTTTTTGTTATCTTAGTCTGTTCAAAGACGGGCTAAACCACATAGCCACAGGTCTTCTTCTGTCTTTTTAGTAGTTAATTTGCGATACAGATCTCATGGATTTTCCTGTCTGGACTTACTCTTCTTCTCCCCAGAAATCCTTGATTAGTGTTAGGGTGGCTGCTACCACAAAGTGACAATTCATTAAACTGGGAACAATATGGAAGTGCTTGTACAATATGTAAAGTAACCAGTTCATTAATTTTGGAGAATCACATTAGATTGCCTCCAAAAAAATTGTTTCTGATGAGTTTATGTGAAGCCGAAAGCATAATCAAACCCTACTAGGTACAATTTATGAAGTAGCACATATTTATTGTGTAGAATATGTACAATGAATTACATCCTGAATCAAAAGTCTTTCTTGGTTTGATACTTTAAAAAAATCAGAAATAGAGTGTCATTTAAATGAAGTCCAGACTGGAGGCCTGTAGCGAGCAGGAGAGCATCTGCTCAGTGAGCACAAGGCACGGAGCCCAACCCCCAGGACCATAAAGGAAGAAATAGAAGAAAGTGAAAGTGTAGGAGAAAGAGGAAAGGAAAGGAAGAAGAAGGGGCAAGAGAAGAGGAAGGGCATAGCAGGAGGAAGAAGAAAAGGTACAGGGAGAAAGTCGAGGGGAGGAGAGAAGGAAAAGGGAAACAGGACCCTCGGGAAAAGAGCAGGAGAGGAGACAGGAAGAGGAAGATAAATGCAATATAACAACAAGAATTCTTGGAAAATATTTTGCATAAGTGATCTGCAGGATTATATTCTAATCAGAGAGAGAGATACCACAACGACAATATGGGTGATACCTGTTGCTCGGTCATTTTATTCTTTTTCTCCCGTGAGGAGATCAAAACAAATCCTGAGTTTGGTGTTTTACAGATACACTTCAGGATTTCTTTTTCATGAATCAAACATGGGAAAGATCTAGATGCAATCACCCTTAACCTTAAAAAGAATAGAAGCTATATGTATTTGTATTACTGTGTATGAAGAAATTCTGGAGATTTCTGGCTAATTCAGAGGGCCTCATGCCAAAATATAGGGCAAGAGGAAAGTAAACCTGTTTTTAAAGTGTAATAGGTTATAATTTAGGCAAACTTTTATTGGATGTCTTTCCTTTTTATTTCTTTTTGCCAGTTGTTCAGTGCTGCTGCAAGGCTGCCTTTTCAAGTCACCACATGAGGATGTGAGGGAGATCTGGCCACAACATCTGTCACCCCATTGATCGCCAAGGTTGATTCTGCTGATCTGGCTGGGTAGGCAGTTATCCCCTTCCTCCCTCACCACTACATTTGCGTCCCTCCCGAAGCTGCGAGCTCGGTCGAAGAGGACGACCATCCCCAATAGAGGAGGATCTTTTCAGACCACAGCAGAATAAACCTAGAATTAAACAGCTAAAGCAAAAAAAGATCAAACCCATGAAGAGTGAACAACACACTGCTTTATCACCAGTGGGGCACTGAAGAGATTAGAATGGAAATCTAAAAGTTTCTGGAATATAACAAAAATGAACACACAAAATGTCAGCTCCTCTGGGACATATTAAATTCAGTACTTAGTGGAAAATTTATAGGTTTGAATGCCTACATCAAGCAATTGCGGAAATCTCAAATCAATATTTTAATTATGTACCTCAAGCTCCTTGAAAAAAGGAAAAAGGCCAAAGCCAAGTAGACAGAAACAAATAAAAAAATTAAATCAAAAATAACAAAATTAAGACAAAGATCAACAAAACAGACCTGATTTTTTCAATAAATTAACAGACTTGACAAACCCTTACCAAAGCTGACTAAAAAGAGAGCTTATGTAGATAGAAAGATAAGTAGAAAACACACAGATTGGGAGAAGATCTTCAGTTGCTCTGCAACATGCAATGGCCTCATATCTCAAATATTCTTAGAGGCCCAAAAGTTAACCCTCCCCAAAAAACAAATCCTTAAAGAACTACAACCCTCATAATATAAGGGGGCTTAAGATTTAAAGAGAGACCTCTCTGAAGAAGAAATATGAATGACCAATGGACACATGAAGAATTATGGAACATTTCTGGCCATAAAAGAATTGCAAATCAAAGCAACATTGAGATTCCACTTCACCCCAGTTAGAAGGACCATTATGAAGAAAATTAATAATAACAGATGCTGGGCTGGTGGGGAATGGGGCCAAAAACGAACATTACTGGCCTGGTGGAGAATGTGGCCAAAAAGAAACATTACTGCACTATTGGTGGAAATGTAAACACTGTTAAAAATGTACTCATTACTTATGTAACTGTAACCCACTCCTCTGTATATCTCCTTCATAATAAAAAATACCCAAAGCAATAAGAGAACTCACCCAAATAGAGAAAATTAAAGACAAAAATGAGACCAAACAACAGATATAAGCAAAATTTAGAAAGATATAAGAGAGAACTTTGAAAACCTTATGCCTATCTCCTGGAGAATCCTGGAGAAATAGATGCTTTCCTATACTCAATCTGAACCAAGGAGTAACACATAAGAAGAAATGAAAATGAAATGTCAATAAACCACATTCCATTCAACAAAAATCTAGGACTCAATGAATGTACTCAATGAAATTAAGGCCTGCATAGAACTTACAATACACAGATCTAAGTCTTTAATGGAATAGAAAGGGAAATGGAATTATCAAACACATTCTATGAAGCTAGAATAAGACTCTTCGCCAAATCACATAGGGACTCACCAAAAAAAGAAAACTATGAACCCAACTCTTTGACAAGCAATGATGCAGAACTTCTTAATAAAATTCTCACCAACCAATTTCAGCAACTAATAGAAAAGTTATATTGTATCATCAAATAGGATTCATCCTAAGATACAATTGGATTCAATATTCTTGTCAATAAACATCATACAAACCATCAGCAGAAGAAGGGACAAGAAACACATGATTGTCTGTAGGGATGTAGAAATAGCTTTTAACAATCTCCAATACAACTTTATGATTAAAAGGTCTGAGAAGCTAGAAATACATGGAACATTCCTCAATATAATACATAGTATGTATATGGCAGAGATAATTAGCATTTACCTAACGGTGGAAGCATGAAGACATTAAAAACAGGAATGAGAAAAGGATGTGCACTCTCTCTACTACTCTTCAATACAGTAGTGGACTTTATAGCAAGAGCAATAGGCAAGAGAATAACATAAGTATTCAAATCATTTTTTCCTTTCTGGCAATTGTTTCTAACATATTTATAAGACGATTTCTTTGTTGCTTTGTATGTCCCTCCCCCATGATATAATCCATGCTTTCACAGTATTTGATGTTGCTATAATTTGTGGAGGGGAAGGGAAAAAAAGAAATCATTTAACTAGGGATACAGGTGGACCCATTGCAAAATGAGATGTACAAGTCTTTATGTCGAAAAACGAATTTTACAACTTTGGTGGGGGGTGGGGTAAAGCTTGGGTGGGGTGGGGGGAGTATGGGAAGGTATGGGAAGGAGAAACAAAGAGGAGGCAACAATGCTTGATAAGAAATGTACATGTTATCTTGCCCATGTAATTGTAACTCTTCGGTACGGTATTCTCACAATAAAAATATAAATAAGTAAATAAAAGGAAAAACATAAAGGGGATCCAAATAGGGAAGAAGTAAACCTTTCCCTTTTTACAGATGAAATGATACTGCATTTAAAGGACCCGATAACTTATTTCAACAATCTCCGATGAGTTAATTGCTTTCAGAAATATTCGTTTGTGCCAAGAAATACAGATATCCTTTGATTTTAATTACAGTCGGCTATTCGGACTCCCACAGAAACCAAAATCAGAGGATGCTAATTAATCTGATAAAATGCATAATAAAATTTTATAATTAATATAACATGAAGAATTTAATATTAATAACATTAAAAATAATTGTATTCACATGATATAATGTATTGACATCCTTCAGTTTCATCAATTTTTAGAATATTTATAACTAAATGTAAATTGTTTGCAAATGTTATTTGATGATGTATAAAAAATGAGAAAAAGATTTGCATGCATATTACTACAGATGCAAACAGATTCACCTGGATATTTATGATCCTTCATTTGTTGGATTCATTCGTGCATGGAGAACATGCAAAGAAGTGAAAATTGGAAACTTGACTTTACTAAAGGATTAATTAAATGGAGGTTATGTTGGGCTAAATAGATTTTATGAATTAAATTGTTTTGACCCATCCTTTCTCCCTCCCTTCCTTCCTTCATTTCTTCTTTGCTTCCTCCTTCCTTCTCTCCATCCCTCCCTCTCTCTCAATTTCTCTCCTTCCTTTCTTCCTTCCTTCCTTCCTTTCTTTCTTTCTTTCTTCCTTCCTTCCTTCCTTCCTTCCTTCCTTCCTTCCTTCCTTCTTTCCGTCCTTTCTTTCTTTCTTTCTTTCTTTCTTTCTTTCTTTCTTTCTTTCTTTCTTTCTTTCTTTCTTTCTTTCTTTCTTTCTTTCCTTCTTTCTTTCTTTCTTTCTTTCTTTCTTTCTTTCTTTCTTTCTTTCTTTCCTTCTTTCTTTCCTTCTTTCTTTCTTTCTTTCTTTCTTTCCTTCTTTCTTTCCTTCTTTCTTTCTTTCTTTCTTTCTTTCTTTCTTTCTTTCTTTCTTTCTTTCTTTCTTTCTTCCTTTCTTTCTTTCTTTCTTCCTTTCTTTCTTTCTTTCTTCCTTTCCTTCTTTCTTGCTTCTTTCATCCTATATTCCTCTCTTCTTTTTACTCAGAATATTTTTATGGCTATAGAAAAATCCCAACTGTTGTACTCTAAGGTGTTATGAGTAATTATAAACAATAACTAGATTAATATTAAATTTAATAACCTATGTTATATCTTAAGACGATTTATACTGAAAACAACTTCTCAAATGTTCCAAGATATGTAACAAATATTACTTTTCATTATATTGTTTATTTCTTCAAACTAAAGTAAGCATTTAGACATAATATTATATGTGTGCGTGTGTGTGTGTGTGTGTGTGTGTGTGTGTGTGTGTGTGTGTGTGTTGTTCTTGTGATTTTAACTCAAGAACTATCTCTTAGTTGTTGTTTTTTTCCTCAAGGGTATTGCTCTATCATTTGAGTCACCATTCTATTTCTGGCTTTGTGTGTGTGTGTATGTGTGTGTGTGTGTGTGTATGTGTGTGTTGTGATGTGTGTGTTTGATTAATTGAGATGTGTCTCACAAACTTTCTTGGCAAGGCTGACCTTGAACCCCAGCTAATTGAGTAGCAAGAATTACAAGCTTGAGACAACCATATTTAGCACAGATTTAATATATCTAATAATAAATAAATTGTATTATTTGAATTCTAGAGGCTCAATTTAACAAATTAACATTTAGATATTGTTATTAAACCTGAATTGCATTGTGAAAAATATTTTTCAGTTTTATGAAAAAATATGCACTCAAAGGTTTAAATGACAGAATCTTTAAACAAATTGACATATTCTATTATTCAAAAACAAAAAAGGAATCGTTAATCAAATTTCTCATGTAAGCTAAAATCAAAAGGCTCTGTAAGGCTGAATGAAGCAATTTTTCATTAAATTAAATATTATATATTGTGGTCACATGATTTTATCTTCTTTTAAACCTAAACTTTTTTAGGTTTTGTAGATTCATACATTTTGTGAGTATATAAATATCTTTGTTACTAGTCATGTATTTCTGAGGTTTGATTACCAAGTCATTTCAGAGAAACACTGAATTTGATGTATTTTATGTCAACAGTGATTTTTAGAAATTGAATCAACCTCAGTATAAGATAACTAAATCAAGATATTTAATCACTTATCCAATTATTCCTATAGACTTGAATATGACTAATTTTTGAATGGTAGGAAATTCATATTATACCTACTCTTTAAAGAATAATTCTGATTAATGATCGTGATAATATTTATTTTTCCTTCAACTTGAAGTAAAAAACCTCACTATCAATGACAAATACTTGAATGGAAATGCCATAAAATTATGAAAAATTCAAGTCATTATGAGTTAGATGAAATAGTCATTTTTGAAGGTCACAAAATGAAACCTCTAGGAGCCTCCTTATCTGCTAAATAAAATGTATATGAGCTCAAAATATTTCATTCATCTCTCCAGCAATGGTATAAGCAAACCACCTCTATGCCAAATAGCATCTCTTATATTTAGGAACAGAAGTTATCACAATTGTATTGAAATATGTACCCAGAAATTAAATCTGAAATAATAAAGGATTGGGATTAATAATTAGGTTTCACTATGTTGCCATAAAGAGTTGAAACCTTTCAGGAGGGCATAGTTATAGAGATTAGGTCACTGAGAACTTGTGCTCAAAGAAGATTTTTGATCAAAGTCCTTTCTTCCTCTTCCTTCATTTACTTCTCTGTCTCCTTCTACTTTTCTTTCTGCCTCTCCTTCCCCTCCTCCCCTTTCTCCCTGTCCTACTCCTATTCTTCCTTTTCTTAACTTCCTCACTTCCTTGAATACACATACGCCATCACATGTTCCTGATGTGGGGTACTGTACCACCACCAACCAAAAGCAATGAGGATAAGAAATGTAAATTGAAATGTATAAAATCAGAAACCAAGATTAATCTTTCCTCCTTTGAAGTTAATTTTATAAAGTATTTTGTCATATTAATAGGAGACTGACACAGCATGTTCTCATTTATTTTACGGGATAAGATTTACTGGAAATAAATCTGGCCAACATTTTCCTAATGAAATAATTGATTAAATTAATATTATATTTGGACAAATCTACTTTAAAATATCAGATATACTTCAATAAGAGGCAAAAAATGTGTTCAGAGGGAGAGAGTAGAGGCGAAGCTAGAGGCTAAACAAGCTCTCACATAGAAAGCAGTTTTACTGTTCCAGTGAACAGTCCTGGGCTACAGAATCACACCAAGTGTCCCATCACAGTACAGAGAGTTTGGCCAGAGAAGGAAAATCCAGGCACGGAGACATATCACTTGCTGGTAGCCACAGTTGTGGCGGCGGTGGCAGCAGTGGCAGCTGCCATAGCCGCCATACCTATAACACAGAGTCCAGGACAAAGATGCCAGACACAGTGGGACAGCAGATTCTACTCAATACCAGTAAGAACTGACAAGGAGCAGATATCTTCATACTGCAGATCACAAACCAGAGATGGCCCAGGAACCAAGACTCTGACATGACTAGAACGCTGACATCCTCACTCCTTCTCAGGGTGCTGAGGAGGTAAGACCACCACCGGAGATCTCCAACTTTGATACTAACAAAGGCCCATTTGAAAATCTATCTCCAACTCAGGCCTTGGAAGAAAACAAGACCCATTTAGGAGATAACAGGAACCTGACTTGCCAGGATCAGTTCCACCCAAGAGAAGTCACCCAGCCCAGGCAAAGCAGCCTCGCCCTTGCAGGAGTGACTTTCTTCACTGGGAAAACAGAGCCAAAGGCTGCCCCTCCCTACAGCAGCTGAGACAATCAACTGAAATTCAGTAAACATAAACCCTGAGAATGGCTGCAGGCTGGGCTCTGTGTGTCTCAGGAGCTAGCACCTCAGGGAAAAGCTACTGTTTGTTGAAAGGCCTCAACCCTACCCAGAATCTAGCCTCAATACAGCATCTCAAAATTAGAAGAAACAGCCATCTCCCTCTTTCGTGATACTCAAAGCAGATCTCCCTCCCACTGAACTAGCCTGGGAGGAAGATCACAAAATTCTGGGTAATGGCGAGCAATTTTCCGCCTGCTCAAACAAACTGACTTAAGCAACTAATCAAGCCACAGGAAAAACAAACATCACAAGCAGACCAGAGACTCCACCAAGAGACCGGTTATGGACACAGGAGAAATAGAGTATTGTCACATTCTACCCTCCCCCCTCAAAAAAAATCAAAGAACTCTTTTTTGTACCTTTCTTTAATTTTAATTTTTTAAATAATATTTTCTATTAATTTTTTTCTTCTCATCATTATTATTTTAAGTGTAAATGTGTGTGTGGGGGCTTTTAAAAAAAAATCTCTTCTGACATTTTGGTACTTATTTCTTTCCCTTTCTTTTCTGTGAGACTTAATTGCTATTCTGATCATCACCAGATATTTACCCATCATCCAATATTAGACATTATGCCCCGTTGGGTACATACTTAATCCAGAAATTTATTACTCAGTTCACAACCTCTTAGGCTAAAATTCTTTAAGAGCAGGATTATATCTCTTTATACCTATATAATTTTCAAGTAACTACTTTTAAAAATTTTTATTTTATAGTTTTTTATGTCTCCTTTCTATCCCTCCTTTCCTCTCATCCTATCCTTTTCTCCTCTCAATATCATCTTTAAACACATAATTTTTAAGTGTTTCACTTTTTAAATTTAAATTTTTGCCCACATTTCTCACTAAAATAAATAATTTGTGGTTTGCCAAATTCTTCTTTGCTGTTCTTAGCTCATTAAGCCACAGTTTTTTGATGTTGAATAGATTGTATCTGTTGAACTAGATTTATCTGCTGACTTTTGTCTGTGAAACTACAGAAGTTTGATGATGCTTTCCTTAAAATTTTGTTCTAGCAAAAAATTGGTGTTACTTTCATACCAAATAGGCAGAACAAGCAGGAAAAACACAAGGAAAATGGCAAGTCCAGGTATCCTTATTCCCACTCATGAAAATTAGTTGACAGCATAGTTAATGAATAATCCAGAAGAGAGTTCCCAAAAATCTCCACAAACACTACTGGTAAACATGATGAATAAAAAGATTGAAAACCTGCAAAGGATTCAATGTGAGTGTGATATGGAGAGAGAGGGAAACCAAAGATTAATACTGGAATCTCATGAGAGTGAGGAAGCTACTCAAAGATTGATACAGGAATTGTGCGAGCAGGTTGAGCACAGTCAAAAAGAAATAAAGGAATTGCGTGAGCAGACTGAGAACAGTCAAAGAGAACTACAGGAATTGCATGAACATGAGGAAGCTAATCAAAGTGTAATACAGGATTTGGGAGAGCGGGATGACAATAGAAAAAGATCAACAGAGGCATTCATGGAATCCATAAACAGAATACTGAAAGAATTCAGGGAGACGACAAAGGGAATGCTGAATGGAGCCCAACAGAAAGAATGTGTGTCCAGGGAAACCATAACCAGGCAACTAAGTGATTTGAGAATAAACACTGAACCCCAAATTAAGGAGGTAAAGAAGTTCATACAAGATCTAATACAAAGCTCCAACAAAGAATTTGAAGCCATCAAAGCTGACCAATTAGAAGGAAAAGAAATAAAAGACAAAGTAGAAAGTCTTGACAATAGGTTAGACCATGCAGAGGAGCAAATCTGAGGGATTGAGGACAGCCAGGTTATTACAGAGAAAGAATATAAACTATCCAAGGGAAATCCAAGAAATATGATAGATCTATTCAACATTTGGAAGACACTCTCAGAAGGCCTACTCTGAGGATAATGTGTGTAGAGGAGTACCTAGAGACAGAATTTTTTTTTGGTCCGGTCGTGGGTTCCTGAACTGTGGGCCTGGGCTATGTCCCTCAGCTCTTCAGCTCAAGGCTAGCGCTCTAGCACTTGAGCCACAGCACCACTTCTGGCTTTTTTTTCTCTTTGCTTATATGGTGCTGAGGAACCAAAACCAGTGCCTCATGCATGCAAGGCCAGAGCTCTAACACTGAGCCACTTTCCCAGTCCCCAGAGACAGAATTTAATGGTCTAGGAAATTTGGTTAACATGATCATAGCAAAGAACTTCCCAAACACGCAAAAAGATAGGCCTATTCAGATACAAGAAACTTGTAGAACCCCAAATAGACCCAACTAGTACAGGATATCTCACCAGTACATAATAATCCACACAGGATCAATTCCAAGGAAAAAATCCTTAAAGCTGTCAAGTAGAATAGATCAACTACTTACAAAGGGAAACCAATTAGCATCACCTCAGATTTCTCAGCGGAGACAATTAAAGCAAGAGCCTGGAATGATGTAGGCATGTCCTAAAGACGAACAACTATCAATCAAGCATACTGTGCCCAGCTAAGCTCTCCTTCATAACCGAAGGAAAAATAAAAACCTTCCATAGCAAAGAAAACCTGAAACAATATATCTCCATCAAACCAGCCCAATGAAAGATACTAAACGATGTCCTACACAGAAAACCAACAAGACCACAGTAAAGACCAAGAAACTGCACCCAAACTGAGAATTCAAGAACTATAGGAAGAATCTAGTTGCTCCAGCACCTACGGTGGATAACATTGCAGGAACTCCCAAACACCTCTCAGTACTAACACTCAACATTAATGGACTTACTCTCCAATTATGTGATAGACTATTTAGTTTGGATTAAAAAACAAGATCCTTCTATCTGCTGCCTTCAGGAGTCACAACTTGCTCATACAAAAAAACACATTTTGAAAGTGAAAGCCTGGAATAAATTCTACCAAGCAAATGGCCCGAAAAAGAGGCTTGAGTGGCAATCCTAATATCAGATAAACTAGACTTCAAATTACAATTAGTGAGAAGACATAAAGAAGGTTGCTACGTACTAATTAAGGGATCTCCACTTCAGGAGTATATTACAATTCTAAATCTCTATTTGGCAAACAACGGATCACCCAGATTTATCCAAGAAACACTACTTTCCCTCAAAGCTCACATATATCCAAAGACATAAATTGTTGAAGAATTTAAGTCACCACTATACCCACAAGACAGATGAAGTCAGCAAAACTTAACAGAGAAACTGCAGATCTAAACAACTGCATGGATCAACTAGATTTAACAGACATCTACCGAATATTTCTCCCAGCAGCATCAGTATACACGTTTTTCTCAGCCTCACAACGAACAGTTTCCAAAATAGACCCCATTTTAGGTCATGAAGCAAACTTGTCCAAATTCAAAAACATTGAAGTTTTACCGTGCATTCTCTCAGATCACAAGGGAATAAAATTAGAACTCAACACCAAAGGCCACCAAAAAAAGTCCTGTAACATATGGAGGCTGAACAACATAGTGTTGAATCACCAGTGTGTCATGGAAGAGAATAGAAAGTAAATTCAAATATTCATAATAACCAACAGAAATGAAAACACAAATTACCAGCACTTCTGGGACAGAGCAAAGACAGTACTCAGAGGCAAGTTTATAGCTCTGAATTCCTACATCAACAAATTGGAGAGATCTGAAACCAGCAATTTTATGAGATATTTGAACCTCCTTGAAAAAAAGCAACAAGATAAACCCCAGTCCAGTAGATGGAAACAAATACTTAAAATTAAATAGGAATTAAACGAATTAGCATTTTTAAAAAGTCCATAGAAAGAATCCACAAAACAAAAATTTGGTTCTTCGAAAAAATTAAGTAAACTGAAAGACCGTTAGCAAATCTTATAAGAACAAGAAGAGAACACACCCAAATAAATAAATTCAGAATGGAAACATCACCACAGAAACAAGAAGATTCAGAACATTATAAGGGAATGCTTCTCAAAACTTTATATTAATAAGTTTGAGAACTTGGCATAAATGGACCTTTTCCTAGCAAATGTGGACATGCCAAAAATAAACTAAAATGAGATAAACCATATTAACAGGCCCATATCAAGTATTGAAATAGAAACAGCAATAAGAGACCTCCCATCGAAGAAAAGCCCAGGACCAGATGGATTTACAGTGGAATTCTACAAGTCCTTCAAAGCAGAGCGCATACCAATAATCCAACTCTTCAATGAAACTGAAAGGGGAAATTCACTACAGAACTTATTCTATGAAGCCATAAGAACCTTTATTCCAAAAACAGGCAGGCACTCATTAAATAAAGAGAACTATAGACCCATTTCTCTGATGAATATTGATGCAAAACTTCTTCACAAAATTTTGGTCAATGAACTTCAAAAATTCATCCAAATAATCGTACATCACAATCTAAAAGTTTTCATTTCTGGGATGCAATGCTGGTTCAATATACATAATCAATTAATATAACTCATCACATCAACAAAGTGCAAGGATAAGAACCACATGGTTATCTCAACAGATGCAGAAAAAGCATTTGACAAAATCCACCAAACCCTTTATGATGATGGGTCTGAAAAAATTAGGAATCCAGGAAACATTACTCAACACAATAAAAGCTGTATATGACAAACCTACTTATATTTAATGGTGGAAAAATAAAGCCATTTCCTCTTAACTCAGGAATGAGACAAGGATGTCCATTCTCTCCACTTCTTTTCAACTTAGTATAAGAATGCCTAGCTACTGCAATAAGACAAGATGGAAACACAAAGGGGTTCCAAGTGGAGAAAGATGAAGTAAAACTCTTTGCAGATGACATGATTTTATATTTAAAGAATCCCACAGCCTCCACTTCCAAATTACTGAAGCTGATTCAAAACTTTGGCAAAGAAGCAGGGTATAAAATTAATCCTCAATAATCAATGGCTTATCTGTATGACAACACTGAGTAAAGCGTGGGTGAAATCAGGAAGGCAACGGCATTCAAAATAGCCACACAAAATATAAAATACGTAGATATTTACTTAATGAAAGAAGTGAAGAATCTTTTTTTTTTGTGAACACAAACTACAGAGGGGTTACAATTACATGGGAAGGTTAATGCGTACATTTCTTATCAAGCATTGCAGCCTCCTCCTATGTTTACCCTTCACATCCCTTCCCAGCCTCGACCTCTATCCCCCCACACAATCCTCCACGCCTTCCCCTCCCCCCAGCAACAACATTATAAAGCTCGTTTTCGACAAGACAATCTGTACTTCTCATTGTTGCAACAGGTCCAACTGTATCCTTAAACGACTTGTTTTTCCCGATCTCCTCTACAACTTATACTGACATCAAATATAGTGAAAGCAGGGGTTATACTGTGGGGAAGGGACATACAAAGCTAAGAAAGAGATAATCTTATAAATGCTTTAGAAAAAAATGCATGAAAGGAAACAAAACATTAAAATACATATCTAAGGGATCATTTTCCTAACATCACCTTATCTGACCTTTTCCTCTTGTCTCATACATATACAAGATATTGCAAATAAGGGAAACCATGGGACCTATGTTTCTTTGGGCCTGGCTTAATTCAGTTAATATAATTTTTTCCAAGTTTTTCCATTTCCTAACAAATGGGCAATGTCATTCTTTCTGATGGAGGCATAGAATTCCATTGTGTATATATACCACATTTTCTTGATCCATTCATCTACTGAGGGGTGTCTGGGCTGGTTTCATATCTTAGCTATGGTAAATAATGCTGCAATAAACATAGTTGTGCTGGTAGCTTTAGTGTGGTCTTGTTTGTAAACATTTGGGTAAATTCCCAAAAGTGGGATTGCTGGGTCATAGGGGAGCTCTATGTGGAGTCTTTTGAGGAAGCTCCATACTGCTTTCCAAAGTGGTTGAACAAGTTTACATTCCCACCAACAATGAAGTAAGGTTCCCTTCTGTCCACATCCACTCCAGCATCTGTTGTTAGAGTTCTTGATTTTTGCCATTCTTACTGGAGTGAGGTGGTATCTCAATTTTGTTTATATTTGCAATTCTTTTATGGCTAGGGATGTTGAGCATTTCTTCATGTGTCTATTGGCCATCCTTCTTTCTTCTTCAGAGAATTTTCTCTTTAAGTCTTTAGCCCACTTAATTATTGGGCAGTTGTTTCTTTGAGGATTTGTTGTTGGGGGATCTAATTTTTTGTTTGAAATATACTTTAGATAGGAGACCCTTGTCTGTTGTATGGCTAGTGAAGATATTCTCCCAATCCGTGGGTTTTCTATTGATCTTGCTAGCTATGTCCTTTGCCATGCTGAAGCTCTGCAATTTTATGCAATCCCATTTGTCCAACCTTTCTTTGATTTGTTGTGTTTCTGGGTCTCTATTAAGAAAATTTCGGCCTGAGCCAAGGAGACCTAGGGTTTCTCCTATTCCATCCTGTAATGTTTTCAGAGTATCTTCTTTGACTTTGAGGTCTTTGATCCATTTGGAGTTGATTCTGGTGCAGGGTGATATATAAGGATCTAGCTTTAGTTTTCTACAAGTAGTTAACCAATGTTGCCAGCACCATTTAATGAAAAGGCTGTCTTTGATCCATGCTATTGTTTTAGCTCCCTTATCGAAGATTAGATGGCTATAGGTCTGTAGGTTCATTTCTGGGTTTTCAATTCTATTCCATTGGTCCTGAGGTCTGTTCTTATGCCAATACCAAGCTGTTTTGATTACTATGGCTTTATAGTGAAGTTTGAAATTTGGTATTGATATTCCTCCAGCAGTGTTCTTTCTGTTGATGAGCGTTTTTGGTATTCGGGGTCTTTTATTGTTCCATATGAATTTTTGAAATGCCTCTTCTATTTTCTTGAAGAATGAGGCTGGAATTTTGATAGGTATCGCATGGAATTTGTAGATAGCCTTGTGAAGTTTTGCCATTTTCACGATGTTAATCTTTTCAATCCAGGAGCATGGGAGGTTTTGCCATTTTCTAAGTTCTGTTTTAAATTCCTTTTTCAAGATTTTAAAGTTTTCATTAAAGACGTCCTTCACTTCTTTGGTTAAGTTAATTCCTAGGAGTTTTATTTTTTTGTGGCGCTATTACAAATGGAGTTGCATTCCTAATTTCAGCCACACTTTTCACTTTTTTAGCATATAGAACAGCCATTGGTTTTTGGGGGTTAATTTTATACCCTGGCACTTTGCCAAAGTTTTGAATCAGCTTGAGTAATTTGGAAGTGGAGTTTGTGGGATTCTTTAAATACAAGATCATGTCATCTGCAAAGAAGGAGAGTTTTATTTCTTCTTTCCCTATTTGGATGCCCTTTATGTCTGCATCTTGTCTTATTGCTGTAGCTAGGCATTCTAATTCTAGGTTGAAGATAAGTGGAAAGAGTGGACATCCTTGTCCTTCCTGAGTTAAGAGGAAATAGCTTTATTTTTTCACCATGAAGTATAATGCTGGCTGTAGGTTTGTCATATACAGCCTTTATTGTATTGAGGAATGTTCCATGGATTCCTAATTTTTCCAAAACCTTCTTCTTAAATGGTTGTTGGATCTGTATCTATTGAGAAAACCATGTGGTTCTTATTCTTGCTCCTGTTGATGTAATGAAAAATATTAATTCATTTGCGTATATTGAACCAGCTTTGCATCCCCTGAAATGAATCCTGTTTGATCGTGGTGTATGATTTCTTGGATGAATTGTTGAAGTCGATTGGCCAAGTTTTGTTGAGAAGTTTTTCATCAATATTCATCAAAGAAATGGGTCAATAGTTCTCTTTATTTGAAGAGTCCCATCCTGCTTTTGGGATGAGGGTTATGATGGCTTCATAGTATGTGTTCGGTAGTGAACTTTCTCTTTCAATTTCATTGAAGAGTTGGAGGAGTATTGTTGTGAGCTCTGCTTTGAAGGCCTTGAAGAATTCCGCTGTAAAACCATCTGGTCCTGGACTTTTCTTAGCTGGGAGGTCTCTTATTTCTGTTTCTATTGCAATGCTTGATATGGGCCTGTTAAGCTGGTTTAACTCATCTTGGTTTAGTTTTGGCATGTCAATATTTGCTAGGAAAAGGTCCATTTCTGACAAGTTCCCAAACTTATTAGCATAAAGTTCTGAGAAATATTCCCTTATAATGTTCTGAATCTTGATTGTTTCCGTGGTGATGTTTCCATTCTCAACTCTTAATTTATTTATTTGGGTGTGTTCTCTTTTGTTTCGGATAAGATTTGCTAAGGGTCTGTCAATTTTGTTAATTTTTTCAAAGAACCAACTCTTTGTTTTGTTGATTCCTTCTATAGTTTTTTTGGATTCTAATTCATTTAATTCTGATTTAATTTTAATTATTTCTTTCTGTCTGCTGGATTGGGGTTTATCTTGCTGCTCTTTTTCAAGGAGGTTTAGATGTGTCATTAAATTGTTGGTTTCAGATCTCTCCAATTTGTTGATGTAGGAGCTCAGAGCTATAAACTTGCCTCTGAGTACTACCTTTGCTGTGTCCCAGAGGAGCTGGTAATTTGTGTGTTCATTTTTGTTGAATAGCATGAACATTTGAATTTCATTTCTAACCTCTTCCATGACCCACTCATGATTCAGCAGTGTGTTGTTCAGCCTCCATGTGATACCTGACTTTCTTTGGTTGCTTTTGGTGTTGAGTTCTAATTTTATTCCCTTGTGGTCAGGGAGAATGCAAGGTATAACTTCAATGCTTCTGAATTTAGACAAGTTTGTTTTGTGGCCTAAAATGCGGTCTATTTTAGAAAATGTTCCATGTGCTGCTGAGAAAAACCTGTATTCTGATGCTGCTGGGTGAAATATTCGGTAGATATCTGTTAAATCTAGTTGATCTATGCAGCTGTTTAGATCTGCAGTTTCTCTGTTGAGTGTTTGCCGAGTTGATCTATCTAGTGGGAAGAGTGGTGTGTTAAAATCCCCAACAATTAATGTCTTTGGATCTATATGGGATTTGAGGGGAAATAGTGTTTCTTGCACAAATTTGGGTGATCCATTGTTTGGCGAGTAGATATTTAGAATTGTAATATCCTCCTGAAGGAGAGATCCCTTAATTAGTATGTAGCGATCTTCTTTATCTCTTTTCACGAATTTTAATTTGAAGTCTATTTTATCTGATATTAGGATTACAACTCCTGCTTGTTTATGGGGGCAGTTTGCTTGGTAGATTTCGTTCCAGCCTTTCACCTTGAAAATGTGTTTGTTTTTAAGGGCAAGATGTGACTCTTGAAGGTAGCAGATAAAAGGGTTTTGTTTTTTAATCCAACTAGACAGTCTATGTCGATTAATTGAAGAGTTCAGTCCGTTAACGTTAAGAGATAGGACTGAGAGGTATTTGGGAGTTCCTGCCATGTTATGCACCTTCTTGGGGGCTGTGAAAACTGGGTTATTCCTATGGTTCTTGGATTCTCAGTTTGGGTGCATTTTCTTGGCCTTGATTGTGATCCTGTTGGTTTTCTATGTGTAGGACATCTTTAATAACTTTCTGAAGGGTGTTTTGGTGGAGATGTATCGTTTCAATTTTTTTTTGGTATGGAAAATTTTTATTTGGCCTTCAGTTATGAAAGAGAGTTTAGCTGGGTACAGTATTCTTCGTAGATAGTTGTCTTGGATGGGTGTTTGTTCTTTCTCTATAATATCTAGCCTGTTTTCAATCCCTGAGATTCAATCCTCTGCATGGTCTCACCTATTATCAAACTTTCTACTTTGCTTTTTATCTCTTTTCTTTCTAATTGGTCAGGTTTGATGGCTTCAAACTCTGTTGAAGCTTTGTTTTAGATCTTGTCTGAACTTGTTTACTTCCTTAATTTGGTGTTCAGTGTTTATTCTAAAATTACT